>NC_141906.1:14805312-15105416 GCF_057802395.1 Ceratotherium simum simum
TGTACCCACTAGCAGAGCACAGGGAGCCAGCACTGCCTGTGCTCACCTGTCTCCTTTCCCCCACTGATCCTGCTGCAGGATCATCCCACACCAGGAAGGAAGGTGTCACACGGGGGGATTTTCTGTAAGCCTCTTAGGAGGTGCACCTTCTAAGCGTGCCTAGAGAAAAGTGCCCCTTGCGCTGATGTCCTCAGGAACAAATCTGGCTGTTCTTATGTCCCCTTTCCCTGCTCTGAGGTTGGGCATTGCAGAGGGTGGGCAGAGAAACAAGAAACTTGAACACTTTCCTCTTTCTTCTTTATCCCTACAAAGTATTCAGGGTGGAGAGAGAAGTCTTTCCTCTTTTTCCTTCCCCAGATAAACTTCTATGGTCTAGTCCACCAGGCCCCCTTTTCATATGTTAAAGGAACAGATAAAGGAAGTTAGAAATCTTTACCTGTCGTCATAATTTCTGTACTTCTACTTTCTTGTTCCTTGTCCAAAACCAAATATTAACTCTTTGAATGCCTACTGTTGTAAGAATACTAACCACAGCGTTTCATCTCCTTCCTGAAAACCAGATGAATGCCTCAGGTATGCTAGAGGGAAACAATCATATACATGGAAATGTAAAAGAAAAAGACATTCACTTCTTTAAATAAAGCTAAATCTATTTATTAGAATGTAATTAAGCACTGATTTGAGGAAACTGACCCTTTTACAGTGATTCTTCCCATTCAAGACGTTAACATAACTCTCCATTTATCCAGGTTTTTTCCATTTCCCTTGATAAATTCTAATTTCTTTTAAGTAAAAGAAATCATTGCTTCCTACACTCCCCTGCTTTCTTCTACATTAATTTCCTTTTGCCTGAAGTTCATTCTTCATTTGAGCTTTCACTAGATCTTTCACTAGATCCAATGTCTGTGGGTATACATACGAGTGTCAAAATCTCCACTTCTATTTTTTCCTGAGGATATCTTTACATTGCTCTAATTTTTGAATAGTAGTTTAGATGTGCATAGTATTCCATGTTGATGCATAATTTTTCTCAACATTTTGAAAACTGTATTCCACTATCTTCTGGTCTCTCTTTTTGCAGTTGAAAGGTTTGACATTCAAATTATCATGTATTTGTTTTCAAAGTCCTTTCTTTCTGATTAGTTTTAAAATCTTCCTTTTGATTTTGCTGGTCCACAGTTTTATTACCATGTAGTTAGAGTGATTTATTTCTATGTTTTCTGATTAGAATTTCTTAAATCCAAGGTTTCGTGCTTTTCTTCAATTTTGGAAAAATTTTGCTGTTATCTCTTTGTACTTGGCAACTCCCACATGCTCTTTATTCTCTCTTTCTAGAACATCTGTTAGATACCTGCTGTATTTTTTAATTAACCATGTCTCTTAAACATTCATTTGTATTTTCCATCTCTTTCTCTCTGAGTATGTTACCGAGATCTATCATCCAGCACACTCATTGTCTTTTCATTAGTGTCTAACCTTCTGTTTTTATTGCCAACAGAGCATTAGATGTCAAGGATTATATTTTTTCATGTGTTTAAGTTGCAGTGGAGACTTAAAAAAACTGACACGTAGTTTTTCTTCTTAATACCTTGTTAATATTTTTTGAGTCTAGCACTTACATTTCTATCCATTTTAAGCATATTTTGTACAGTCTTTCTTCAGATTGCTTCATTTGAATTTTTGGGGGTTCTAATCTTCCTGTTGTCTGCTGACTATAACTCACGGTGAACCATCTGTGTGTGTGTGTGTGTGTGTGTGTGTCTGTGTGTGTGTCTGTGTGTGTATGTGTTATTTTGAATTGTGAGCTCATCTTCAGTGGTCTTGGTAATAATGCCATGTGGTCTGGGATGTGGAAGTGTATTTTTTCAGAGAGGTTTTGAATTTACTTTTGCCAGCCATCACAGAGATATCTTAGCTGGGGAATAATTTCTCAAAGTCATAGTTATAGGTGTCATGCATAGTGTAAATTACAACCCTAAGCCCACACAAGGAACAAAGTCATATTTAGATTTTTCAGAGGAGATTTTTTTCTTCTCTAAGGACTCAGTCAAAGACAGCTATCCTTGTCCTTGCAATGTGTCCCTTTGTTAGTAGGCTATTTTTTTCTACTCCATCCCTTGCACTGAGGGAGATATCCTTCAAGGGTCTCTGCTTCCTGTAGGATTCTCATTCTCTCCACCTCACCTCACACAGGTATCAATCCTCATTGTCTGGGGCTGCAAGTGTATCAAAAGCCAACCTCATGGCTTACAGAATCCACAACCCTGAGCTCATTCACTTACCCCAGGGCAGCAACAGCGTCAGCTTATCCACTTATCACACTGATTTTCAGTCTCTTTGCCTTGTCTGTTTCCTGGGGATTTTTTTTTCTTTCTTGAGAACTTAGCTAAAAATTTACATTTCCCTCCTTTATATTTAATTCAGCATTTCCAAATGTTTGTAGTAGAGGGATTTCAAGTACCTTGGTTTACATCTTGCTAGAAATAGAAGTCCATATTGTTTTCTAAATAAAAGCTTTATATATATCTTGCTAAATGCATTTCCATTAGTTTGCTTGTTTTTGTTGTATTTTGTTGCTTTTAGGAATGGGATATTTTTCCATTTTTACTACTTACTTCCAATATGTAGGAAAAGTATTGATTTTTATACATTTTTTAAGTCATTAATATTACTTAATATAATAACTAGCATAAATAGATTATGAAATGATTACGAGGGAGGTAGACATATTTAATACAAAAATGAAAAACGTATGTCCTTTTTTTTTCAATCATTACACTGTGTATTCATTGTTTTCAATTTTGCATTGTGTGGCTAGAGCTTGAATAAATACATTTTAAAGTAGTAAAAATAATAGGGATTCTTGTCTTCATTTTGAGTATAAATTCTGCTTTTTCAAAGTTTTCCATGTTACCTGTTTGAGAGAGTGTCTTTGTCATTTTAAGGATGAATTCTCCTATTCCTAGTAGCAGGAGTTTAAAAGTCAAGAATGGCTATTGAACCATCCCTGCATTTTTATAATAGATTTTTTTTTTCAGTCTTGATAAATAAGTCTTAAAATATATTGCTGGATTTGATTAGTAGGTATTTTATTTTGAGATTTTTACTGTTATATTTTAACTTATTTTGATCAGATATGATGATACATTTCCTTTCTTCCTTCTCCCTTTCCTTCTTTCCAACCTGCCTGACTATCAGCTTTCTTTCTTTTTCCTGTCTGTCTTATATTTAAAGGGTTTCACACAGTGCCTGCCCAGAGTGAGTTCTACAGTATTCATTCTACTTCCTTCCTTTTGTCTTTCTTTTTATCTGAGCTTTTGATTTTGAAACTATAATTACTTAATTAAATCAATTTGGAAATTTGTGACTTTTTTCTACATTCTAGAATAATTTGTTTGACAATTAAAAAGACAATCAGAAAAATCATAATGGCCCAGTGTTTTTATTGAAGCTAAAACTTTGACAATGATTAGAAATTTAAAAAAATTTTTTTATTGATGTCATAATAGTTTATAACATTGTGAGATTCCAGTTGTATATTATTCTTGGTCAGTCACCATATAAGTGTGCCCCTTCACCCCTTGTGTCCACCCCCCAACTCGCTTCCCCCTGGTAACCACCAAACTGTTCTCTCTGTCCATGTGATGGTTTAGATTCCACATACGAGAGAGGTCATACAGTGTTTGTCTTTCTCTGTCTGGCTTATTTCACTTAATATAATACCCTCCAGGTCCATCCATGTTGTTGCAAATGGGACGATTTTGTCTTTTTTTATGGCTGAGTTGTATTCCATTGTATATATATACCACATCTTCTTTATCCAATCATCTGTTGATGGACACTTGAGTTGCTTCCACATCTTGGCTATAGTGAATAATGCTGCAATGAACATAGGGGTGCATAAGCCTCTTTGGATTGTTGATTTCAAGTTATTTGGATAAATACCCAGAAGTGGGACAGCTGGATCTTAAGGTGTTTCTATTTTCAATTTTTTGAGGAATCTCCATACTGTTTTCCACAGAGGCTGCATCAGTTTGCATTCCCACCAGCAGTGAATGATGGTTCCCTTTTCTCCACATCCTTTCCAACATTTGTTATTTTTTGTCTTGGTGATTATAGCCATTCTCAAGGGTGATATCTTAGTGTAGTTTTAATTTGCATTTCCCTGATGATTAGTGATGTTGAACATCTTTTCATCTTTTCATCTTTTCATATTCATATATCAATGAATTCATATTCATTGGTCATCTGTATATCTTCCTTGGAAAAATGTCTGTTCATACCCTCTGCCCATTTTTTGATCGGATTATTTGTTTTTTTGTTGTTCAGATGTGTGAGTTCTTTATATATTATGGAGATTAACCCCTTGTCAGATATATGGCTTGCAAATATTTTCTCCTATCTGGTGGGTTGTCTTTTCATTTTGATCCTGATTTCTCTTGCCTTGCAGAAGCTCTTTAGTCTGATGAATTCCCACTTGTTTATTTTTTCTTTTGTTTCCCTTTTCCAAATAGATGTGGAATTCTAGAGAATCCCTTTATGATCAATGACAAATAGTGTACCGCCTACATTTTCTTCCAGGAGTTTTATAGTTTCAGGTCTCACTTACAGGTCTTCGATCCATTTTGAGTTAATTTTTGTGTATGGAGAAAGCGCATGGTCTACTTTTATTCTTTTGCAAATGGCTGTCCAGTTTTCCCAGCACCATTTATTGAAAAGACTTTCCTTTCTCCATTCTATGTTCTTCACTCCTTTGTTGAAGATTAGCTGCCCATAGATGTGAAGTTTTATTTCTGGGCTTTCAACTCTGTTCCATTGATCTGTGTGTCTGGTTTTGTACCAGTACCGTGCTGTTTTGATTACTATCGCTTTGTAGTATGTTTTCAAGTCAGAGATTGTGATGTCTCTAGCTTTGTTCTTTTTTTTCAGGGTTGCTTTAGCTATTCAGGGTCTTTTGTTGCCCCATATGAATTTTAGGATTCTTTGTTCTACTTCCATGAAGAATGTCATGGGGATTCTGATTGGGATTGCATTGAATCTACAGATTGCTTTAGGTAGTATGGACATTTTAACTATGTTTATTCTTCCAATCCATGTGCATGTGATATCTTTCCATTTCTTTATGCCATCATCAAGTTCTTTCAATAATGTCTTATAGTTTTCATTATATAGGTCTTTCACCTCCTTGGTTAAATTTATTCCTAGATATTTTATTCTTTTTGTTGCCATTGTAAATGGGATTCTTTCTATTCTTGAGTTCTCTTTCTATTAGTTCATCGTTAGAGTATAGAAATGCAACTGATTTTTGTAAGTTGATTTTGTACCCTGTGACTTTGCTGTAGTTGTTGATTATTTCTAATAGTTTTCTGATGGATTCTTTAGGATTTTCTATCTTTAAAATCATGTCATCTTCAAACAGCAAGAGTTTCACTTCTTCCTTGCCTGTTTGGATTCCTTTTATTCCATTTCTTGCCTAATTGCTCTGGTCAGAACTTCCAGCACTATGTTGACAAACAGTGGTGAGGGTGGGCACCCTTGTCTTGCTCCTGGTCTCAGAGGGATGGCTTTCAGGTTTTCCCCATTGAGTAGGAGGTTGGCTGTGGTTTTGTCATACATGGCCTTATCATGTTGAGGTACATTCCTTCTATACCCAGTTTGTTGAGAGTTTTTATCATAAATGGATGTTATATACTATTCAGGTTTTTTACTTCTTTTTGAATGAATTCTGGTGATTTATATTTTCCCAAAAATAGCAAAAGTTTTATTTATTATGACTATCAAAATGATAGTTTAGTCCTTAGTATATTATTTACTTTTTTTTCCAATGCTACACGACCAAGGATGAAATTCCTAACCTGGCTCAAGCCCACAGTTGTTTTTGTTTTTAATTTTTAATATAGTCACCACGCTGTACGTTACCATTCATTTTTAATCAATTTTGTTAAATATTTTACTTTTTCTTTTGTCTTCATCACTTTTGTTTCTTTGTATAATTTTAAACTTTGTTGACAGCTGTAATTTTGTGGTATCTTAAAATCTGTGTAAATAAAAGTAACTTTTCATCCTATTTTTTCTTAAATTATTTTGATTGTTAAAAATAATGAAACCTCTGATTTTCTTTTATTTGCATTTGTTTAATTTTTATTTTATTAAGCCATTTGTTTTGCTTCTTTCAGAGTCACTTTTTTTTCCGTATATGAATGAGGTTTTTTCCACAATTTGAGATTGTCACTCAATATAAACATTTAACCAATTTGCATTTCTTGTACTAACTGATGAACTTCTACCATTTTTAAAAATGTTTTCTTGTGCTCTCTTCAGTTTTATATTTTAGTATTTGGGCTGAGTTCTTTTATTGATTTATAACAGATAAATAATGGTTACTTTAATACCAAAAAGAAAACTTAAGTGTATGTTTCTCAAATTGTCAACATTAATATAAACCAACTTTTATTAACTCTCCTTATAAAGATAATAAAATTCCACATTTTTAATTCTTTCTATCCTTCCTTCTTCCTATGACAGCTTTGGTTAAGAACTGTGTTTTACATTTAAATCATTACTAGTTCATTTTTACATTATATGTCCCAATTTATCAAGGCTAATGATATATGAGTTTTATTTTATAACTAACACATAGGGTTTAAATTTAACCACTAATCCTTTAACAGAACATATTTTCTATTCATAAGTACTTTGTTTTGAGTAATCTTTCGGTTGGCTAGAGCACAGGCCTTCAGAGTAGGTTATGCATACTTTGGGGAACATCAAGACTTTTAAAGGGCCATATGGGTATAGGCAGTTTGAATATAATCAATTTCCAGGTCTTCAAATTTCACATATACTTTTTTCTATAATGTATCTGCTTGAGAACTCACCTCTCAGTGAAGCTTCAGACAAATTCTCCTTCCCCCTACTCTTTTACACTCATCTTTAGCCATACTTCTCACACATCTAGTACCTTCCTATTGTGTGTTCCTCCACAATATAAACTTCCTGCATAAGACATATGGATAATTTGAAATATTTGGTAACAGGGAGGCTCATTAAACAAGAAACCATAAACTCACCACCTTTTGTCCATCTTAAGATACTTTTACAATAAAACTACTTTTTTCATTTAATATTCTTTCAAATGTTTTAATGCATTTATGTTTTGGATGTGCACACTAATAATTATAATAATTATAAGTCAATTCAGAATAAATATTTTAACTCTTAGAGCCATATATTCCCAGGTAATAAAAATAAAAAAATTTATATTTATATACATCTTTTTGGCTGCAGAAAAGGATAAGAGGGAAGTTTTATATATAGTTCCAATAGTCAACAAGAAGTTATAATATTATGTCAATAAAATATTTCCAAGCATAAAAATATATTACATTAGGATATAATTTGGGAAGGACATAGAATAAATGTGAGAGAAAGGAGAAAGGGAAGTAATACAAAAGTTCTAAGTTAAAAAAAGAGGTTGTTTATTGTTTTATTATAGACAGTAGCAGCTAGAAATGGTTTTTACATTCCATGGGCACATTTTAAAAGAGTAAAGTTAAAAATTCATTTTTAAAACAATCGTATGACCCAGCAATCCCTCTCCTCAGTATTTTTCCAAGAGAAATGAAAACATATGTCCATACAAAGACTTGTATGTGAGAGTTCATACCAACTTTATTCATAATCATCAAAAACCAGAAGCAGCCCAAATGCCCTCAATGGGTGACCAGATAAACAAATGGTGGAATATCCGTATAATGGAATACTACTCAGCAATAAAAAAAGAACAAACTCCTGATGCATGTAACAACATGAATGGCTCTCAAATGCATTATGCTGAGTGGGAGAAATCAGACCCAAAGGGCATGTCCTATATGATTCCATTTATCTGTCATTCTGGAAAAGGCAAAACCATACAGACAGAAATCAGACCAGTAGTTGACAGGGACTGGGGTAGAAAGAGAATTTGACTACAAAGTTTATGATGAAACTTTTGGGCATGACAAAAATATTCTATATCTTGATTGATGTGGTGATTACATGACTACATACATTTCTAGAAACCCATCAGATTGTACACCTAAAAAGGGAATTTTATTCTATGTAAGTCATATTTCAATAAAGCTGATGTTTTTTAAAGTCAATATTTACTTTTTATATCATCTGCAACTGTTATAACATATGATGCAAAATTTTAATGACAAGTTAAAATATGTGAAGACATTTTAGATAGTATTCTTTTTAAACAGTAGGTAAATAAAAAATTGAAAACCATTGGGCTTCATAAGAAATGAATGTCTGAGAATGCATTTCTGTTGCACCTGTAATGAATGACAACTTAGCTGGATATAGAATTTCTGGCTCATAACATGTTATATATATTATATATATATATATATAATATATATAATGATATCATAGTTATTGCTCTACTGCCATCTGAATTTTAGTTTTGTGGTAGAGAAGAATGTGGTCAGGTTAATCCATTTTAGGGAATTTTATTTTGTTTGTTTTCTACATGGATCCATGTAGGACGTTTCTTTGTCCTCAAAATTCAAATTTTCAACAGGACAAATCTGTTAATCATTTTTTTTTTTTTTGTGAGGAAGATCACTCCTGAGCTAACATCCAATGCCAATCCTCCTCTTTTTGCTGAGGAAGACTGACCCTGGGCTAACATCCGTGCCCATCTTCCTCTACTTCATATGGGACACCCCCACAGCATGGGTCAACAAGCGGTGCATTGGTGGCGCCTGGTGATCCCCGAACGGGCGAACCGGGGCCACTGCAGCAGAGCGCGTGCACTTAATGGCTTGCACCACCAGGCCGGCCCTGTTAATTACTTTTTAAATTAATTTTGCATGAAGTTCTTTTCAATTTGAACATTGAGGATTATTTTTTAAGTTTTGTGTCTTGTAGTATCGCTTCAGACCCATTTTTTCTGGTTCCTATTTTGTAAACCCAAAATATCTGTACATTAGACTTTTATTCTTGCCCTCCACATCTATCAACTTAGAACTTAACTGTTTTAATCTCTTTATCTTCTCTCTTCATGTTTTAAGAGAGATGCTCACATTTGTCCTCTACCTCATTGATTAAATTTTCTGCAATGCTTATTTTGTTCTTTAAGACTTCTAATACAATTTAAATTTTGCTATGACATTTTCAGCAATCTTTTCTATCTCTTGTCCAGCTCCCTTTTGCAGTTTTTCCTTTTTCTCAGTCAACTTCATTAGTTTCTCAGTCTTGTGTCTTATCTCATTGAATTTTATTAAAAACCCAAAGTAGAAACAGTAAAACACTTACTTCTGTTTCTGCTTTTCCTCTGCCCATCTAGAGCTACGTTCTTCTTTTTTATACTGTAGATCATTTTGAATAGATGTCTTCTGTTAGAGGTGTTTTTTGTGTTCTCATTCTTCAAGGATAAAAGCTCTTTCAAGACCAGATGTTTATCAAAAGAGAAGGTGGTGGAAGATAGTCCCTTTGGATTGTCCCACTGTCCACCTGATGTGGTTGGAATTTTCCTTTCAGATTGTGAGATGTAGGTCTGGTAGATGTAATCTTGTATGATTTGCTCAGAGACACAGCAGCCTGGGTGGCTAAGTGAGGGCCCGACACAAATGCACTTCCTGTGAGGGGAAGTATGTCTGCACATTCTGGTGTTTGACAGAAGGTGCTGCAGGGCAACCCGTCCATATTAGTTTTTCTGTTTGGACTGATCTGTGTTTCAGGCACCCTTAACCCTTGGCTTTAAGCCAAAGAAGCCCTGGCACCCACCGGCTTTCTACGTGGGGGCCTCGTGTAGCTTATTGATATTCTGGTCATCTACCACAGCAAATGCAATTACAGGTCAGCACTCCTGAACTCCCGTGACCATCGTCCGCACAGTCAACTAATACCCTTCTAGATTAGCAGACAGCAGAAGCTTCTTCAGTACTCTCTTGTCAGGCCACCATGTCACTTCCTCAGGAGGACATGTTGCCATCAGACTTTGTGCTCTCCTTAAATCTGGCCCCAGCTACACTACATGCAGCAGAAATTTCTTGAAACTTCTGTGGATGACACTCTAATTTCTAGGCACAGGTTTTTATGTTATCTTTTTTAACCACTAAAAATATTTCTTAAATATTTAATGCAGGACTTGAAAATGCGGCATTTGGTGTCTAATTTCAAAACTACCTGTAACTCAGAAATCTGCTTCTGCTTTTAAACATGGGCAATGAAATGTTACATGAAAAATCAGAAGAGAAAATGGCAACCATAAGAAAGCCTGGAAGCATGGCTCTGATAACTGTGACAAAAATGTGATGTGCCATGTCAAAAACAGCTCCTCAGACCCCCAACCAGGGCTCTGGTCCCTGCCGTGCCCCATGTGTAAAGTGCTTTTATCCAACCTCCACTTAACTGACTCACTGGATTAAGATGCTCTCCAGTCCCTCTGAACAACATTGACTGATTCCCTCCACACCCTGAATTCCTGCAGCCAATAGTCTGCTCCTTGGCATCTTGCACACTACTGCTCTCATCACTGGGTTTACTTGCATGCAAACCCATTTGTGCCAATTTCATTTGTTTTTAATTGTATATTTAATAAAATATCACACAATTAATTAAATACAAATGTAAGAAAGAAAATTTTGTTTCTATGAAAACTAAGTTAACACTTTGGAGAAGTTGGGAAGGATGGTTGCTAAAAATAGATTGCTGTGAATTAAAAGCAAGACAACTCTAAAGATCTGAAAAGTTAAATACTAAAAGTCTAGAAGGATTCCTCTTTTGGATTGCTTTGAATATATCATTAAGTTGCCGAACCACTTTAATAGAATCAAAACTGATGCATTATGAGAATGATTTATGAAGAAAGATGATTCAGAAATCTAGTTAAATGAGCATACACAAAAGAAAGATTTTGTCATTAAAATTATGAAACTAATTGCCTTTGTTCAGGCTGCTATAACAAAATACACAGACTGGGTGGCTTATAAACAACAGAAATTTATTCCTCATAGTTCTGTCCCTTCTCCCACTTTCTCCCTCAGAGACATGAGAGGATTGTCCCTAGTTCTGGATACTACAGACTGACTAATGACGCATGAGTAACGGGCTACTTACAATGTAGTTTTTGAGGAACCACAGGCTTAGTCAAAGCCCACAGGCATTTTCTGGTGAACCACTATTAAGCCAGGCTCTACCTCTTCTGTATCCAACATTCCAGCTCTTTCATTCAGAATTAGATCTTCATATTGTGGTCAATACCCAGAATTCAGGCCTGGAAGTTTTGTAGAACAAACATAGGGGGAACTTATGCTAGAAACTCTGTTATCAGAATATGCATTGGTTGATCAAAAAGTCTATTAAAGTGTGGAGTCATAAGCAAATACATATTTACTTCGAACAGTCTATTTTGATGGTGTGATTAAACCTGGTGAATTATGTCCCTGAGGAAACACTGCCCTTCCCCCAATGGCCCTAGCTGGAAACAGAATCCTCAGCAGGACAGACCAGGCTTTGATCTATACCTGTATTTCTAATGTGGTTCTATCCTAACTCAGAATCCAATCACACAGTTTCCCAATCAAGGTGTCTGGTATTATGGAAAGAGCGTAGAATGTGGAATAAGATAGACTTTCAACTATAAGATCTTAGGAAAGTTCTTTTACCTCTTTCACAGTCCATCTTCTCATGTATGAAATGGACATACCTTATCTCACAGGGTTGTTGTGAGGATTGAATGAGATTAAGATTTGTACAATGCCTAATCAATTGGTTTGGCCACCCAAACAATAAATCCTGCAATAAATATCTTTGCAATAAATCCTGGGAGAATTTCCCTTTCTTCAAGTTTATGGCAACTGTAGACTCTAAACCATATGATCACAGATCTCCAAATGCTGAAGTTCCTTGCATACGGATATCAGCACCATTGAAAGGTACTGTGTATAGGGAGGCCTAGCAGTTGAGTTCAGGTTATGGTTTGGGCCTGTGTTGATGGTGTCTGGGCTGACCATGCTGTGGTAAGAATTTGCCCCTCAGATTCCTTCAGGGTTAGGGATAGTACAGTGGACACCACATCTGTTACACTCTGTTAAGGACTTAGGATGGAACTTTCCCCTTGCTCCCTACACAACTCTACACAAACATGATGCCCCAGAGGGAGGAGAAGACTCATTCTTCTGTCAAGGCCATGTGAGTAACCGTGCTGCCTTGGTGGAAAATTCCGGTGCTATTCTCTCTCTTCCCTCTCTCAATACACAAACACACACGCACACACACACACAGAGCATCTTGTCAGTTGTGGAAGCAAAAATGCTTCTCAAAAATGAATTTCTGTGATAGTAGAGCAAAGTTAAGTGTGTGGGCTTTGGAGTCAGACACACCTGGGTTTGCCTCCTGATTCTGCCACTTAACTAGCTGTGTAATGTTGGGGAAATCAATCAACATCTCTGAGCCTCAGCCAAGCACCAAATAAGGATAATAAAACCAACTTTGCAAGGCTATTGTTTAAAAGAAGTGATATCATAGCACTTGGTTTACAGTACCTGGCACACACAGTAATACTCAATAAGAAGTAGTAGATACAGCTATTGCTGTTGTTGTTGTTGCTGTCATTGCCTGAGTCAGCATCCAGGTGAGGGATGGTAAGGAAACAGGTGACTCTACACATAGTGTCATCCCAGAATGAGGGCTCACTTGGGCTTTCTCTCTTTTGCCCTCCTCTTTCAGTGAAGAGTAGTGAGTGTTTTCATGGTCGCCACAGGATGGGCACAAAGTCTGCACCCAATCCCTGTGCCTACCACCCACCCCAGGGACACTTGGCAACCTCAGATGCTTTGTGAGCCTCATGCCAGCATCTGGGAGTTTGAAATGGAAATGATGGATGACTTCATTCTGCACCCTGACAATCTCAGCCTTCCAACAGTTCCAACAGCTTGTAGTCATAACCCTGTGATTTGAGAACAATGAATCTTAATATAATTGAGTTAACTGTATCATTTTTAATGTAAGACAATCTTGATTACAGCCAAAGGGCACCATTAATACGCTGAAGGAATGGCCGAGATTTTAGCATGTGAATGTTGTACAGAAAATAGAACTAATTAGCGCTAATTTAATTCGAAGATTAAAGAAAATTCTGCTTTTAATTTTTAATTTAAGACAAACCATTTTACTCCGAACAAAGAAAGAATAATAAGTACATTTTTTTCCATCTGAAAGGCAATTTTTACTTTTGCATTATTACACTAATATGGGACTGTGGGAATCCTGACCCCATTAGAGATCAAATAATCAGCATTTAATTATTGACAGCAAATTAATATTTAATAAAGACACAAGGGTTCCAGTATGTGAAAAAAACGCACCAAGATTCTGTTGACCCAGAAACGTCCAGAAGGTCCCTTAGTCAGAATGTGCTCTCCTTGCTGAGGGTAACAAGTTGGGGTCCCCAAAGGGTCCTGGAGGTTTATTTCCATCCCAGCTACTAAGACAAGGAGCAAGAAGACCAGAGTCTGAGCAATCGCTCCTTCCAGTTTCTACTCACCCCCCACCAGTTCTTCCTTAATCAAGCACTTAAGCTAAATAATACATCGAATGTCATAACCAAAAGGAGGACAGTCATAATAAAAAAATAATACAAGAAGTGGCCAACCCCCTTTTTATTCTGCAAAATAATACTGACTTTTCTTTGCTGTGGGACTGCTTGTCACGGATAATTTCTAACCAAAGAAGACATAATGGATTTACGATGAAACTCTGATGCTTTCCTCCAGCCTCACAAAGATTCTGAAAATAAGCACGGTAACATTAGCAGTCCAAGGAAGCCAAGGAAACGCTGTTAGCCAATTTCCCCAGAAAGCTGTGGCTGTGTGCAGAGAATGGCCTGGGGGTGACCTGGTGTGGGCTCTAAAAACCTGTCTGCGCTCCCTTTGGATCTCAGCAACAAAAATCAAACCAGGCCTTCTCCGGACTTGTTGAACTGGTGGCAGTTGCCCTAAAGTAGAATATCCTTGAATCAGGATCAGGGGCTGAATATTCACCACGGCTGCCTGGCTCCAGGCCTTAGACCCTCAAGTTATTTTTCCGGTGCCCACCTTCAAAGCTCACCACTTGAGCATACAAGGCAGACCCAGCCTACCTACTTGGAGATGCCGGGTTAGATTGACATACTGGGGCTGTGTTAATACTGAGTTAGAAGAACTTTCTCTGGGCCTTATTCCATCCAGGCCTCTGGTTCCACTCCATGCTGCAGCTCTCCTGAGCTCCACACCAGGGACCCGACACCAACTGATATCTCCATTTGGGTGAGCTCTGGGCTCCTCACACTTGCCATGTCCAAAACCACGCTCCTCCACTCTGATTTAGTCCTCCTGTAAACTGAAAATATAAACGTACGCTCTTCTCTCCCATTGCAACACTTCAACCCCTGTCTGTGCGAATTACGTAGACAGGACAATTGAAAGTCTTCATATGCTTCTCTTCCTTTTACAGAGTATAGGGTATGGGATATTGGCTAGAAATGAAGTCTGTTCTAAGCTATATTGAGCGGTCATTTCAAGACTTCTGCATGGAGTCTGTGTGTCCCTGAACGAGTAGAGTCTCTGTAAAGAACTCCATTTAGAGAGTTAATATAGTGTTTTCAGAGTACAGAGCACCTGGGTACACATCCTGCCTCACCACTTACTAGCTGGGTGACTTGGCTGAGTCATTCAACCTCTCTAAAACCTCACTTGTTACATCTGTAAAATGGGGATATTCATAGGTAGACTAAGTGAGTTAATCCATGTAAAGTGATGGCACATAGCAGTGCTTAAGTTCACACATGCAAGGAGCACAGGAGCCCCAAAATACATCTGTAAGCCAAAGACAAAAGAAAAGAGGGCCTGAGGCTGCTTGGCATAAGTACACAAATTCTACTCCACTTGGGGTAGGAGTCTGTGTAGACTATATCTCATTTAAGGACTTGTTTTCCCTCAGTAGGGTGGACCTGGACTTCTGTTTCCAGGAGCTGTCAGTCTTTAGGAGGTGTTGGTCTGAGTTTGAGTCAATAGCAACCTGCTGAGTAATCAAGAAGAGTCCTTCTGTACTTCACAGTTGTGTCCCTATAACTTAAAGGGGGCAGACACAGTCGACAAAGCTCATCCTGGATTATCATACTAACACCTCCTGGAGTCTTACTCTAGACTAAAGAATTCATAGACAAAAAATGTGCAATTTAGGATCACTGCACCCCAAGCATCATCTCTTGGGGGGAAAGGGATGGATTCTAGCACAAAGCCACCTCTGTTAGTAGGAGTGGGGTTTACCTAAAAAGGAATGACCATTCACATGGAAAGGATTTAAGAAATGAGGCACCTCTCAGAGCAGGGAACCCTTAAGGGCAGTGACAAGGCCAGATTATGTCCATCAGGAGATCCTCCATGGAGGACTTACCTTCTTCTGGGGTCAGATTTAGGTCAGGCGTGAATAGGGCAGGGAAGGGGGACAAATTCATGGTGTTAAGATAGAAGAATCAACGTGCTTGGTGGGTGATAAGCGAGAAGAGTAGTCACATAAGGTTACAGTTTACAATTTTTCTCATCAGGAGTTGCAATTCCCTTTATTGCTTCCAACTCTTCAGTAAAACCTGAGGTAGCCATACAGCAGAGAGTGTTTGGTGCAGAAAACAAAAGGTTTGTACCAAAAAGGGAAGTGTGACTTCATCCCACTCACCCATGGGGAGGAGCATTCTATTCAGGGGAACAGGTTGTGAGCAGCACCAAAGGCAGCAGTGGTACCAGTGGAATAGAGAGCAGCTGCAGGAACCTATGACAGAAAAAGTGGCTGTCAGAGGGACAACACAGAAGTGGACATGCAGTACCCAACTCTCCCAGTGTATGCCAGAGAAAGGGGTCCTTGAGGAGGAGCAGAGGAAGCTGGCTTAGGACTGCACTCCTTCTGTGTTTCCCATCTTAATGAATAGATACCCACAGTCCACCCAGTCAGCATGTCAAATAGCTGGGAGTTATCCACGACACTGCTCCCTGCCATTCACATCTCTATCTAGTCATTAGCCAAGCACCGTTGATTGTTCTACCTTGACATCATATGTATGTCCCTCTTTCCTCAATTCACCTCTGATCTGAATCAGACCTCATCATCTTTTATTTGCGTTTTATCAACAGCTTCTTAATTGGTCACCCAACCTCCAGTCTTACCTCTCGAGCCCACCTGCCATAAATTTGTAAGCATTAAGCTGAAGTCAAATGTGGCTGCCTATGCCTCATTCTCCACAAAAGGCCAAATCCTGACCCTCAGCTGGTGACATTGCAGTGGTTGGGTGGGAATGGGTAGGGGAGGGAGCAAACCTGTGTGTGGAGCTCTCTGAGAGCTGTTTGCCCATATAGAGCTTCCAACATACCGAGAGAATTAATCTACCATGACAGAAAGTGCTGGATGACTTGCAGCAAATTGATGAACCTACTAAGCCTCAGTTGCTTCACCTCTATAGATGGGATAATAATGGTACTTACTTAGGGCTGTTATGGGGTGCTGAATTGGCCTGGCAGACAGAGGAGACAGCACACACCTTTGTATGTGTCAAAACCCATGAGACTTAAAATTGATATGCTCATTCTTGCCAAACTTTAGATACTTTGTATCTTATTTCTACCACTTCCTCATTGATAAGCTATACAAGGAAAGTTAACAACAGGAAAATATTTTAATGAGACACTCTCTGCCAGTCTGATTCCTTCTTGTAGAGACTAAGGAATTAGTTACATGGAATCACACAGCAGGCAAGCTAAAGGGGTATACGTGTTGTGGCTATTTGAACTGGGAGACGAAAGCTGGATGACTGATACTACGTTATCTGCATCTCTGTGTGTTGACTTTATAATGTTTGAATGAAGCAAGTGTGAGATTTAGAATGAGAAAGTAATTGGACCTGAAATCCTGGGGTGCTTTGATGGATCCAGAAGCTGAGAGTGGCCTGGAGTAGAGTTCCTGTCTACAACAGGCAACTGCTAACAAGATCGCACAACTTAGGAGAGTCTTCCAGGTAGAGACTAAAGGAAACAATACGTGAAAAATTCTTAGCACGTAAGTGCTTGATAAATCATAGCTATCGATACCATTTTTATTGACCAAGGTCTTTCTACTGTTTCTGCATTGAGTTGACACAGAGTTGGAAGAACCCACAGTAGTGACCTAAGCCAACTCTTTCATCATAGGCAAATGGAGGCTCAGAGAGACCAACTTTTAGCTTACTGTTGAACAGTGAGAGTGAGGCAGAGCCAAAACACAAATCTGCATTGCTTTAGCCAGTCTGGAGTTCTCACTGGGAACCCTCCCCTTCCCCAGACTGGGACCTATGGGAGTCAACTATTGAAGGAAACTGAGGCAGCACCAACTTTGGATGCTGGATTGTGCTCTGCCTCAACTGGGGTTGGACTCCCTGCTCTCTAGGGACATCCTCTTCTCTGAAGCTCTGTCTCTGTAGAGTTACCCTAACATATTCCCGTGGGATCCAGTAGCAAAGACCAAGGAGAAAATGGGGAGTGCATCTGGAGGAGAACTCCCAAATGGTCATTTCTAGGGGTCAGAGTCTTCTGAGTCCAGAGTGCTGCTAGTGAGGCAGTCCCTGGAACCCCCTAACCACCAGTGCCTGTTCCCACACAAACAAGCTCCACGGCCAAGCACACTGCACTAAGACCGTTCTCTCCAATTTCACTCTTGTGTGAAGTTACAGTTGTATTTGAGATAGGCCCAGGCCTAAAGGGGGCAGGTACAGAACTCTGCAGATAATTACCAGCTTTTATCCAACCTCTACGAAGTGACATGCAGGGCTCTCTACAGACAACAGACTATTATAACTCGGGCTTCATTTGCTTCTTGCTCTAACCCAGGGGCTGACAGCCTGTGGCTTATATAGTCCATTGTATTCTTTCCCACTGTCAACACCCTCTTCAAGTGTCCTGGGCCTGTGTACCCTCAGATCTATTCCTCGCCCTTTTGGGGGGCTCTGGTCTTGTATCACATGGATTCTTACCCTCTGCAAGCTATCTTTCCAGGCTCCCTTATTATTGATCTTCCAGATAGATTCAACCAATGGGAGGCACCGGAGGGATATGGAAGGGCAGGATGAAGGAGGGCCTGGGGTGTGTCTCAGCCACAAGTGGCTTCTCTTGCAGCAGATGCATTTCCTCTTTGGCTTCAGATCACACTAGACAGGCCTGTCTTCTTCTTAGATTCCATCGAGTGATCCAAAGTGCTGCCTTTTCCCTCTGTCTCCCCAGCCCGAGAGCAGTAGTGCCTTCCCGATTGTGCTAAACTCTGGTGACTACACTGTCCTCTGTTTGGCTTCTCAGCTCCTCCAAAATTTCCTGCATTAAAACTTATCCACCACAAACACTTGAAATTGTCTTTTTTTTTTTTTCTGATTGGTCATGATTGATACACACAGTGCTTGCAATATGGCATAGCCACAATATAATAGTTGTATTTGTATTCATTTAAGTATATAGGCACCTGTGACATCCATCAAAGATTATTATAATTGTCCAGCCCACCTCCCTAAGGAAAAGGAGGCAGGGAATGCACATTTCTTTAGAGTCTGTTTTATGAAATGTCCTGTGATAATTTTTCCACACATCGTATTATTTAGTCCTGATAACAATACTATGAGGTAAGTTTTAGTAACTAAATTTTTAAGAATAAGAAAACTAAGGCCAAGAAAGATTAAGGAGCTTGGCAAATGCTATGTCGCTGGTGAATCTGAGAGCAAGGATTTAGACTCCAGATCTCCCATGCAAGCCCGTCTCCTTTCTCCTACACCAGAATCCTTAAAGCATTTTTGTTTTTATTGCTGTTGTTGTAGTTGGCAGTCCAAACCACTGTGCAAATACAATCGTACTCCGACTCCCATTTTACAGAATTAATAAAAGCTCAGCTGCTCTGATGGCTCTGGTTGGAGCAACAATGGACCCTCCAACTTTACTGTCTCGTCCACCCATCATCACCACCACAAAGGGCTTCTTGAACCACTTGCTCCCGTCCACTAAACTGAAATCTATTTGGCTCCCTTGCATCGTCTCTTTTTTTCTCAACCCGTCCTATACTCAGCCACTCAATTAATTTTCCTAAATCTCATCTCTAATCGCATTGATCTCTGCTCAAGAAGGCTTCCCTTTGCCTGCCAAATTGAGGACAAATTGCTCTTACTGGCATTGATGATCCAGAACAGACCAGTCTTATCATGGTCTACATCCTGGTACTCCACTGGAAGAACTACCCCTGCATTCCAAACAGCCCCATATTTTCTGGCTTAATACTTTTCCATGTGATGTTTCCTCCTCCTGGAATACTTTTCTGCACCCTCCCACTGGCACCTGTCAGACCACCATCTATTCTTCAAGAGTCATCTATAATTTACTGTCTCCATGGAGCCCCCAGCTTGGTGTAATTTCTCTTTCATTTCGGGTCTTAGACCACTTTTGTGATATTCTAACTCGTATTATAGTTATTCGTGGGCATGTCATATCTTCGCTTGAGAACCGAGAATCACCCCTCTGTTCCTCACTAAAATATGCAAGGCATGATGCGTATTTTAGGCATTCGGTGAGGGTTTGTTGAATTGAACAGAGCTGACAATATTTAACTTAATTTAGTGGCAGGTCAGGAAAGCACTCTGCCCTAAGTTGTAAACTAGGCAAAGTTTGACATCCTTCCATCCCATCAGTGTCTTCTTTCTTTCCCTGATGCCTCTCCCTCTTAGAGATCATTTGTCCTCTCAGTTGTCCTTTAACACATCCCTGACAAAAAACAGGAGTTTAGAGAAAATGAAAAGCTTGAAACTAGGAAGAGCCTTTCTCCAGCCTCCCCAAGGAAGGTGCCATCTGAACCTTCCAGCCCCTAATGAAGAGAAGCTGGCTTCTTACCCACCCCCGCACACCCCAGAGACTGTGAGCTAATCCTAGCCTCATGCCACCTCCCCCCAGCAGTCACCCTTGCTCTTTGCAAATGAGTAAAGCGGTCCTGGATGCTGGCCTCGGGCACTCCAAGTCTAGGACCTGTCTTGCTAATCCCACTTTCATGTTCACTGGGCCTCCCCTAAAAGGAAGATGACTCTTTCTGCCGTCATTTTGCAATCTTCATATCCTCAAATAAAATGCCTCCTTCCCATTACCCTTCTTTGTTTCCTTGCCCCATTCCCAGAGTGATTAGTTTGCTCTATCAGGGTCTCTTTTTTTGCTTTAGCAAAAAGAAACTTCAAGGGAGTACCACTAGTCTTAATGGAGGCCAGAAAACCATTTGGCAGATTTTTGTCTCTCTCTGTCCACATGGTTTCTCGTCTCTGCTTGGGTCTGCTCCTCACTGTGTCATGGCTTCCTCTGATATCGTGATTCCTGTCCTCCCATCACAATGACAGACAGCATTGCCTTTGGTTTGCCTTGGCACCAGCGCTCATCCTGACCCCTCCTGACCTCTTAGCTTTAGACCCCACCACCATCTAATTAGTCTCTTTCTCTTAGTACAGAGGCTCACAATAGAGAATCTGATTGGGTTGGCCCAGTTCCTGATTTGATTACTGCTGGACCAATCATCTGTTGTCAGGGTCCTATGGTCCATGTATGGATGTCTAGACTTATCCCCTTGGCAGGGGCCCTGGCTACATTGTAATTTCAAAGATGAGGGTATGGGTACACAGTCTGAGATACTTGTAGGGATCTCTGATGAGACTATTAAGCTTACAAAAACAGACTAGAAGATGAAAGAAGGAAGGGAAGAAGGTAAGAAATGAGGAAGAGAGAAAGAAAGAAGGAGGAGGGGAGGAAGGAAGAGAATAAAACTAAAATGTGCTGAATCTCTGTTATGTGCTATTAAAAAACAAAATTCGACTGAGTAAATTTTAAATATCTTATTAGTTTTATTCAATGATTCATGAGTCAAACAATATCCCATCCAGCAAACAGAAAAGAGCTGCAAAGAGCTGTACAAAATGAAAGACTTTTATAGGCAGAAGGGAGCGGGACAAGGAAGTTACTCGTGAAGAGTGGATTGTTTGTGGCAAGCTCACCATGCCTTAGGGGAAGGCAGGGGTCTATCAGG
Organism: Ceratotherium simum simum; assembly: GCF_057802395.1. Taxonomy (NCBI): domain Eukaryota; kingdom Metazoa; phylum Chordata; class Mammalia; order Perissodactyla; family Rhinocerotidae; genus Ceratotherium; species Ceratotherium simum. The sequence goes on from NC_141906.1 coordinate 14,826,397, forward strand.
TGGATTATCTCACTAGTACTGGCCAGCTATAATTCCAAATTGACTGGTTTAAGATTCCACTCCTGAGAGAGGTCAAAACTGTAATTAAGTTAGGTATTAAGTCTTGATTTGGTGATGTGGGCTTAGCACAAGTGACTCGATTTTGGCCCTGTTATCTCTTTGTTAACAGTGCTAAGCACAAGTTAGGTTCTTGAACTTACTTCATCCTACTTTAGCCTCACAACAATTCTTCCAAGTAACTACTATCAGTTCCACTTTCCATTTTAAAAGATTCAATCTCAGAAAAGTGAACTAAGTGGTCCTGTTGTCAGTGGAAGAACAATGATTTGACCTGGGAAATATCTGACTTCAGAACTCAAGCCTGATAACAGTTTCATCAGAGGTGGAAGTTCCTTGTGATAAATTTGAAGAAATAACATCAAAAACAGTTTTCCTTAAAACAACCAAAACAAAAGACTAATTTTTGAAGAACGTTAATTGATATCTCACTGCACTGGTTACTTCTGCCTGATGGTTTAATTATTAGTAGCTTAGTGAGTTTCATTAGAGACCTATTGTGCCGCTGTTGGCAAAACAACACTGGCATCTTATGTTCAATAATTAAAAGCAAGAAAAATAAACACTCTCTTTGGAGCCCTGGATTTATAAATAGCAGTGGTATGTGATTCCTTTAATCAATAACTAGGCTATCTAGCCTGGCTTGGACGATGGAGACGATGAGTCTTCTTCTCTCTTAATTCCCTTTGTCAGTTCTAAATTTACAAAACCCAACTGGGCAGAGACTGGGCTTGTTGGGTAGCCATACTACCCTGAACCCTGCCTTTTGACCACATGGCTATTAAATGACAACTTTCTAAAAAAGGCAAAATCATGACTTTCTATTCTTACATACATGCGTATAAAAATGACATGTGTGAAAGAAAGAATTGAAAAAGATGATTTTATAGGAGAAATCAAAGAACCATATACTGACACAGAGTAAAGGAATGTTGAAATGAATTTACAAATTGATGTTAAATTGTTTTGGTTTTTTTGAGGGTGTGGAGGGTGAGAGTCAATTAAGCATACACTGGACGGAATTTATTTGCATCTCTAAGGACAAGAATTATTTTGCATTGTTATCATTTGTCTATAACTTACGTTGTAAAATAGCTTAAAGACAATGAAAGGCTAAAATCAGATAAACCTCAAGCAAGTGTGCTCTAAACAGTGCATAGTTTTCCATCAGATACATCCAGTTAGCTTTCTTGCTTATTCCAAATTTCCTTACATGGTAGAGCGAAAAACACGTGCTTTAGGGTCAAATCTAGGTTCAAATTAATCCTACTGCTTGGTTGCTGTAGGTGACCTTTGACAGGTGATTAAACCTCTCTGAATCTCAGTTTCTTCATCATAAAATAGATGCAAAATACCGACTTCATAGGCTTAAGATGAGGATCAAATTAATAACTAAGAGCTTAGCATAGTATCTGACACAAAGTAGTGTTCAGTAAATGTTCATTAAATGTTCATAGGCCCTTCCCCCAACTCGGCAGCCCAGGGACTCCGAAATCAATCTCCACTTGGTGACTGTCAGGAGGGCTGAGTTAATAAAGTGGATACCAGACACCTCAAGGTCCCCATGTCTCTCTGGCCCTTGGCAAAATGATACAGAACCATCACATCACAGTAGTCTTTCTCAGCCCAGAGCTAAGCTGAGATTTAGGAGTGAACCGGTCATCAAATGCTACCAGAGGCTGTGATCCTTGGGGAGCAAGAAGGGAAAGAGACAGAAAGAGAGCCAACCTCTTTCCTTGAGGCCCTCCAAATCCTCAAAGCCGCCACACAAGGAATTCGGACCTGAGGAGGAGGAATACGGAAGAGATTAGAAGTCCACCTGATGTGTTAACCTCCCAATTATGGCAGTTCTGATTGTAAATTGTCACCGACGCTCTTTCATTCAACAAGCACATCGATGACGTACTATAGGACCAAAGCAATAGGGCACCGTGGGAGGTAGCACAGCCTGTGGTTCTGATCACAGGCATTGGAATTAGGCAGGCTTGTGTTGACACAAATAATTCATAATCAATTTATAAATCAAAATTGGGGTGAGTTTATTATGAGCCAAATTTGAGGACCATATAGCCCAAGGCCTTCCTTCCACAAGGAAGGAAGGGCACCAAAGAACTGGGGTGTACAGAGCAGTTATATACCATCAAAGAGCATGTATCACATATGATTGCAATGTCCCTTTTATAATAGTCACAAGATTGCCCTATTGGCACAACGATTGATGGACACAGCAGCTATCACGTCTGCTGTCTCAAGTTGGGTGGTCACAGGATGAATGCAGCAATCAAATCCTAGCCTAGGGAGAAATGTTTATCTTTAAGGAAATGCCAATGTGGGGGAAGTTGCATCCTTATCTTAAGGGCATTTGTTCTTGTCTTTGTGACATAGTAAATGCTTAAAGCAGATACACAATGCATGTTCAAAGGCCACAGTCAGGCCCTTTCGGAAAAATAAGGTCAGGCCAAATTAGTTTTACACCAAATGGCTTCCCCATATGCTCCAATATGTCCTATTGCTTCCCATTTATTTATCACCTGGGACAGAATCCTAACTCTGCCACCAACTAGCTCTGTGATCTTGGGTGAGTTCAGTCACCTCCTTAGCCTCAAGTTCCTCCTTGGTAAAAGAGATTAATAATAGTAATTTACTTAAAGTATTATTTTCAGGATTAATGAGATAATATTTTTGATGGGCTTTTAGCAAGTAGATGAACAAGAAATGGTAGCTAAAATAAAGATGAAGAGGGAAATTGTGTTCCACACTGGTCTGTGTTTAGACTCATTTAGGAGTATTTACCAACCAAGCTGATGATAGGACTTTAAAATCTAAGGTAAGGAGACCTAAGACAAAGGGAACCTCCACCACTTACAGTTTCTCACCTGTGCACATCCAGAGTGGTTCTGTGGCTAAGATAGGATTTCTCAGCCATTTAGAGGGAATACGACCATAGATGTACAGCCTGCATCCACCATGGCCCAGCGTAGGTGTTCCAAAGGTGCATGCAGGAGCTGTGGGCTGCATCTTCCTTCTCCCACTCATCGAACAGGTCTAAGGTCTTGGTTCCAACCAGAAAGCAAGTACAGTTAGAGGCAGTACCAGCACTGGTGCCCACCTGTGGATCTCAAGCCATTTATCCCCTCTGAAGAATCCTAGTTTCGTTCTCACTATACTAGAACGCCAACATGGAGAAGCATCCTACCAATATATCAGCTGGCTTGGGTTTCCTGTGCTCTGCCTTCAACATAAGGGACTTTGAGGAGGGGGCAGAATCTCCTCCTGTGCCTGCCTCTCACTTGCATGTGAATCACTTGTCCTTCCTTCTGGTACTTCGTATGTCTACTCCATCATTTTACTTAAGGGCTGTACCCCCTGTCCTGCTACCCCACAATTATTGATGAGAAAGTCTGTGTAATAAACCCTCTGAGAGATCATTGACACTGACTTTCTAGACATCTTTGCCTCTCCCTCCCCTGGGCCACCTGGAGTGTGTTCTCTTAGAGAAGATGCCAAGGATAGACTCCCTGTATGTGTCTAGGGCAGATATGGGAACCATTCACTTGGACGCCTGCTCTTTGACAAACAGCATGTGTCCTGCATTCTTGCTATGCTTGGCAATGGCCCAAGAACCTTGAATGCCAAAGTGAAGTGTTCACCCCTAATCCTGTGAGTCCTGGGAAGATAGTAAAGGTTTCCCCACCTGGAGATTAGCACAATCTGAACAGGTCACTGGATGTATCAGTGAAGGTGACCTGTTCCAAACCAAAAGATAGAAAAAAATTTGAGTATTGAAAAGGGAATGAGAAGGCTCTACACAGGGCTTATTTGTTTATTCTTGAAAGGAACTGCTGAAATTTAAACAAAAGGTATTCTCCGCAATGTGGAAAGGGAAATACTTTTGGAGATAAGTAGAGATGAATGTAACTTTTTTTCTTGTGTATGTGACAAAACCTGTGCAGAGATCCAACGATGGAACAATGGATCATTTTCCTGAACCAAACAGCCAGGGAGAAGAGTAGGAAATAGATTCCAGAATGGACACATTCCCCAGGGGCTGAGCCCTGAAAACGCTGGTCCAGAAGGCCAGACGACTCACTCTCCTCCTCTGGGAGCCCTGGGGCTGCTCCTGGTCTCCTTCTGCTGCCCAGCCCAGTGGGTGTCTGTGGATGGGTGATAAGTTAAGCAAAGCTACTGTCAGATCAGGCATGATGGAGAGTGTATATCCCTTCTTGAGACTCTTTATCACTCAGAGTGAGTGTTTTATAGCCCTGCATAGAGGTTGCCATAAAACACCATTTTAAGGAGCTTGAGGCCATATTTCATCCATTAACGTCCTCTTGCCCCAAGAGGCAAAACAAACTCGCAGGTGGCTCAGGATTAACATCTTTATTACAGATGACCTCACTATTGTGTTCTCTATAAAGAAAAAATATTACAAAGCATTAACGCACTTTAACTATTAAATTAATACAGATTTACGGCTCATATCCGGATCTAAATTTCTTGGCTTGCAGGGTTGTTATTTTTCCGTGATTTTTTTTTGACAATATTGCTAATGGGGACCAGAGCAAAATTGATATGAACTGTGATGGTGGATGCATGAATCCAGGGAGGCAGCAGGTTATGTCTCCTCATAAATCACTCCAATGGCAGTTTTGCACTAGAACTTACACAAGTATTTTCAATATTTGAGCAATAGCCACAGAAGGATATTTAGCTGAGCGGATGCAAGTATTAAGATTCCAATATTTACTTTGTTCTGACAAATGGTAAAACAAGAAGACTGTGCTTTAATTACTTAGAGAGGCTTTGGGGTATAACTCCCCCTCCCCCAATTCTATCTCTGATGCTTAAAGTAACCATTACTTATTTTATCTCGATGGGTTGCTATTGAATGTTGTGTTCATATACGCTATGGATTGAAGTTGCCCTCATTCCTACTCCCTTCTGGGGTTCCGAAGGATGTTATACACTGGTCACTCGTCAAATAGGAAGCAAAGTATCAATTATATTGTTAATGTCCAGCAAGAACCCAAAGCCCCAAAAGTTGGTAAAAATGGATTGTGGAACACGGCTTAGGACTAAGGCTGAACATAGTCTTCCTCTTTCCTTCCAGATCTAAAACTTGGGGACCCCACAGTCATTCACACCTTAAGGAAGTGAAAGAGAGAAACGATCTATAAGCTAGTCTACTGATTGTGCCACATGGGAGGAAGAGGCAGGAAGCTGAAGAGAAGATGAGAGGTTAAGAGCGCATTTGCACGGGCTCTGACCTTGAACACAGAGGCCCTTCCCCGGGGTAATATGGCCCTCACATGTAAGGTTTTCTCCACTTGGGTTAGCAACTTCTCTTCTGTGGGAGATGTGGATGTGCAAGATATAGAGGGGTAATTGTGGTCCCATCAGCATCCTGGGAAAGGAGAGAAGAGAGTCCTTGAAAGAAAGCCTGGGATCCCTGTGGGCTCGAGCAAAAAACCCTAGGAAAAGGTAAAATGTGGAGTCTCATTTCAGAGGATTTGCAGTCCAAGTTATCACCGTCTAGGCCAAGTCACTTGTATCATTTAGAGTGAGAGAATATCTTGACAGACGGACTCTGAAAATATATAAACCACGCCTTGGCTCAGTGACTTCCTCCCTGCAAAGTTCTTGAAAGAAATACATGTACATGAGATAGCGGCAAAGCATCCTGACTTGAGAGCAGATCTGCTCTTTGATAGTAGCAATAGCTGTGGCCCCAAACTCTAATACTGACCTCTAGCCAGTGAGGTTGGCCCGGGAGGAGGAATACCTGGGATAGTCTCAGACCCCCGCTGGCTGCCAAGAGAAAAGGGTGGATCTCTGCACATCACACTGAGAGCAGAGAGCGCATATGTTCTAGAGGTGAGGTTGAAGGAGCTTCCTTGAGATCCCTCTACGAGTCATGGAAGCCCCTTCAAAATTGAAATTCCTGGAAAACAACAAAAAGCACTTTCAAAATAGGACACGAGATGGAGACAGGGTTTGTTTAGCCAAGAACTGGCTTTCAGAAAGGAAATAAAATGTGGGATTTCGCCAAAACCCACCACTGGTCATAGCTGCCATCTAAGGAGTCTAAATTTCAGCTTCAGTAGTTTCCAATCATGGGGATCTCACCCCCGCCCTATCAAAATTAAGAATCCTTCTCTTTTTCTTCCCTTTTCCACTCCCATGATGGCAAGTCTAGAGACAGGTCAGGAGAGCTCCAAAACATTTCAGCCCATCCAGAGAAAACTCAAGTATCAGCAGAAGAGGTGGACAGGTGCATGTCCCTGATCTGTCTGATAGCTTTGGCCCATGGTATTAGGAGGCCAACTGAAAAAAAATTTTAAGGAGAGACAATATAGTCATGCGGAAAACCATTGGCACTGGTATTTCTTGATGTCTCCAAAGAACATAATCCCAAGAAACATAACTCTTCCTTTCTCCTTCCAATACATGGACATTCATTGGTGTATAGCTGGTGTGCATACGTATGAGCAAACTCTGTATTTAAGTATATGCTGCAATCTGCATTCTGGGCATGCATGGGTAATCGGATGCATGCATGTTGGTGTGCTTTCATGTACACCATGAAGAGTCAAGCACCTGTATGTACACGTGTGCATCAGTGATTAATGAATGCATGTGTGTGCAGGTATTTTGTGCATATTTTGCACACGATTCTGCATGTGTACATACCCAAGTGTGTCGTGTGTGACCTGGAAAGCATGTCACATGCATGTACGAGTGCATGTGCAGGGTCTGTGTCTGTGTATTTGTGTGAGTCTGGGTTCTTAAGCCCTACCACTCACCAAGCTGTTTGCAGCCAACGTTGAGCCGCTAATGATTTTAATGAGAGTGCCTTCTGGATTCATATTTTTTTCATAAAATACATCACACTAAAACCAAATCAATGAGAAACATTAATTAGGGCCTTTGTAGATGCCTTCTGTGGTAGTGTTTTTCTTTTGAGAAGCACCAGACGAAGAATGCTGGGCTTTATTTAAGCTAAGTTGTTTGACATTTAGATGAGAGAAAAAAGGGGAAGAAACTAGCCAGCCCAGGAACCGTTTTTGACAGCTCTTTGTCATGCAAGGGAGAAAAAAGGCGCTGGCTGTGAGAGTCTACTTTGAAGCCCTGGAAATTTGTAATGAAAAATTTAAGATACAAGAGAGGCAGAAAGATGAGCTATTCATGGGGCTCTGCATATATTAACACTTGTAATGCAAACTAAAGGTTTGCTATGTGTTTTTATAATTTGGCTGCTAATAAATATCTTCCAGAAGTGCTTTGATTTTCTGAGCTCGGGTATGGAGTTCGAATCCATTAAAAAGTAAAAGAAACAATTGACATTGGACTCTGGTCCCTGATTAGGGGACTGTGCACACAATTATTACAGACAGACCACTGACTGATTTCAAAAGATGCTGGAAGGCGTTGCATGCTTGGAGGAAGCCATGCTTCTGTGGACATCTCCTCCACTACAACCATCCTCCACGCCAACCTCCAGGTCAGCTCATCCCGCGCACCTGATCGTCTCCTCTTGACCACCTGGGCATGATTACTAATGATTCTTTCCCCAGGGACAGGCAGATGCTAAGGATCCACTGAGGAAGTTCTCAAAAAGCAACATCTTCATTCCTGAAAAGGACGGAGTTTTTGTGATGTCAAAGCAACCTTTACAAATTTGGGATACTGAGGCAAATCAATTCCATCCATGCATCACATCCCCACGGGCCTTGATCATGGCCCTCCTGCCCAGCCCCTTTGACTATGGATCCTCTGCCACAATCAAGCCAAGGCATCTTTGCTTCCTTTCTTCTTTACAGATCTTTCAATGTCCTTTTCCTCCCCAATCCTTTTTTCTTTTTCTGTAACTTCTATTCCCTGGTTAACAAAAACTCAACCTCTTCACACTCTCCTCAAAATTCTTTTCTCTTTGCCTTATGAGCAGACATGCTAAGTTAGCAGAAAGCGTGCAGGCTTGGCAATCAGATGGACACATGTTCCAACCTCAAATGAAAATGTGAAGGAGATGGGGCATAGAAGCCAAGGATTATGGAGAGCAGGCTAGCAGGGTTCAGCCTGGGCTCTAAGCTTTGGCCACCTTGCCAAAGCAGCTCTGGATAGCATTGACATTCAGTGCCTAGGGGCTTCAATTCTCCAATCTAACACTCCTGGACTCCTGCTCTGGCTACACTGGTTTTGGTCTCTCTTAAAACAATTTTCACCCAGAATACTCTAAGTCCCTGAACCTTACAGATCAATCCCAGAAAACATCTCTATAGGTTTCTTCTGATCCCTTAAGCAGAAACAATACATTAGATCATGGTTTCTCAATCTCTGTTCTATTGACATTTGGAGCCAGATAATTCTTTATTGTGAGGGGCTGTCCTGTGCATTGTAGAATGTTTAGCAACATCCTTGGCCTATTCATCTTCAAAATAAACACTAAGTGAATTGCAGGCCCATTTAGCTGTTCCCATGAGACCCAAGGTGGGGATTCAGAGTCCAGGCAATGTCTGTCTTAACCCAAGTCATGGTTTGTAAGGCTGGAGAAAAATTTCCAAAGGGAGTAAACTGAAAGTAAAGAGATAGCAGATCTGAACTGGTAATTTAAGGAGAGTTTAACAAAAGAACAATTTATAAGGGTGCGAGCAGGGTTTAAGGAAAGGAGATAATCCAGTACTTTAGGGCTAATAACAGCCAGGAGCCACTATCACTAGGCTGGAAGAGGAAGGGCAAGGAATGATTAATCAAAAAGCTGTCCGGAGAGGGCCTTCTGAGAAAAGGTGTGGAAAACAGCCACCCTCAGTGATCCAGAAGGGAAGGAGCAGAGAACAAATTCCCTGACCCCATTCTCCTCCCAACCTCATTCCTTCCTCCAGAAGCAAGGGAGCCATAAAGGCAGTTCTGTTGGGTCAGACTCCCAGAGAACAGAGTCGAGTGGAGGGATAGTGAAGGATCGAGAGCAACAGAAAATATCCGGCACAGGTGAAAAGAAAAACAGATGAAAGGTGTCCAACAGATGGTTTCTGGGCTGCCACTATGGCCAGGGCACAGTCAAGGAAAATAGGAGAACAATTGGAGCCACAAAGGGCAAAGCTAAAGAATCTTCCAAAAGGGACCTGTGAAAGTGACCTGGTCAAATTCTGAATGCCTGGTAATGGCAGTGGTGGCTTGGTGGCAGCTGCAAAGCTCGCTTCCAAAGGGGGCAGGTTGGTGTGAAGGAGGCTAGAATAGAGGAAGGGCATTTCCAACCAAAATTCCTGGGCTGTTGACTCAGACTTTCCTGATCATATTTTATAACTATCTGGCCAAAACTGAATTTTCTTTGGATGATACACCTCCCAAGGGCAGAAATCTTGTCTGACTTGTCTATGTGATTCCCTAGTGCCTGACATGGTACCTGGCAAAGAACAGTTGTTTGTCCAGCTTTTGAGTGTGAATCTGCATTGCGAGCTCTGAGATTCCCTTATCTGCCCCATATGGTCCTATGGTCCACTATATGTGAGAAGAGTTCAAAACATCAAGTTGTACATCTTAAATATATACAATTTTTATGTGTCAATTATACCTCAATAAAGTTGGAAAAAAAAGAGCTCCCAAGAGTTACTGTCCAAGCAAAGGGCTTTGTATTTTTTCTTTCCCTTCAGCAGAGGGTAGAATCCTTCCCACAAAGTATGCCCAGTTCAAGCAGGACCCCGGCAATTTGCCCCCCATCATTTATTTCTCAGGGTACCTGGTAGCAGGGCAAGGAGGAAGAACTTGGGGTTGCAATGTTTCCTGCCCCCAAACTGAACAAAAGGTCACCTGAGCCCCAAGTTAGGGAAAGCCACTCAGCCATCCTTCCAGAAGCAGGCATTGCAATCTTGGCTGATTCCAGCTGGTAGGAGAGTGGACAGAGATGTACTTCTCCATAGTTACAGCACCTCGTTCTTCAGACACACATCTGTTTCATGGCATCAGGTCACTTAACTCCTGAGAGTGACAAGCTTCCCGTGGTCCTGACTCCTGCAACAAGCATGGCCAGAGACTATGCCAGCCTTCTGGGGCATGTGCACATTGTCTAGAGAACACTCCCTCAGGAATCCCCTCTCCAGGCCTTCTTTTCCTGGGCAGGGGGCTAGGGCCCCAGCACAAATTGCTCCAGGTAGTACTTGGGTGTATCTGGAGCCCCAGATTAAAAACATTCTTTGTGCTTCTATGCTGAGCTTGGTATGATGGAGGTCATTGAGAGACCTTAGAAATAATGTATTGCCTCAAAACAATTATAGTCCAACAGGTAAGGTTAAAAAAAAAAATGTTTAAATTGACTCCCAGCAGGAAGAGACCAGTGGCGGTAGTTCAGAAGAGACACATCCCTCACTGATACGGAAGAGTCATAAAGAGGTGAAGGATGAGGCCGGCCCAGTGGCACAAGCAGTTAAGTGCACGCACTCTGCTGCGGCGGCCGAGGGTTCGCCAGTTCAGATCCTGGGTGCGCACCGACACACGGCTTGGCAAGCCATGCTTGCCAAGTATGGCAAGTGGCGGCCTCCCATATAAAGTGGAGGAAGAGGGGCATGGATGTTAGCCCAGGGCCAGTCTTCCTCAGCAAAAAAAGAGGAGGATTGGCAGATGTTAGCACAGGGCTGATCTTTCTCACCAAAAAAAAAAAAAAAAGGTGGAGGATGTTGACCTGGGCTGATGAGGAAGGGGGTGGAGAAAGGGTACTTAAGCCACACCTTGCCTGCAAGTTGACTCTCATCAGCTGGGATGGCCACATCTTTTGAGTTATAGCCAGTGTGTAAGACTTCCACTCCCTTCCTGCTGCCCTTTCTCCTATTTGTGATTCCTGGAAAAATTTTAAGGAGGAGAAGATGTTCTGGCAATGTTGCTTAAATAGCTGTCTCTGGTTCTCCATTTGAAGCCTACTTCTTAATTAAGGCACCATTGCCTGGATATAAATGCATTTATGTATATTAATTTTTGCTCCACTTAGCAGAGTGGTCACTTAATTAAATGTCTTCAGTTGTTCTACGGGAAAAAAAATAACCCATCCCTCCCCCACAAGGCATCCCTCCTTCCCACTTAGCTCCTCTGTTGTGCTGTGAATTTAAACATACTATTTGTTGCTTTCCATTCAGTTCATTTGTAACCCCGATGCCACTGCATTTGTAGGAACTGATATTAAAAAGTAATATCCGAGACTAAAGTCGCTAGACTGTTTAGTAGATTTTTAAATTGAAACCAAAATTATACAGATTTTTCATTCTGATAATTCCACCAATTCACTAATTCTTTAATCTTTACAGGTCATTGAACAGTTCCACATTAATGAGATGTAGTTAAGAGCAAATTTTACACTTTTTCCTTTTTTTTTCTTGAAAAATGTTTCCTATCATTTGTAAATTAGAAAGAACTTGTTCCGTTTATGGTCCATTTATTTAAAATAATCGAATGCATGGGATCTGGCTGAACACTGTGTGTAATGATGCTTTTAAACAAATTACCATTTATTTATAAGCAAGAAATAGACTTTTAAAAAGCATCCAGACTTGGTTACATTATTAATGGTGTTCTCCAAGCCCAACAGCTCCGAGACGTGACCGTGTATGTGCGTGTGCATGCGCGTGGATGTGCACACACACAAGTGGATGTGTATTATATTTGAGTGAGAAAGTTTGAGAATTTGGGAGTAAAACAAAAAAAACGGCTTCTAGGAAAGCAGCATGTTTTTCCTTTTCAAAAAGTTGCAACCATTGGTGAAATCCCCTTATGATGAGCCATCCATCCCGACAACTTCTCTGTAAATGTGGGGCTTTCATCACAAAGCACCCAAAGCTAAAACCAGAGCCAGCCCTAACCCGCCCTGCCGAGGATATGGAACAAACAGGAAAAGTTCTTCATCCCAGCTGAGACAGAAGCACGTGCGAGTATGCAAAGCCCATCGCTTCCACCAGTGGCCCAGGAGTTCCTACTTAGAGAAGAATTGCATTTTCATAAATGATGCTGTGGAGTTAATTGCTTGCATTCCAGTATTGTAAATTACTATTATTCCTTGCCACACACTACTGCAGGGAAGAAAGTGTTTATCCTGTTAAGTCATAGCTAAAGAGCTTGTGCTGTAGGGAACCAGGAGAGATGGCTGACTATGCTAAGAATTAATGGAGACAGATTATTCTGGCTTCATCAGGTTTGGTCCTATCCGTTCATAAGACTGTCCCCATTCCCTTTCTCCTATCCCCTTTCTTCTACACTGATCAACTGAAGAATAAATAAATAATAAGTAGTGCCTGGGACTTCCAATATTCAATCCCAGCCCCAGCCCTCAACTCCCAAGTATGCAATCCCCAGAGACCAATTGCCAACTCCAGCAAAATTAACTGAAATAGCCCTGTTCACAGATTTTTTTTTTTTTTGAGAGGGGAATCTACAAGCCTGGAAGGAGTTAAGGAAGAAAAATATATATATCTGAGGAGAAGAAAATGAGAGAGAAAAGAGAAAGGATGAACAAGGGAAGAAGGTGGAAGAAAAAATATGAATCTAGAGTGGCAGAGGAATCAAAGCTGCTAACCAGAGTGAGTGATATTATAAGTTTCCAGGCCCGAGAGAATATGTGGATGGGATTACTTCCTGCCAGTGATTTTTGAGAAATCATGAAAAAAAATTAATCAAAAGGAAAGGTGCTTAGAGATAAGATGAATGCATATAAAAATAATTTGTATTGCCTGTACCAAGAACAGTGTCTGACATACAATGGGCACTCAATAAATATTTGTTGAATAAATGAATGAATGAATGATGTATTGATTTTCAAAAAAGGCAGAGGTAGATCTACGCAGATGAGGCAAGTTACTTCAACCACTAGCAAAACAATAATTATTAAATAAGTGGTTTTGAAAGCTTAGAAAATAAGCAATGATGGCAAGGTGCCAGAAGAACAAATCTTACCAAATAAATCTAATGCGGATTCTTTTCATTGAGTTGTCTGTAGACCAATTATTACTTATTTTCAGTCAGGTATTTGATGAAGTATGTTGTGATATGTATGCAGTCAGGAAAATGTGGGAATTTGCTGAAGAACTGGTTGAACATCCATATTGAAAGTGATGAATAAATGCTATTAGGTAAAAATCCCTAGTGGAATGCTATAGGCCTGTTGATTATCTGTTGTACCATCAATAGAAGAGAGTATTTGTGATTGGGACCACCATAAAGAGCCCTGGAGTTTGTGGTCATCCTTAGTAATAGGGTTCTGTCCTTTGCCCTAACCTATTTAATATTTCTCCCAGAATCTTATATAGATGTAGACAGAATGTCCTTCAAAATCTGCAAATGACAAAAAGTCGGGACAATAGCCAGATAACTGAATGAAATACAGGCAGGTATCAACCTAACAAGGATAAATATCATGTTTTCAGTAGGTTCAAAAAGTCAACTTCTCATAAATAGACACGGAGAATACCTAGCTAAATAGCAGTCATTGTGGACAAAGCTATTTTAATTAGTTACAAGTTTGATATGCAAAAGCCATGCGATGTGATTGCCAAATAACCCAAGGTTGTTGGTGTTTGTGTCAACAGACTATCACCGGCACATGGCATTGGTTGAATGAAATGAGAAAGAAGGTGATACAGCATAAGGAAGACAAGCTTTTGGCAGAATATGGCTGCTATCTTTAAGTATCTTCTGGGCTATCTTTTGGAAAAGAAAAAGTCAATTCCTTTGCTGCTCCACAGGAACATGTTCCAAGAAAAACTTTCTAGAAATGGAATAGGATGCTTTGTGAGAAGTAATGAGCCCTGTCTTTGGTTGGATCCCAATGTCCTTTGTCAGAGCTGTTGAGAAGATGACCTAGCAGAGAGGTTGTACTTGGTTGCTATGATCCATATAATTCTGAGATTCCTTGATTCTGTGATCCATTTTAACGCTCACAGTGTCACATAGACTTGGAAGTTGTGTGTTTATGTGTGCCATTAAATAAATAATTAAGTTGGAGGCACTGACACCAAGTTATCAACTTTTTTACTTTTTCAACTTAGTACATTAATATTTAATAATAAAAATATACATCCAAATACCATATCCATCATTTCACAGAAAATCATTTTAAACACCAAAGTCTAAGATGAACAAAATCTCAGGAAAAGGTTAATTTTTTATACTGAATAAGTTTTGCATCATGAAGACCACTCTATTTCCCCTAGTTTTCTCATTTTGCCACAAAGGAGTAGAAATTTATTTATAGCCAATGCCAGTATTTGAAAACCACTGATAGAGGCAACATCAGTGAGGAAACTAAGTGTCACTCATTCAGCACTGTCACTCATGAAGCTAGGATAAAAATGTCGGCTCATCCAGAAAGGATAAGGGTGGTTTTCACAGTGGCTCCCCCCTGCTGTGACCAGCAGAGGCTGTATAGGACCCTTTCCTTAGACTGAAGCCTGTGCCTTGGTCCAAATCAAAGTAAATCATCAGCTTCATGCCTTGCCAGACATTTGGATCAAGAAATGCTGTAAGTCAGAAAAAAAATTTTAATATCCAGTGGAGCCCCGTCATTTTCCTCAAAAATGATTGCCAGTTGTCCCAACATTTAACCCTACACTATTTATTGAAAAATATAACTATTTCCCTGTGATTGGAAAAGTCATATTCATCTCATACTAAGTTATGCTATATATTCAGGTATGTTTCTGTGATTCTATTTTATCGATCCATTTATTACTGAATAGGAATCAAGCCATTGAAATTATTATGACATCATTATACTTATTAACGTCTGTGTCTTAGTCCGCTCAGGCTGGTATAACAAAACACCACAGACTGGGTAAAATTTATTTCTCTCTGCTCTGGGGGCTGGGAAGTCCAACATCAAGGCACCAGCAGATGAGAGCTGCTTCCTGGCTCAAACGTGAGCATCTTTTTGCTGTGTCCACACATGGCAGAAGGGGCAAGGGAGCTCTCTGGGGTCTATTTTATAAGGGCACTAATCCCATTCATGAGGGCTCTGTCCTCACGACCTAATCACCTCCCAGATGTCCCACCTCCTAACACCATCATATTGAGGATAGGATTTCAACATACAAATTTTGGAGGGAGACAAATATTCAGTCTATAGTAACCAGGAAGGGAAAGTTCACCATTGTTGTTCATATTTTTCAAAATTTTCCTAATATTCATCTACATGTATTCTTCTGGATGACACGTAAAATAACTTAGTCAAGTTTCAGAAAGAAAATTCTCTCTTTAGTGTTTTTATGTGAACTATTTAAATTTGAAGATTAAATTGGAAAGAGTTGGCATCATTCCCTATTAAATCTTCCCATCCAGGAACATGGATATTGTTCTATTTCCATTTATTCAAGGCTTCTTTTATGCTTCTCAGTAAAGTTTTGTAGGTTTATTCAGATATAGGTCTGCAAAATTACTCTCGTTAGTATTATTCCTAGCCTTTTAAAGTTTTTCTTGCTCTTACAAGCGGTATCATTTCTCACTACATTTTTTCTTTTTGGTACGTATGAAATCTATTTTTAAATATTATTTTATAAATGACCTTCTATTGGACCTTTGTATTAGAGTGGGGTTTTTAGTTGATTCACTGGTATTTTCCAAAAAACTTTATGTCTGTTCTTTGCTAATATTTATATCTTTTTTATTTTCTTATTGCATCAGCTAGAACTTTTCAAACAATGTGGAATAAGAGTGATAATAGTGGACATTATTTTAGAATCTCTCATTTATTGGGATAATTGCAGTGTTTCTCAACCAAGGGGACATAACCATTAGGAGGCTATGGAATAAACCCTTGGTGTAGAGCTATCATATTCTGCTCCCCATGAGATTTTGAGAGGCTGCTCTTGAAGTGCTATCGGTTGCACTTTAGAATCAACGCATTGTGATCTACCAACAGTAAAATTTGTTGTATCATTCAGGTGTATCTGAGTAGAAAAATGTTAAGAAAATGAAAAACCTGTGTTTTAGTACTTTATTATCCATTTGATGTTTGCTCTTCATTTAGGTGAATATTCTGTTGGAATTTATCATATACCTGCTTTACCAACAGGTTACCAACAGGAGTTGTTTTTTTCAGTCTGAAATGGAGGTAGACTTTCATGATCTGTGTTTCGGTAATCTGATATGATTATTTAATGTATTTTTAAATGCTTAAAGAGTAGGTTTCTATAGTAAGCTAGTGGTAATATCTTCACTACACTGTTGCTCACAATTTGCAAACATTTCGTTGAGGATTTTTGCAGCTCTGTTCATCTTTATACCCTTGATGCTTCATGTATCCTATGTTTCAGTCAAACTGGTGTGCATGCTCCCAATGTGCTTTCCAATTTCTATGCCTTGACTTTATTTACTTTCTTCATCATTTCCATGTGCCCAAACCCAAATCAAATGCCACTTCTTCCGTGAAGGTCTCCCTGAAAACTTCAATTACATAGGATTCTTTCTCCTCTACACTTTTACCTTAACTTGTTTCTGTACTATCCTAATGACACTTATTTCTGTTTGTCATAATGGTCAATGTAGCTTATCCCTTCTCATAGTCAGTGAACTTCTTGAAGAATTTATCTGACTTGCCTTTGTATTCCTTACAATGTTTTAGGGCGGTGCTGAATAAGCACAATGTGAGAACGTGGACTCTGGAAGCAGGCTGCCTTGCTTCCATCCTAGCTCTGTCTCTTTCTAGCTACGTGACCTGGGGTAAGTTACTTAACTTTTCTTGCCCTCAGTTTCTTCTATAACATGGAGTATCAATAGCATCTACCTTGTGGAGTTTTTGTGACGATAATGGGGTAATACGTGTAAAGCACCTGGAATAATTCCTAGCACAAATTTAACTCCAATGTCTTTTATTTATTATAACCTGTTAGAAATAAGCTTCAGGAGGGCAGTGTTTTCTCTGTTTTGTCACTTGCTGAGTTTTAGCACCTAGTGCAGTTCTTAGTACATAGTGGGCATTCAGTAAATATTTATTTAATAATGGTTAAATGAATAAATAGATGGATGGGTGATAAAATTGTCCTCTGCAAGTTTGAATTCTCATGCTGGTTTCCCTTCTCTGTTATTTCACCCAAAGAAAGTAGATCCCATATGTCACAGAACCCAAAAATTTCCACCCTATAATTTCTCTCTCCCTGGAAACTAGACACTAGCCCTAAGATAAACATGCAGCTGGGACAGAAGAAAAAGGAATTGGGGAAGCTCTGATAGCCTACTGAGCAAAGCAGGCACCTGACTTCCAGCTGACAAATACAGCATTTCTGTGTCAATCAATATCTTTTTAGTTACAATGAATAAACATGCTTTTTTTTTTAAAGTATCAGATGATTCAGGTTATTCTTCTCCTTTCTCTAAATGCATGAAGGATAAAAGTTACACGGCAAAGAAGAGAGGAAGTAAGCCACATGCTCGGAACAGAACGTAATCCCTTAGTAGCGAGGCAGTGGTGAGGACAACAAGCCTTTGAACAAAGACCTTTTTACCAACCTGTAAATAGCTGTGTCGTGAGGTACTTCAGGAGACAGGCACATAGACTTACCCAGAAAAAATGCTTAATTTTGTTCTATTTCCTTGTCTTGCTTCTGTATTCCCACTTTTGTATTAAAAAAACTAGTCTCTGAAATCAGACTACCCTGACAATGAATAATATATAATCTTAAAAAGCTAACTTCAACCCTCTGAGCCTCAGTTTCCTCATCTCTAAATATCTACCTCATAGAATTATTGAAATGACTAAATAATATAGTAAATATATAATAAATGATATATTCCTGGCCCAGATCTATGAACATAACAGGTGTTCGTTAAATGTTAATACCTTTCTCTCTTCTAATACTGTCACTTTTACTATCATTAGGAGTGACATATGCCTGTGTTTCAGAAGTTTCCTCTTTATTATCGTCATCGTTATGTTCAAAAAATTAAATATTATTCTAATTTAAAGTACTAGATTTCAGTTTCATCCATGGAGTATAAAATAGAGCATTTACCAAACATTTTCAGCTATAACTTCTAGGCTTCTAAAAGAAATGGTTGATTTGTATTGATCATTGATTATTTTGCTCCTAGATGGCACACGTGAGAAATTTTCCAAGACCATTGATTTTTTTTAAAGTTGAGTAAATTGATACGCATCAATCTTCTTTTTGAGTCAACATGGAATATTTTGAAGCAAACAAATATTAAAACACAACACATCAAAAATCTGTGGGATGCGGTTAAAGCAATGTTTGGAGGAAAATGTATAGCATTAATTGCTTAAATTAGAAAATCAGAATAGTCTCAAAGCAATAATCTAAGATTCTACCTTAAGAAACTAGAAAAAGAAGAGCAAATCAAACCTAAAGTAAGCAGAAGGGGGACAGGGGGAATAGAGAAAATAAGATAAAGAGCTGGCTCTTTGAAAAGATCAATTAAACGGATTAATCTCTAGCCAGACAATCCAGAAATAAAGACAGAAGACAAAATAAACTTACAACAAGAATGAAAGAAGGAATATATCTACACATCCTTCAAAAATTATAAGAATCCTAAGAGAGTATTATGGAGAACTTTATGCTAATAAATTCTTTATCTTAGATGAAGGGAAAAATTTCTTGAAAGATACAAACAATAAAAGCTCATTCAAGAAGAAATAGATAATCTGAATAGTTCTGTACCTATTAAATTCACTGATCATTCTATCAAATATTTAAGAAAGAAATAATGCCAATTCTACACAAATTTTCAGAAAAGAGAAGGGAGAATACTTCCCAGCTTATTTTCTGAGGTCAATGTTACCTAAAAACAAAATCTGACAAAGAAATTACAAGAAAAGATACCACATATCGATATTCTTCATACATAGACACAAAAAATTCTTTAAAAAATGTTAGCAACCACTCCATTTCAATATTGTACTGGAAGTTCTGGCTAATGCAATAAGACAAGAAATGAGAATGAAAAGGTATACAGAATAGGGAACAAGAAATAAAACTGTCTGTTCACAAATGACATGATCATCTATATAGAAAATCCTAAAGAAATGACAAAATGACTGGAACTAATAAGCGACTAAAGCAAGGTTGCAGGATACACGGTTAACGTACAAAAGTCAATCATTTTCCTATAAACCAGCAATGAGTAAGTGGAATTTGAAATTATAAAAAACAATACTACTTACATTAGCACCCCAGAAATGAAAACTTAGGTATAAATATAACCAAATATGTACAAGAGCTATATGAGGAAAACTAAAAACTCTGATGAACGAAATCAAAGAAGAACTAAATAAATGGAAAGATAGTCCATGTTTATGGATAGGAAGACTCCATATTGCCAAGTTGTCAGTTCTTCCCTACTTGATCTATAGATTCAATGCAATCCCAATCAAAATCCCAGCAAGTTATTTCATAGGTGTCAACAAACTAATTCTAAAGTTTAAATGGAGAAGCAAAAGAACCAGAGTAGCCAACACAATATCAAAGGGGAAGAATACAGTTAGATGACTACCAACTTCAAGACTTACTATAAAACTATAGGAAAAAAGACAATGTAGTGTTGGGGAAAGAATAGACCAATAGATCATTAGAATAAAATAGGGGGCCCAGAAATAGCCCCACATAAATATAGTCAAATAATCTTTGACAAAAGAGCAAAAGCAATACAATGGAGCAATGACAGTCTTTTCAACAAATGGTGCTGGAACAACTGGACATCCACGTGCAAGAAAAAATAAATAAATCTAGACACACACCTTACACCTTTCAGAAAAATGAACTCAGAATGGATCATAGACCTAAATGTAAAAGACAAAAATTTAAAACTCCTAGAAGATAACAGAGAAGAAGACCTAGATGACTTTTGGTATGGCGATGACATTTTCTTTTTTATTTTTTTTGTGAGGCAGATCATCCCCGAACTAACATCCATGCCAGTCCTCCTCTTTTTGCTGAGGAAAACTGGCCCTAGGCTAACATCTGTGCCCATCTTCCTCTGCTTTATATGGGACACCGCCACAGCATGGCCTGACAAGCGATGCGTCGGTGCACGCCCAGGATCCAAACCTGGGCCGCCAGCAGCAGAGCGCACACACTTAACTGCTATGCCACTGGCCCGGCCCTGGTGATGACTTTTTAGATACAATACTAAAGGCATGATCCGTGAAAGAAATAATTGATAAGCTGGGTTTCATGACAATTAAAAACTTCTGCTCTGCAAAAGACAATGTCAAGAGAACGAGAAGACAAGCCCATAAACTAGGAGAAAATATTTGCAAAAAAACATATTTGGTGAAGAACTGTTATCCAAAATATGCAAAGTACCCTTAAAACTCAACAATAGGAAACAAACAACTTGATCTAAAAAATGGGCCAAAGACCTTAACAGACACCTCACCAAAGAAGATATACAGATGGAAAATAATGATATGAAAAGATGCTTCATATGATATGTCATCAGGGAAATGCAAATTAAAATAACAATGATACTATTACTCATCTATTACAATGACCAAAATCCAAAACAGTGACAACACCAAATGCTGACCAGGATGTGGAGCAACAGGAACTCTCATTCATTGCTGGTAGAAATGCAAAATTGTACAGCCACTTTGGAATACAGTTCGGTGGTTTCCTACAAAACTAAACATACTTTTACAACATGATCCAGCAATCACACTCCTTGATATTTATCCAAGGGAGTTGAAAGCTTATGTCACACAAAAATCTGCACATGGATGTGTGTAGCAGCTTTATTCATAATTGCCAAAACTTGGAGCAACTAAGATGTTCTTTATTAGGTAAATGGATAAATAAACTGTGACACATCCAGACAATGGAATATTATTCAGCACTAAAAAGAAATGAACTATCAAGTCACACAAAGACACGGAGGAAGCTTGAATACATATTACTAAGTGAAAGAAGCCAATCTGAAAAGGCTACATACTGTATGATTCCAACTATTCTAGAAAAGACAAAACTATGGAGAGAGTAAAAAGATCAGTGGTTGTCAGGGGTTTGAGGATGGGATGAATAGGCAGAACACAGAGGATTTTTAGGGTATTGAAAATACTCTGTATGATAGCATAATCATGGGTATATGTCATTATACGTTTGTCCAGATCCATAGAATGTATAATACCAAAAGTGAACCCTACGGTAAACTATGGACTTTAGGTGATTATGGTGTGTCAATGTGGATTCATCAATTGTAACAAATGTACCACTCTGCTGAGTGAGGTGGATAATGGGGGAGGCTATGCATGTTTGGAGCAGGGGGTATATGGGAAATCTCTCTATCTTCCCCTCAATTTTGGTGTGAAGCTTAAATTGCTTAAAAAAGAAAGTCTTAATTTTAAAAAGTTAGCAAATCAAATACAGCAATATATAAAAAGGATAATCCATTATGTCCAAGTGGGATATTTCCAAAAATGTAAGATTGGTTTAACATTTGGAAATTAATCAATGTAATTCATCGTATTAACACACCAAAACAGAAAAACCATATGATAATTTCAATAGACACAGAGAAAAATTTGACTAAATTCAATACCCATTCATGATTTTTAAAAAATACCCTGAGTGTCTTAGTTCATTCAGATTGTATAACAGAATACCATAGACTTGGTGGCTTAAACAACACACATTTATTTCTTATGGTTCTGGAGACTGGGAAGTCCAAGATTAAGGCACTGGTAGATTCGGTGTCTGGTGAGGTCCTGGTGAAAATACTCAGAGCTAGCATAGCATTCAGTGGAAAAAACTAAACACAATCTCCCTAAGATCAGGAATAAGGCAATGATATCTGTTTTTACTGCTTCTGTTCTGGATTTTCCTGGATTTCCTAGTCAGTGCAAAGGAAAACAAATAAAATGCATACAGATTGAAAAGAAATAAGTGAAACTGGCTTTATAAGATGACATGATTATATATATAGATAATCCCAAGGAATCTACAAAAAAAAGCCACTGAAAATAATAAGTGAGTTTTGCAAAGTTGTGGGATACAAGATCAATATACAAAAATCAATTGTATTTCTATACTCCAGGAATGAATAATTGGGAATAGAAATTAAAAGCAATAAAATACAATAAAAATAAAAACATGAAAACAGAGATAAATTTAACAAAATACATTTAATAGCCGTGTAGACAAAACTATAAAACATCACTTAGAGAAATTAAAGAAGATCAAACTAGATAATAAATTTTACTATATTCATTGATCAGAAGACTCAATAATCTTAAAATGTAAATTCTCCCCAAATTTATCTACAGACTCAAAGCAGTCCCAATAAAATCTGAGCAGTTTTTTTAATATAAATCTAGGCAAGCTGATTCTAAAATTCATATGAAAATGCAAACTTCCCAAATTAGCCAAAACTATTTTGAAAAAGAGGAAATAGATTGGAGGGTGTATACTCCCTGATTTCAAGATTTCTTATAAAATTATAGTAATCAGGACATTGTTACAATGGCATAAGAATAGACATAGAAATCGCTGGAATAAAATAGAAAGTCCAGAAAGAGCTCACATATATCCTCAATTTATTTTTGACAAAGATATGAAAATATTTCAGTGGAGAAGAATAGTCTTTTTCACTGATGGAAAAATCAGATGTCCCCATGCGAAGAAGGAGAAGGCAGGGAGGGAGAGGGGGAGGTGGGAGGGAGAGGGGAAGGGGGGAAGAGAGGAAGGGGCATGAGGAGAAAAAGGAGAAAAGAACTTCAACCTTTACCTCATGTCATACCGAAAAAATTGACATGAACCTGATCATAGATCTAAATGTCAAAGCTAAAATTATAAAACTTCTGAAAGAAAACATAGCAGAAAATTTCTGTAACTTTGTGGTAGGCAAATATTTCTTAGAACATAAAAAGCAGAAAATATAAAAGGAAAAAAACACCATAAATTGTACTTCGTCTACATATAAACTTAAAATTTTTTGCTTTTTGAGAGGCACTGTAAAGAAAATGAAAAGACAGTTCACAGACTAGGAGAAAACATTTGCAAATCACATAGTATCTGATAAAGGAGTCATATCAAAATATATAAAGAACTCTCAGAACTTTTAATAAGGATGAAACAACCAATAAAATAATGGACAAGATATTTGAACAGACACTTTACCAGAGAAGATCTATGAATGGCAAATAAGCACATGAAAAGATGTTCAATGTAGTCTTTAGGGGAATGCAAAGTAAAAGCTTAAGATACCAACATATGCCCACTAGCGTGGCTAAAATTAGAAAGACATACCAAGTGTTAGCTTGTAGAACAACTAGAACTCTCACACACACAGCTGGTGGCAATGCAAAAAGACGCACTCATTTTGAAAAACAGTTTGGCAGTTTCTTAAAAAAGTATACACCTACTACATGACCCAGCAATCCTACTCCTTGTATTTCCCTATGACAAATAAATATATATGTCTGCACAAAGACTTGTACATTCATGTTCATAGCAGCTTTATTCATAATAGCCAAAACTCTGAAATCATCAGCAACTGGGAAGTGGATAAACAAATTGTGGTGTATCCGTACAATGAAATGTTTCTCAGCAATAAAAAGAATGAACTACTAATACAAGAAACAACATGGAGGAATCTCAAAAGTATTTTGCCAAGTAAAAGAAGTCAGACACAAAAGACTATTCTGTATGATCAATTTGTATGAAATTCTAGAAAAGGTAAAACTATAGTCATTGAAAGCAGATCAGCAGCTGCCTGAGCCTGGGGCTGGGAATGGGGATTGACAGCACCAGGCACAGGGAGGTTGTTGAAGTATGGAAAGTGTTCTAGATACTGATCATGTTGGTGTTTACACCATGGTACATATTTGTCAAAATTCATCACACTGTTCATTTAAATGGTGAGTTTTATGCCTCAGTAAAGCTGATTATCAACCAATCGATAATGATAAGTTAGATCCCGTCATTCCCATGCTCAGAATCCTGCACTATCTTCCTATCATGCTTGCTATGAAATCCCAAGTCCTTGCCATGGCTTACAATGCTGTACACGATCTGGCTCCTGCATACCTCTCCAGCCTCCTCCAACCACATCCCCCAGATGTTTTCTGCCCCGGTCACGCGGTCTTCCTAGCGGATCCTGGAACGCGCCAGGCATGTTCCTGCATCACAGCCTTTGCACATGCTGTTCCCTCTGCCTGGGATATTCCTCCCCCTCATGTTGATTCCTCACTTCTTCCAAGTCTCTGGTTAACTGTCAGCTTATCAAAGAGCCCTTTCCTCAACATTCTTTTTATAATACCACCTCCTTCCCCATCACTCTTCTTCTTCTGCTTTATTTTCTTCACAGCACCTATCATTATCTGACGTTATTTTATTTACTTACTCTTTTTTTCCCCGTTTGAATTAACTCCATGAGGGCAGCGATTTCTAGGGGCCGTATCTCCAGCCACTAGCACAATATCTGGCACAAAGCAGGCCCTCAAAAAACCCAGGTTATTCAATGAATGCAGGATAGTGAAATAGCTACGTATTGGAACCTATGTAATACAGTCCAAAACAGTGCACATAGAAAGACTCATAGTTGTAAAAACTTATGTTATTAAACAAGAATGAAACTGGAATTAAACAGTAAATGGAATAAATTAAAAATAAAGTGAAATAATCCTAAGGAAAACAGAAAAAAGGAATTAATAAAATAAAAATAGAAAGCAATAAATTAGAAAATGGACTAAGAATTGAAGTAACAAATAGATCCAAAAGTTATTTCTTTGGGGAAAAATAATAATGAAATACACCAGCTTATTTTCTCCTGAATAAAAGGAATAAAATAGAAATAGAAACATTAGAAATGAAATCAGGGAAATTAGAATAGAGTAGAATTTTTTTTAATTATAAGAAAAAGATTTGCTCTATACAAGACAAATATATTTGAAAACACAAAATTGCTTTGACCCCCAAACTCCCCATTTGATTTGACATTCTTTGGACTCCATCCTAATCACTGGCTCTCACATGGCTTCATTCTACTCTGTAGTCCCTGTGCCCATCCCTGCAATGTGGACCCATGAGGGAGCTCAGTGAAGCAGCTGCCTTTGGTTAGATGATACAGGAGCTGAGCATCTCAATCAGGCTCTTGAGTCAGACCATCCACACTCTGCCACTAGCTGCATGACTAGATTATCTCCAAACCTTAGCATGCTCCTCTGTAAATGGAATAATGACACCTGCCTCACAGGTGTGGGTAAGTAAGGTGATGTGCACATAAGTGCTCATTAAGTGTTAGTTGGAAGACAAGTGCTGTATGATATCACTTATATATGGAATCTAAAAAAGTTAACCCTGTAAAAAATGGAGAGTAAAATAATGGTCACCAGGGATGGGGGCGCAAACAAGATTGATGATGTTTAAGGGTACAAACTTGTAAAGAGTAGTAAATAAGCTGTAGGGATCTAATGCATTGTATAATGAATATAAACAATAATATTGTACTATAATTATGTAATGTGATAAATATTGCTAAGTTGGTAATCATATGACAACCTACAAATGAATCGAAGTAACGTGTTGTACACCTTAAACTTACACAAGTTACATGTCAAATTTATTCAATAAATTTTTTTCTTAATTTTCAAAATAAAAATGAAAACCTAAGTGTTAGTTGGTATTCGGTTGCAGGCAGGATCTGTGTCTGGGTGGCAGGAGTATCCTGTGAACTCTGGGGAGGTCTGACCACTGACCCACCTAGGGAAGCTGTAGAGAAGCCTGAATCACCATACTTTCTGGGTCCTCTAACTATTCAGCCAGCATTGGCTAGACCGCTACTATAAACTCATCCTGGGAGTGTCTGGGCCTTGGTTCAAGCTAAAGAAGGCCTCATTCGCCATGGCCTCTGCTCCCTGGGGAACTTGGCCTCCACAATTTGCAGAATGCATTTACAAAGATTGTTTTCTGGTGCAAGCCACACCACCAACTGCCTCTCTTGAATAACCAGGAAGAAATCTTCTAAGAAATGTCTAGAAGGAAGGTTCTCTTAATGTTGACTCCTGGCTACTTCAGCTCCCCAGTCCACATGCATCTATTCTGGCAGACTCAGGCACACACAAACATGGAGGAGGCAGGTAGCATCCCTCAGACCTGCACAATAGGTATTTGTGCTGTGGTGGGGTGCCGTGCAGAAACTGGAGAGGATGCTCACCAAAGCTCTTACAAATCGGTTCCAATCACATCAAGGGTAAACCAGCAGTGTAAATAGGCATGTCCTACGGCTGACTCACATACCCCCTGAGTCCTCCGGGGCCTGAACTAGATGAAATGTGCAAGGAAATGCTTTTGCATCCCAAGGAGTTTGTTGCCATGAAGTTCCAAGTAGACTTGGGTTGACTATTCTCTGAGAAAGAACGCAGAGTAAAAGCTTCCAAAGTGACACCAGTTTGAATGCAGTCACTCGCTCTTGAACTTGACAGGCAGGTTCTCAGCAATGTTAGTCTCATCTTAAAAGCAGGAATTTAAATAAATGAGAAAAGAGAAAACAAAACAAAATAAAACATTCCAAATCCTTCTCGGAATCCTTACCGAGGAGCCTGAGCCTCAGTGAATTAAGAACTACAGCCTGGGGCCGGCCCTGTGGCTTAGTGGTTAAGTGCGTGCGCTCTGCTGCTGGCGGCCCGGGTTCGGATCCCAGGCGCGCACTGACATACCGCTTCTCCGGCCATGCTGAGGCCGTGTCCCACATACAGCAACTAGAAGAATGTGCAGCTATGACATACAACTATCTACTGGGGATTTGGGGGGAAAAAATAAATAAATAAAATCTTTAAAAAAAAAAAAAAAAACTACAGCCTGTCAGAGGTGGAAGGATCCTCAGATAGCACTTCCTCCATGTCCCTCATTTTCTAGCAGGGAGGTTGGGGCAGAGAAGGGGCCTATGCAGGGAGTATGGCAGGTCAGGGAGGGGACCGGGGCGAGAAACCAGGTCTCCCACCTCTACC
Source organism: Ceratotherium simum simum (assembly GCF_057802395.1). Taxonomy (NCBI): domain Eukaryota; kingdom Metazoa; phylum Chordata; class Mammalia; order Perissodactyla; family Rhinocerotidae; genus Ceratotherium; species Ceratotherium simum. The sequence continues at coordinate 14,853,380 of NC_141906.1, forward strand.
ACAGTGCTTTTCAACTGCACCACTCCACAGGCCTGCATCGACATAGCTCAAAAACTGCACATGGCGAATTCAAAGTATCGAAACCACTTGGAAACTCGTGGGTACCAGATGTTTTGCTCTTGTTCAGATGTTGTTCAATTTGTTAGAGAAGGTCTCAGGAGATCTTGTGATAAAGTGCCTTTGAGGTGAAATTGAAATGTAAACTGGGTGCATGTGATGGTCTGAATTTCAGGTGGCATGGATCTCAGGAGTCAGGCAGTTTCTGGGTTACCTCCAACTATTTCTCACTACTCTGCTGCTAGCACTCTGGTACCAGCAGCCATCATCTCTAGCCTCGATGTCTTACTATACTATCATCCAACTGGTCCCCTGCCTCCAACCTGACCCTTCTACAGCTGATTCCCGACACAGTAATCAGAGTGGTCCTTTGCCAACATAAATCAAGTATGTCATTCCTCTGCTCAAAATCTTCTTGGAGAAAGAACATTCTTCTTTGGTCATGTAGATCCCAGTGGTGGACCTGCTCCCTTGCTAAGATATATCCCCTTTTATGTTTACAGTTTGTACATAAAAGTCGGATGTTTTCTAAGTCTGATCTGGCAGAGTCAACTCCTTCACCTTCCTTCCTGCTCATTACCTGGTGTCTAGGCAGCCCAAGAAGAGAATGCCCTCAATGAGTTGAACAGAGGGGAAAAGGCCTGGGATCCCGCTCTTGTGACCATATTTAATAGTGTCACACTTGGATCCCATGGCATCTACACTATAGGAGAAAATTTTTGAGATATCACTAAACCTAGAGGTTGTCCTCTTCTGTCTAAAAATCCAGGAAAACTTACAAAAGCTCCACTAGAACAGAGCAGAGCATTGAAAAGAGAGACCCCAGCCCAGGCTTGGGTTTGGATCCAGCTGTGAGAGTGAGAGGAAGAGAGGGGAGGACAGAGATATTCCCTTGGTAATAACAAGCAGATGTTTTCCAGAAGGAGATCCCTAAAGAAGAACGAATAAACTTGAAATCTAACACTGCATGGATCCATGCAGCAGAACAATCCATAATAGGCATATCCATAGTTACAGCTGGAAACTTTAAGCTAGACATAAATTGAGGAGTTGAGGGCAGAAAGACTGAGAATTATCTGCAGTTAATAGCCATGTCAGCTACAATGGAGCAACAAATCTAGCCAATTTGGTAGAAGACATGGAACAGGAAAGGATGCTGAGAAGAGCTGGATAAGAGGTAAGCAAGTTGATGAGGTCAGAGGGTGCACATGGCGACAGACCAGGGTGATGTGGCTTTACCCACAATTGGCTAAGGGTTCCACCAATACCGTGATAAGGAGGGATTGGTGGTAAAACCTAAACCAACTTAAGCTTCAGTAGATCCTTAAGGAGTAATGGTCCTTCAACTTCAGAGTTACATAATACATTCACTGGAGATGCTTGATGAAATGCAAATTGCTGGGCCTGCCCAGACCGACCAAATCAGAATGTCTACTGGAATCTTTATTGTTAATAAGCAAACCAGGTGTCTCTGAGGCACCTGGGCTTCGTGTGGGTTGTCAGCAGACCTCACCTTGCAAACCTCTGCTCTTGTGTGTTTGTAGTCTATTATGCAAATGATGTGGCCCTGTGTATTCACATGTGCTCTTAATGAATAATTGCTTTGGGGAAAGAATTACTGAATACACTCTTTTCAGCGGTTACCTTTGGCGAGATGGGATGAGGGCCAAAGGAGGAGATGGCAGCACTTCCCTTCAATCATTTCTGTTGAGTTTGACTTTTTTCACCGTATTTATTGTACATTATGCGTATCGGGACAGTAGGAGTTTTCTGGGCAGGGAGCTTAAGACCATTGTTTTGTTTGTTTCCTTGGTTTCCTCTTTATACTTTAAAAATGGTTGCAAATTTTAAATTCAATATTTCTTTACTCAAAAAGTATTTATTGAGTGCCTACTCTGAGCCAGGCACTATTCTAGGTACTTGGGCTTCAGTATTTGCAGGATAAATACACAATTGGGCCTGAACATCTGCTTTGTAAATTAAATATAATTCAACCCTTGCACATGATCAGCTATCAAAGTTTTTATTTTCTTTATAGAGTGTTAGGTTGAAAGAGTTCCCTCAGGTGGGTGGGCTGAGCCCTTAGGATGGAGTGAGGCCAGCTGACAAGTGTAATTATGACCTAGGAGCCAAGGGTGTACATATCAGGTGAGAAGTAACTTTGCCCATCCTGCCTTGAAGAACAATGTGTGGAGAGGGCTCCTTCTTTCCTGTTGTGCTGCATGTTATTCATACAGTGGAGCAGAGACTGGAGAACTGGAGTTATAGACTTTTGGCAAGACTATTGAACAAGATTAAAAAAAATGGGTAGAAAAATGAAATTGAGATGGGATATTGAGTAATTAGCTTGAGGGCAAGAGTCTAAATTTGTCTTCCCTTCCTTTCTCCAGATTAGGCATTGTTCATTTTATTTTCTTTAGAGAAAGGAATTAATGATAGGAGATGAGTGGGAAAGTTCCCATTTGCAAGAGGTCCTCTCTTCTCACAGCACGTCCACCTTCAAAACCATGTATCAACTTCCCCGTAGCAAGTAGATTTCGAATATGTGCTTTGCATTGAAAAAATAACTTACGAAATCTTCTTACAAAATACTATACCCAGAGTTCTCAGAAATATACATGTTTTAAAATTGGAAGATAGGTCATGAGTTAACTGAGCTCCCAGAAATATCATCTTTGTTACGATTACCAATGATACCAATAATTATAGCTAGTTGCTATAATAAGTGCATGTATTTCATCTTATTTGACCCTCACAGTCTTACGAGATAAATATTATTATTATCTCCATCTTTTAGAGGAGGAAACTGAAACACAGAGAAGTTAAGCAACAGGTCCAAGACCACTCAGGATGCTCACTGTCAATTCAACAGCTTGTCTCCAAAATCTGCAGTCTTACCCACTCACCCTCTGTGCCTAACTTCCTCTGTAGTAATGAACCCAGGTCATCCATTAATGTGTGTCCCAGAGTACAAAAGAGGGGTGAATTGACCCACGTGGAAAAAGAGAGGACAGGCCCAACCATCAACGTCCCCTGTCCTGGTTACAGCCAATTGAGCAGATACTTCAAGCAGGCCTTTACAAGATAAAGCCACTCTGTGGATGATTGCTATCACTGGGTTCCATGAGAAGCCTCTAGTGGTCAATTTATCTGTTAGCCAGGCCCAAAGCAGTCTGAATTTTTTCTGAAGACCAAAAGACCACCACTTTTTCCATCTCAAGTGGCTCTGTCTCCTTCTCTCTCTCTTTTTCTCTCCTCCATCCTCTTCTCCATTCTTCCTGTTTTCAATGATAAAATAATATAGGTCAGCAAAAGGTTGTAACAGACCTTAAATTGTAGATTTAACTTTTTCAGGTCAAATATGCCATCTGCACTCCCTTTTGCCTTAGAAATTTTTGGCTGTTCCTTTAATTTAATTTAGCACTTCCCAAATTGTCTTTTATAAAACACTGTTCCAGTAGTTAATAGATCTATCCTAGAGTGACCCATATTCAGATAAATTTGAGAAATAAGGCATGCCAGGGCCTCCTCCTGGAGCTGTACTATGTACATGAGCATAATAAGACTCAGAGAAGTCATGCAGAAAAGAAACCTGTTTAAGTTAAACACAACATTTAATTCAAAAGTAAATATTTGTGGTGCGTACTATGTGCTAGGCTCTGTTTTGATGCTGGAAATACAGCAATAAAAAAGACAGATAAAGTCTCTCTTTTCATGGATCTTCTGTTATAGTAAGTGTAACTTAATTGTGCACTAAACATTTTTTGTGACATATTAGTATCTTGGAAAATGTGTTCCCTTGGTCACCAGTTTTGTAACTGCCTTTCTGCAGACATGTAGTATTTATGTAATTTGAGTTTTACTCTCATCTACCTATGCTCAGATGGGGAAGGACATTCATAGATACAAGAGATACACTTGGTCTTGGATTTATCTGGAAGATTTTTATGTGTTCATTGATAAGTACTATACTTCACAAAATTCAAAGTGCTCACAAAAAGAAAATAAGAATTATTTTTATTAATAAAGATAAAACTTATTTCTTAAAAATAAAAATTATCAAATTTGACCTCATTGAAGAAAAATCTTCAGAGTAAGGATAAAAATCATATTTATAGCCTTGCTTCATTTGTTTCTCCTTGTAATGCCTTCATTAGATGTTATGAAGGCATCTTATACAAGCCTTTTATTCTAAAGAAAATTCTTGGAGTAAGATATGACATTGAGTTCTGGTATTGTGATTTCCCCAGGCATCGTGAAGCCGATAACATTTCCTAAGAATCTTTGGATTAGATTGGCCTTAGTCTGTCTGTTTTCCTTTACCTGGAAAGGTCTTTAGTTTCTAGGTTGAATAATGAAGAAGACTCTCCTTTCTGCTACTGTGTTCCAATTGATGAGAATTGGTAGGTCTAAGACATTTGGCATGAGGAGATAGATGTACAAGTGAATTATCTTTGGCAACTGGGCATAAAAGAGGGTCAATATCTACAAGAAGAATGGCCACAAAGGTCAACAATTGATTAACAGGGCAGCAAACACTGTTTCCACCGCCATCTGATGGTTACTGATGTGCAATCCTCTTAGCCCTAGGCTAGGGTAATACCCACGTTCTCCTGTGAAGGGCAAGCAGGGGATTTTCATGGTTGCATTTGCTTTTAAGAAAAATCCCTCAGGATCTCCTTCAGAAGAGGGACAAAGTGAACCTTAACTAGGGCAGTACAATGGAAACAGAAGTGTCAGAATAGAGGCAGGCAGTATTTTAGAAATTTAATTACTAGGCTTATCTGCTAAAGGAAGCTCTCAGAGAACCCTGTGTTCATGACATCATTCTTTCAGTTTGGATAGCACAAATGTGTAACTCTTGACTGTCCAGTAAATGTTTCTTTCAGTGAATTCCCTGACAGCCAAGTCTCAAACTTGAGGATGAGGCATTCTTTTTCATATCACAGTCACCTGAGTGCTAAATACCTGTTCTACCCCGATTCATCCAGTCTTAGCCAGCTTCTGAGCCAGATTTCCATGACTCACACAGCACTCACTCTTACTTGGTCAAAGGATTGTTACTTCTTCCAAAGTTTAATTAGAATCCAAAAAAAAAAAAAAGAAAAAACTAGACCAGGAAGAGCACAGTAGATAGAGATGGCAGCCAAGTTTTATGTTCATTAATTCTGTCAGTCAGTCATTCGAAAACATATATGGGGCACCTGTTAGTGTCCAGATACTCTGTCTGGTGCTGGGCATGCAATGGTGAATAAGAGAGATGAGATTCCTCTCTCATGAAGCTTACCTTGAGGGGAGGGCAGACACTAAACAAAAGAACAAACAGAACAATTTCAGAAAGTGATAAATCCTCTGAAGACCATCAAACAAGGAACAGTGAAGCAGAGTGACTGGGTGAGCAGTTCCCACTTCAGAAAGGAGGGTGCGTGTGTGGGCAGAAGGACCAGCAGGCACAAGGGCTCTGAGAGGAACACAGGCTCAGTGTGCTTAAAGACCAGACACAGGGCAGTGAGCTGGAGCAGAGATGAGGCTGGCTCAAAAGCAGCTCGGAGAGGTGGGCAGGGCCAGATCATGCAGGGCCTTGAAGACCACGATGAGGCTCAGGTACAGATTTTACCCTAAGTGCAGTGAAATGCCTGGGGAAGATTTTTTTGTGTGTGTGTGTGAGGAAGATCAGCCCTGAGCTAACATCCATGTTAATCCTCCTCTTTTTGCTGAGGAAGACCGGCTCTGAGCTAACATCTATTGCCAATCCTCCTCCCTTTTTTGTCCCCAAAGCCCCAGTAGATAGTTATATGTCATAGTTGCACACCCTTCTAGTTGCTGTATGTGGGATGCCGCCTCAGCATGGCTGGAGAAACGGTGCGTTGGTGTGCGCCCGGGGTTCCGAACCGGGCCACCAGTAGCGGAGCGCACGCACTTAACCGCTAAGCCATGGGCCAGCCCACAGGGGAAGATTTTTTAAGGAAGGTTAGGGTATGATCTGTTCTACGTTTCAAAAGACCACTCTGGCTGCCACGAGGAGAAGAGATAGCAGTACCACAAGGGTGAAGTGTAAGAGAAATTAGAAAGTCAATTTTTTTTATTTTCCCATGAATCTGTGCAAAGATGAAGGTTATCCTTAAAGTGAAATTAATTCATTAATATCAATACTGATAAGACTTTTAAAACATATACGTTCACGCACACATTCAAAAACATAACACCACTTTACCTGTAGGGAGAAAAAAAGTCTCTATTTTTCCGAAAGTATGTTTTCTCATGCACGTATTGGTAGACTGATTAAGGGTGTCATTAACTGCCTTTTCCCCTCGGATTTTTCATGAATATTTCACTGGTAATTGCGTAGGACCCTTCAGAACAGGAAGGGGATTACCCAGCATGACACCCATTGCTCTCAGGAACACACAGAAATTGCTGATATTGAAGAGATAAATGGAGTGAAAATGGCCCCCACCACCACCCATCTCCTGAAGGGTGGCGGGGCCTTCCCATCTGTGAAGGTGAAGAAAGACTTGGGAAACAGTGTGGCCATTATGAAGCCTTCCAGAAGTGTAAGGTTTTTGTAGGGAGGCCAGAGTCTTGCACCTTCCAGATTTCATTAATCGCCCCTCTTATCAAGGACTGCCACTTAAAGCAAAAATGCAATTATATAATAGTGTATACTGCAATTATACAGACCATGAGGACAATATACTATTATTTCTTCCAAGAATTTTCCAAACTAAGATAACTAAACCTTGCCTAGCATGAATTCTTTTAAAACCTGCTTCAATGAAAAAAGAACACGTTTAATAAGTTCATTGATTTGATTCCTTTATTTCTTTATTTTTTTTCAAACAAGAATTTGAAGTGGTTTCTAGTATTTTGTTTAAAAGAGAAAAATAGTTTTGAAAATCATGGGATTGGATCATCTTAAGGTGGTTCACATGATTCTTGATGCTTTTCACTTCTTTTATATGCTTGGTCAGTCTTCAGAAAAAATCTAAATGCAAAAGCAGCACTGTTATAGTGTAAACTCACTTGAATTCTGAACTTTTTGAGTCCAAATTAATGAGGCATGGCATTATTTACATTGGTATGGTTACACGTAGGTCTGATGAATTAGAGGTATAGAATTGCTGGGAATGTTCACTAAGCGTTAATTCAGTATAAATGATGCTGGCACATCATCCCGGAAGGCAGACCTGCCCAAATCCCCAAGGGACCAATCCCGCAGTGAGAAGGACGGCCGTGCTCAGAGACATGTGCCTGAGACTCTACTGCCCTCTTGGATACCTTCTTTCCTCCCTCATAGAGGTGAGAGGAAACTCGGAAATAATAAAATCCAAACTCCTCCTCTCATGAATAGGGACACTGAGATCCAAGCGACAGAAGACATTTGCCCCAGGTCACACAGGCTTAGGGACACAATTAGGCCTATCTCCAGGATCTCCTGACTCTTGGGTACTTTCGTGGTGCTGCCTTTTCTTCATAACTCCTCAGCTTTCACTCCAGGTCCATCTAGAGCAGGCCCACCTTACAGAAGGTAGGGCCCTCTGAGGGTCCTTTGAACAGGGGTGACTAGAGATAGTCACAGCCCTAAAGCATGCAGGAGACCCAAGCAGAGAGCCAGAGATGACAGAAAGTTTGCTACTCCAAAGCAGGGCTCCCCAGCTCCCACAGATCCACAGGGACATCCTGCGAGTTATCACAACTCACCATCACCGTTCACGAAGGCTCACTGTGGACACAATACTGCGTGGAGCACTTTTCATGCAGTGTCTAACTGACACTTCACAGAAATCCTAGAGGGTCAGACAGGTAAGAGGTGGGCTCCAGAGACAGGCAGCCTGCACTGGAATCCCATCTGCTCTGCTTAATAACTCTGTGATCTTATCCTCCCCACGTCGCAGTTTCCTCTCTGCTACATAGGAATAATAATGTTGTTAATTCCATAAAGTTGTCACGACAAGTGTATGAGTGAGCTCATGTAAAGTGCTGGGGAAAGCACCTGACACATGGCAAGTGCTCAGTCAGCGCTGTGACTATTATCATCTGTTTTTACAGATGAGGAAAGAGAAGCTAATAGAGATCAAAATTGTACAGTAAGTAGAAGAGCTGGCATCTGAGGCTGTCTGCATAACACCAAAGTCTGTGTCATTTTTTTTGTTGAGGGATAATTGACATATAACATTGTATTAGTTTTAGGTTACAACATAACAATTCAGTATTCGTATATATTGCAAAATTATCACCACAATTAGTCTAGTTAACATTTATCACCCTACATAGTTACAGAATTTTTTTTTCTTGTGATGAGAACTTTCAAGATCTACTCTCTTAGCAACCCGCACATATGCAATACAGTATGATTAGCTATAGTCACCATGCTGTACTTTCCATCCCCAGGACTTATTTATTTTATAAGTGGAAGTTTGTACCTTTAACTCCCATGACTCATTTACCCCACCCCCATCCCCACCTCTGGCAAGCACCAATCTGTTCCCTGCATCTACGAGCTTCAAAGCCTGTGTTATTAACCACACTTCTACTTCTAGACCACTTCCCTTTGGGGAAACTCAGATGTCAGTTTTGGTCTAGGTCCCTAAGGTTGTCAACCCATAGCACACCGGCGCTCGCAACGAGCAGGGAGGGACCCGGAGCGGATCCCAAGGCATCAGAGCTGCCCCCCTCATCTGACCAGCTTGCCTCTTCAGCTTCTTTCCAGCCCCTCCTCCCCTCCCCATCCATGAGCTCTTGTTCTAGCTTCACTGAGATCACCTCCTGTGGATCAGCAGGCTCCAGATATTCATGACTATGCCTTTTTCTAGAGGGATTCCCTATGTCTGGAGTTCCCTGTTCACTTTTTCTATCTGAAAACCTCCCATTTATCCTACTCCTTCTCGTAAACTGCACACTCACCTCCTCCACCCTAAACAGAATTAGTTACTTACTCCCTGGGCAGGGGCAGATTGGCAATGAGAAAAGAGCTCGTGGGGTCAGTAGGACCAGGGTTAATTTTCACCTCTGGTACTTCCAAGCTAGGTAATTTAAGAAAATTGCTTCATCTCTCACAGACTCAGTTTTTGCATCTATAAAATGGGATTGGTATCTTCCTTGCCAGATTTTGTGGAGATTAATATACTGTACACAAAACTACATGGCATATGGTAGATTCTTAAAAAGCGATAGGCATTATGATCATATTTTCTGTAGAATTCTGCCCAAATAACTATTAGAGACTGAACATGTTGTTCAATCATATGTTTTCATTCCTGTTTCATGCACTAGACCATGAACTTCTCAAGGTCAGGGTGGTAACATCTTGAGGACAGAGCACAATGCCTGGCACAGAGTAGACACTCCATGCACGTTGATTAAATTGATTTAAACAATCAGCGGTTCATTCATTCATCCATAGAACAGCCATTCAGGACCATAGGAAGACGAGTTATCACAACTCACCATCACCATTTCAATAGGACATGTGTCCCTATAAAGAATTAGAGTAGACATGAAGTTACTTATTAAAGAATCCCCTACATCTGTGGTTTTCAAACTTTAGTGGGCATTGGAATTATCTGGAGAACTTGTTAAAACACAGATTATGCTCCCCCACCCCCACTCCTACTAGAGCTTCTGATTCAATAGGTCTGGAATAGGGCTTGATAATTTGAATTTCCAACAAGTTCCCAGGTGATGCGCATGCTACTAGTCCAAAGACCACACTGTGTGACCCATGGCCCAGCCATCATGCCTGATGCTATCTTCAAGCATCATATGATCAAAGCAGTTCAGTTCAGCTCAATTTGAACAACGTTTCATTGAGAACATAAAGGATGCAGGCAGGGTGCAAAGGGCAGCCTTCAAGGCTTTACTAGTTTAGTAAAAAGAACAAATCAAGACACAAATGAGGTTAGCAGCATAATTTTTAAAGGCCTCTTGAAATAAAAGACCACCAGTAGAACACCACCACCATTGTGGCAATAATTGCTGCAGGCAGGATCCACTGATAAGTGCTAAAATTAGTGAGCAAAGCGTTAAAGAAAAACCGGATATTTGCATAGTCTCCAAACATTTATTCATTACTGGGGTGGTTTTAACATTTGTTTACAAATTGTTTGACATTCCTCCCTCCAGGAGATGGGGCTTAATTCCCCTCCTTCTGAGTGGGCTGGATTTACTAACTTACTTCTAGCAAATGGAGCATGGAAAGAGAAATATAGTAACTTCATAGTGGGGAAACCTGGCAGACACCACCCTCACCAAGTGGTTGAGATTAAACCAGAGGCAAGTCACATTGATATCATGTACCTCCTGATGTGCTGTGATGAAGACACTTCACCTCTGTGGTCTTCTTCCCAAGAATCCACAGCTCAGTCTGATCAAGAGGAAACATCAGGCCAACCCAAACTGAGGAACATTCTACAAAATAACTGGCCAGGACTCTTCAAATGTTTCAAGGTCAAAGACAAAGATCAAATAAATGTCACAGATTAGAGGAGATGAGGAGACAACTAAATAGAATAATATTGTATCCTGAATTAGATTCTGGAACAGGAAAAGGACAGTAGTAGGAAAAATGGTAAAATCCAAGTAAAGTCTCTAGTTTAGTTGATAGTTCTGTACTGATGTTAACTTCTCAGTTTTGATAAATGTACCATGGTTATATAAGATGTTAACATTAGAGCATGACTGTCTACATAATTTGATGGGCCCAGTGTCAAATGAAAATGTGGGGCCACTTGTTCAAAATTATTAAGATTTCAAGATGGCAACAGCAGAGAATAACACCAAGCATGGGGCCCTTCTGAGCATGAGGCCCCGTGAGACCTCACAGGTTGCATGGCCGTGAAGCCAGCCCTGCATTTGGGGAACCTGGGTGAAGGGTATCGTCAGGGGCTCAGCTGAGCTGGGAGAGAGAGTTGAGCTGTCAGGCATCAGGTGTTGGGCATAGCCGATTAAAGCAACAAGTCAAAAATGAAAGACTTACGCCTTTAATCGCTTCTCGTGATGGTATAAGAGGAGAAAACGCTGACTCCCCCTGGGGCGCCCATGGGTGGTGCCCCTGTTGAATGTCCGGCGGACACAGGTGTGTGGTCATCTCATTGGGGGATGCCCTCAGTGCTGCTGGAGCCCTGAAGGAAAGCTTTATGGACACTGGGGTTGGGGGGAGGGTGAGGAAGGTTAGGAGTAAAAGTACTGGGTACTGAGTCAGAGGGGGAAACATGTCTTCAAGCTTCCCCTCCTCCCCTCCATAAAGGGCATTTAGCAGAGGTACCTGAGAACGACCTCAGCCAAAGCCTCAGGTAAAGAGACCTAGGAAGGAAGGTCCTGGGCTGGGAATGTAAGTATGTGAAAGATCATGACCACGGCCAGCCAGGGGAGCCTTGACTGGAACTCCCTTCAGAGACCTCAATGTGCCAACTGTGCAGGAAGTCTGGTGGGGCCAGCATTCCCCTGTGAGGCCAACAACCTAAAGCCTTCCTAGTAATTGCCTACGATTGGGCCTGAAAAATCACACACAGGTTTTTTAATTAGGAGCTGGACTCCTTAGTACGTGCAAACTCTTTGTACTATTTTTGCAACTCTTCTGTAAATCTAAAATTATTTTAACATAAAAAGTGGTTTGCTTTTTTGTTTTGTTTTGTTTAAAAAAGGCCCTCTTGTCATTCTATCATTCTTCATCTCCCAGACCTGCAAACCATGCTCTTCGTAACTGAGCCTCATAAACCAGTTTCTGAAAATTAGTTTTTTTGGCCCTCTTTCCACAGGTCTTAGACAAGAGTCACTGAGGCTGGAGCAGGGGCCTTGGCAGACCTGGAACAAGGTCTACTTTGCCCCTTCTCCTCTCCCTACAAGCAGAGTCCTCTCCGAAATGCAAATAATCAACTTGTGCAAACAGATGCCTAGGAACTGACCACTCTGTCATTTCCTTAGACATACCTGGACGGCGGGAGCTTCGCCTGAATGTCCTCCACCAGGTGCTCACTGGGTGGGCTGTTCTTGCTTCTGTTCACTCAAGTTTCTTTCTCCATCTCTGACATCCCCCCCGAGTTCCCCTGAGTATCTCAATGTAGGGAATTCATTGACGACTCAAGTTCAATGATTTTAGAAGCTATTTATCCCATCGCTACCACACACAAAAAAACTGCTTCCCTCCTAACATCTGATCTTTAATGACAATTCCATCTTCTCAATCACCTGGGGCTCAGAACCTTTGCTGCACTCGGACCTCACTCTCTTTTCTACTGCGTTCAATCCGTTATTCAGTAGTTTCCACCTCATCGATGTCTCTCATCTGCTCAAGCCCTACATCCGTTCCCATACCACGGTTTTTGATACCTTTTTCCTGTCCTTTTGCAATAGCTTTATTATTCATCCTATTGTCAAACCTTTATGCTATACCTTTTATATGCACACCCTTCTCACCTCTGGGCCTTTGTACAGACTGTTCCTATATATGTCACACTCCTCCTTCTCTCCCCCCAGCCCTCAAACTAGGTAATTCTCATTCATCCTGTATACACTTGTTGAACCATCGCTTTCTTGCCAGGTCCCAGTTAGGTGGCACTCTCATCTCCTGGGTTCCCCCTAATGTGCTGTATTGTAGCTCGCTGGTTTGTTTGTCCCTTGCCTTAGGCTTGAAGCTCTATGACAGCAGGGCTATGACAGATTATAGCCTTAGCAACCAGCACGCAGTGTGGTACCTAGTAAGTCTCAGTTAAAGCTTATTAAGTAAAGGAATGAATGCTAGGCACCTTCCCAGGATTTGGGGTTATAAAGAAGAATAAAACTTCATTCTTGTTTTGAAAGATCTCACACTCAAGTGGAAGACAAAAGTACACCATGGAATTTTAATAAAAGCATTTGTTGAGTGCTTGCTATATGCCGAGGACAAAGCAATTTACGTCTAACTCATTTGATCATCAAAATAACTTTATAAGCTAGATACTATTATTATCCCATTTTACACAGGGAAATTAAAACAAAAAGAGGTCAAGTAAATTCCCAGAGGTCATATAGCCAAACAGTGGCAGACTGGGGATTCATAATAGCTAAAAACAGGAAATAACCCAAACGCCCATCAATAGAAACACGGATGAACAAATTGTGGTGCATTCATCCAACAGAACACTACTCAGAAACTAAAAGCAATAAATTACAGATACAACAACATGGATGAATTTCAAAAACCTCATGCTGAGCAAAAAAAGCCAGACACAAAAGAGTATATGCAATATGATTCCATTTATATGAAACTTTAGGAAAAAACCACAAATCTAATATACAACATAAGAAAACAGATCAGTGTTTGCCTGGAGCTAGGGAATAGGGTAGATATTGACTAGGAAGGGGCACAAGGAATGGAAAATATTCAATATATAGATGTGGTAGTAGTTACAAGGGTGTATATATTTGTCAAAGTCATCATATTATCCCCTTAAAATTAGTAAATTTTATTTGATGTAAATTATATCTCCATGGAGTTTACTTAGCATTTTCAAAAAAGTAAAAGAAAAAACTCCGTCTTACTTCAGAGTCCTTGTTTTTAACCGCTATGCCATCTAACAAATGACATATGCATTTGTAAAGATTGTATCAAGTGCTATGAAATATAAAATTTTGGTTTCTGCCAAGATGGTTGACTATTTTTCTCTCCTTCCACCAAAATTATCACTGAAAAAATTGTAGAAGCAAGAGTAAAATATAGATTCCAGGAACTAATAACAAAAATAATAACCACAAAATGCAGGCCCGCTGGGAACAGGGCCCAGAACTGTTGTGTGTCCAGAAGGTGGATAGCTGGAGCTTGAAGCTGAGAGCACCCAGAGATGGTGCCAGCCAAAGCGTGGGAGGAAAGCTTTGAAGTTCTGCTCTCACCTCGCTCTGCGCTGCCTTGGACAAACCATCATCTGCCCCTTGACAGCCCAGCCAAGCCAACACCAGGGCAGCAGGAAAGCCCTGCTGGGGTGAAAAGTTGATGAATTAAAACAACAAAGAGATACTATTACACGCCTAATAGAATGGCCAAAATCCATGACACTGACAACACCACATGCTGGCCAGGATGTGGACCAACAGGAGCTCTCATATATTGCTGGTGGGAATTCAAAATGGTACAGCCACTTTGGAAGGCAGTTTGGTGATTTCTTACCAAAACTAAACATACTCTTAACACATGATTCAGCAATCTCACTTCTTGGTACTTATCTGAAGGAGTTGAAAACTTATGTTCACACAAAAACCTGCATATAGATGTTTATAGCAGCTTTATTCATAGTTGGCAAAACTTGGAAGCAACCAAGATACCCTTCATTAGGTGAATGGATAAGTAAACTGTGATACATCCAGACAATGGAATATCATCAGCACTAAAAAGAAATGAGCTATCAAGCCCTTGAAAAGACTTGGAGGAAACTTAAATGCATATTACTAAGTGAAAGAAGCCAGTCTGAAAAGGCTACATACTGAATGATTCCGATTATATGACATTCTGGAAAAGGCAAAACTATGGAGACAATAAAAATATCAGTGGTTGCCAGGTGTTAGTGGGGAGGGGAGAGGGATAAATAGGCAGAGCACGAGCATTTTTAACGCATTGAAAATACTCTGCATGGTATTATAACAATGGATATATGCCATTATACATTTGTCCAAACCCCTAGAATGTACAATACCAAGAATGAACACTAAGGCAAACTATAGACTTTGGGTGATTATAATGTCTCAATGTAGGTTCATCCTTGGTAACAAATGCACCACTCTAGTGAGTGATGCTGAAAATGGGGGAGGCTGTGCACATGTAGAGGCACGGGGTATATGGGAAATTTCTGCACCTTCCTCTCAATTTTGCTGTGAATCTAAAACTACTCTAAAAAAATAAAGCCTTTTAAAAAAAAAAGAGTTGATGAAAATGGGTTGGGTCTGCTCTACTGCCCTTAGGCTTTTACACCTCCACCCTAACCCCTCCCAGACCCAGGGCTGGGGGACACAACCTAAAGAAACCACCCTCTCCCCATGCCACTTCACCCTACAAGTTTAAAAGTGGAACTCCAACCAGTGAGTCTGTGGGACCTTGGGCTTTCTGCCCTAGTACTCATCTGTTCCCCTCTCCTTAAACCCATGGGAATGGACATCTGAATTTGACCTCTTTCCCCAATAAGCATTACCAAAGTGGTTATTTGACAGCCTCAGGGAAACACAATTTCATAAACCAAAATAACTAGATTTGAGGATATCGTTACTATAAAGAAAGGCAACACACAGAACAACACTTGAAGCAGATTTATTGAAACAAATGATCCCAAAATGTAAAATAAGTATGTCAAATACACTTAAGGAGATATGGGGAAAAATATTAACAGAAGGAAGAGAGAACATCAATCAATAAGAATCAATAAGAATCAAAAATCAATAAGATACCAAGTAGAAATATAAAAATAAATGATATAAATAGCTGAAGTAAACAATACAGTCAATGGGATAAATGGCAAGATGAATTTGACTGAACAAAAACAAAGTGTGAATTAGAAGGCTAGACTGAGGAAATGACAGACAGAAAATATAAAAGAAAAGCTAAAATACATTAAAGATTGAACACGTGGAGTCCAAGAGTCCTGGAGAGATAGGGAGAAAAGTACCATGAGAGAGTAAAAACCAGAGTCCCTAGCTCTGTCTGGGAAACCCATAGAAAGCTTAAGAAAGATAAGTCTTGAGCTGAAACATAAAGAATGGTAGGAGCTCGCCAGGTGGGCATGGAGGGGAAAAACATTTCAGGCAGAGAAAAACAATTCATGCAAATGCACAGAGGCTTGAAAAACAATGATGGCTGTGACCTGGGAAGAGCAGATGGCCTGGTGAGTCTGGAGCAAAGGCTATTTGAAGGAGAGTAACGAAGGCTAATGTTGAAAGGCAAGCAAGAGTCAGACTGTCAAGGAACTGGGGAGATATGTAGTATAATTGTACCCCATTTTAGATGTGAGGAAACTAAGTCAAGCTCAGACAGGGTAAGTGAGCTGCCCCAGGTCAGGCTTCTGACTGCAGGGCTGGTGCTCTTTCGCTGCATCACACCTCCTCCCACTCAAGGGGGGTTCTGAGGTTACTTAGCTTGTACATCTCAGTGTTTGGCAAAGTCAGTTAAAATTTTTAAAAAGTAAAAGTAACTGGGAAGCAGGTGAGCTGTAAGTTCAGGATCAGGTGTGTTGTTCTGAAGTGCCGGAGTGTCCAGTTGACAATTAGAAGTTCAGGGTTAAAAGTGAGAAGATCACGGCTAATGACGCAAATTGGAGAATCATCAGCACACAGAGATAGGTGCATGTAAGGGCATGGATGGAGTTGTGGCAATAATGCCCCTCGTAATATTGGCAAACATTTTCTTAGGACAGAAATATTTCACTGAAGGAGTAGGACATCACTGGCCCAGAGAGGAGAACTGAAAGGCCTGCAGTCACACTGGCTTGGTGCTCTCTCTGTTAGTCAGATCCCAGTTCAGTTGTAGCATTTTCTACTAGCCAGTGTGTTGGCACATCAGATACCCCTGGATGGACTTAAATCTGATGTCAAATTGCTTCTGTCAGTCACCAGGTGAAGATAAACCATCCTCGGATACAGATTGTCAAAAATTGTTTTGAGTTATACCCAATCCTAGAATCTAGGAATATAGGAGCACTAGTGTCTCTTGGGAAAACCAAATTGGGAAGAGGTGTCTCTGAATTCCAGGTACCCAGAGAGGAATACTTTTATTCAGAAGGTAAGTATTATTACTTCTACCTTGTAGGTAAAGAAACTAAATCTTGGAGAGGTTGAGTGACTTGCCCAAGGTCATACAGCTATTAAGGGGCAGAGCTGAGATTCAAAAGGAGAGTAGATGGGATCCAGAGCTTAGGAGACAGAAATGAAACAAGACTGAGTGGTGAGTGTACCCAGCATTCATTCTCACTGTTGTTTTCTCAAAGCCCTGTCCTCAGAGCAGGTCAGGAGGAAAAGGTCCATGTCTTCTATCCTAAGAAGATTGAGAATTGATCAAATGATGAAGAAGAAAGAGCTCTGGGCTGCAAGTCAGAAGAAGTGGGTCCCAATCTGAGCTTTGCCATAACTTGCTGTGTGACTGTGACCAAGTCACTTCCCCTCTGTGGTCTCTATTCTCTCTGCGTATGGAAGACTCTGGAATCCCAAGGCTGTGTGACTGGCAGGGGGCTTCCCTTAGACCCTAAGCCCCACCTACCAAGTCTGGCAGCGTCCAATTCTCTCCTCCCATCGGCTTCACTCCTGTCCATTCATACCAGCCATTCCAGCTCTGGCTTCCCAGCTGAGGGCTGGTGTGGATTGTTTGACAAGACATATGGCATCCCATTGCAGCCGAGAGTCCACTCTCAAGGGGAAACCATTGTTCATTCATCTAGACCGAGTGACATTCTTTATGCAAGAATAACTCTTGATTAAAGGGTGAGTTTTAATGGAAACTAATTAGGCAAACTCTTTAGCCTGGGCATAATGATCAAATGAGCTGTCACACTGTACCTGATACAATGATCTCACTCGCTACAAGATTTTATTCCTTAGCAATTACACTCCCACATGGCACCGCGTGCCGTTATTGCCTGGTGCACACATGTCAAATTAAAGAGCAACTTATGCACCTGATATTTAATTATTGCCTAGTACTACAGACACCCGGGGAATGTCAAAGTGAGCAGTCCTGCTTGGGAGAAACGAAAACTGAAATCTTCTTCTGCGAGGGAGCGAAAAAAAATAGGGATAAAATATGTATGGGCTACTTCAGTTTCTTATTCAGCCGTCTTACAATTCACAGTTACAAAACCTGCTCTCCCCAACCTTGAATAATTTACGATTTTTTTTCTTCAGCCAGAAAAGTCAGCAGAAGGAGACTTGTAGGTAGAGGTACGGGGCTCTATTGGTATTTGCTTATCTGCTTGACTGACGTGGTCCCGGTCTGCTCAAAGATGAGCTCTTCGGCAGGTTACTCTTTCCCTAACAGGCTGTGACAGGAAAGAGGGTGCCTCTTATGCCTCTCCAGCCCACGGGGAAATGTCTGCCCTCAAGGCTGAGCACTCAGGAAGCCACACTCGGTAAGAAATTCGAAAAGTTGACCAAAGTTTCTTCCCAATACGTCCGTCCAAAAGTTGGGACAGTGAGGGGCCATTGAGATATAAGAATCAGTCTCTACTTTGGCTGTACATTGGAATAATCAAGAGAATTTTTCAAACATACTGATGCTCGGAACCCCATCCCAGACTAATTAAATTAGGATCTAGAGAGGAGGACTGGGTAATTTTTTAAGGCTCCTCAGGAGATGCTAATATTCAAGTAGGACTGAGAACCACTGGTCTGGATAGCAACCAGCCAAACACTAGCCAGCACTTAGTGTTATGGGAGCTGATTTCTGTCCCTAAAAAGACAGACTTCCATGCCTCAGTACCTTTGCACATGCTGCTCTTTCCTCTGGAATGCTCTTCCCCATCCCTTCTTTCTACCTGGAAAAAAAAATCTTCCTTCAACATCAGATGCAAATGTCACTTTCCTACAAAGTCTCCCCTGATTTTCCCAGGAAGAGGTGCTTCGGCATCCACCAAGAGCCAGACACAGTGCTCAAAAGACCATTAAATCAAACTCCCTTCTCAGTGGGGTTCAAGAAAGGAATCCTCATGTCTCCAGCAACCAGCTGTGGGTCCCAGCTGAGCAAATGCTAAGATTGGCTTGGTCTCTTTTGCTCCAGATAAAGAAATTCAATTACCCGTTATCAGAATTGCACTGCCTAATACTAAAATGCCTAAGATGAGTGCTTTTGTATTTAGTAAACTGCACAGCTTGTGAAAACCCCCTCCAAACATCTGGCAGGAGGCCCAGCAGAGGTAAGGCTGAAACCTCTAATGACAGCAACATGTAAACAAGTGTTTTGTTTCAACTGATAATCATTAACTTCCAGTGTCAGCCTTACCCCCAGAGGTCTGGTTCCTCAGCCTTGCAAAGGCCTCCGGGAAACAGCAGCGGGGATGGGGCCTCTGAACAGCCGAGGGGGAGGAAGAGGGCCGGCAGGCCTGTCACTGCCAACCTGGAGAGGCAGGAAGTGATGGGAGCAGCCCGGGAGCAGATGCCTCTGATGAAAAGGAGCGGAATCGGCAAGTCGTACTCTCTGTTTCAGGCTCTTTGATGCCGGGAAAGGGTTGACTCCCAACCATGCCACTGGCTGATTGTGCAACTTTGGGAAGGAAGCCTCAGTTTCTCTATCTGTCAAATGGAGTCAACAAAGGCTCACAACTTTATAAGACAGTTGTGAAAAGTATGTGAGAAAATATGTGCCAACACAGACAGCAGGTGATAAAGGAAATTTCTTTCTGCATTCTTCCTTTCATACACTCCTAACTGGGACCTAGGCCAGTCATCAGACCCCTTTCCTAACTCAGTCAGTTAAAGCTATTTGACCCCAGGACCACTGGGCTGAAGTTTGTGGTGTGTGTGCACGCTAATGCTGAAATAAAAACCCATAAGGGAACAGCTAGATTTTTTATTCTTTCTATCAACAAACATTGATGCTGAGTAATCCTTCACACTGTAACTCAAATCCAGATATCAATTTTTTCAAGAAACACTAATTGAGTAACTGCTATGTTCCAGGCACCGTGTGCACTAGGATAATTTAGAAGTGTGTCCGCAGCGTGGGTTCTCTGGAAAACAGACACCAGTGGGGGGAGGTTATTAAGGAGTGTGTTTAGAGTCCACACCCATGAGAGGGAGATGTGTCCCTCCAAAATTCATATGTTGAAGCCTAACCCTCAACGTGACTGTATTTGGAGAAAGGGCCTTTAAGGAGGTGATTAAAGTCAAATGAAGTCACAGGGTGGGGTCCCAATTCTATAGGACTGGTGTCCTTAGAAGAAGAAGAAGAAATACCAGAGCTCTATCTCCCTGAGTATGCACAGAGGAAAGAGCATGTGAGCACACAGCGAGAAGGTGGTCATCTGCAAACCGGAGAGAGAGTCCTCACCAGAAACCAACCCTGCCGGCACCTTGATTTTGGACTTCCAGCCTCCAGAACTGTGAGAGAATAAATTTCTGTATTTGAAGCCACCCAATGTGTGGTATTCCATTATGGCAGCCTGAGCTAATGCAGGTGATGAAGGAAGCAGGAAGGGGCAGAGGCAGACACTGAGCTGTAATGCAGGCCCAATAAAGACCTCAGGTGACCCCACAGGGGCTCTGGAGCTGGGATGGACCTTCAGAGGCATTACCAGTTACAGTGAGGGGCTGGGCCTTTACACCCCCTAGGTTGGACACAGGCTGCCCCTGAAAAGAGGTGGTGTGACCCTGGAAGAGGCAGTGGTTCAGCATCCTGTCAGAAGGCTGACAGGACTTGGGGCACCACAGCATCCCATCACAATGGAGTTCCCTATGGAGCTGGTGAGACATTATCCAGCTTTCTCCAGCACCCACCAGGTGCCAGAAGTCTCACAAATGTCATTTTATTTGATTTTCACAGTACTCTTGTGAGATAATACTGATTTCACAGAAAGGGTGAAATAGCTTGCCCAAAGCCACAAAGAGGATATCTAACAAAGGCAGAATTGAAGGAGATGCCTCTCTTTTCCAATGACCCAGCTCTCTCCTTGCCATGACGCTGCCCCCCCCGAGAACCTTCATCTTCTGCAAGAAGTCCTCCCTGTCCACCTCCAGCAGTTAAATGTCCCCACAGCACTTTGTGCATTTCTCTTCAAAGCCTATACCGCTTTGCCTCATAACAATCATATTAGTTGACACTTATTTAGCATTTGCCATGCCCCAGGCACTGTTGTAGCACTTTTCATACATTAATTTATTTAATCTTTCCAACAATCCTCTAGGTATCATTTTCATTATTCTCATTTTACTGATGAGAAGGCTAATAAGACACAAAGGTGTTAAATAACTTTCCCAGAGACACTCAGCCAGGCTTTGAACCCACACGATCTGGTTTCAGACATACTACTATGTTGTTTGGGGTTATAGCGGTCATGGTTGCCTCCCCTCTGGTCTGCATATCCTTGGAGAATGTGGCTGAGTCTTGATCATCTTTTCCTCTCCAATGTCTTAACTGGGACTAACATATACTAAGTTCTTTGTAAGGTTTTCCTAAACAACTGAATGATGCCTTGTACATGAACATTTTTAAAATAATTTGACTTAACTTATATGAACAAAGCCTAGAAGAAAAGACTGACGAATAAAATCTGTTTGCTCTGTTGAGACATTGAGATCACGGATGAATTTTGATTCTTTTAATGTCTGGATGTTGATAGAATATTTGTTTTTAGGAGCTCAAAATGGTTCATGGCAAACTTCCTCTACGTTTCCTGTCACTGTTACAGAGCAGACATCTATTACGTTTCTGATGGCATTGCTGTTGGGATGCAGGTTTCCCCAGGTCTATGAGGATCTGACCCAGATCACATTTCAGGCATCTTCATATGGCAATGTCTTTCCAAGGATCGCATAACCAATTCCAAGATGAAAAGATCAAAACTCCCATCACTATAACCCAAAAGTTATTGATGCCCAGCAATGGTGTAAAGAATATCTCAGGGGCCATTTAAGCCTGCTTCTAAGTGAACTCTATGGCTGGACATATTCTCAAGTCTTCAGACCTTCTTTCCACAGGGATGTTTAGATGACCAGACCCTTATGCACACCACGCAGCTGACAGATAATCAAAATGAGCCAATGGTGGGGGAGGCTCTTTGACAGAAATTACACTGAGTCTTCTCATCTCACTCTCATACTTGCTGTTCACTTTATATTCATTCATTCATTCATTCATTCATTCATTCATTCATCAGAGATCCTACTGTGTGCCAGGCAGTGTTCTAGGATCTAAGGATACAGCAATGAACAAGCCAGATGAGTTCCTTTCTTTCATGGAGTTTATAGTCTAGTGGGAGCAGACAAGCAATAACAAATGATATAATTTCAACTCGTGATAATTTCTATAAAGCAAATCAAACAGTGCAAAATGATGGAAAGTGAATGAGGTGCAGGGAGAAACTGGTTTTGGCAGGATGGTTGGGGAAGGATTCTCTGAGGTGACATTTGAATTGAGACCTGAATAACAAGAAGTAGCCAGCCTTCAGAAAATCTGAGAGAACGGCATTTCAGGCAGAGAAAAACGTGAGTGCAAAGTCCCTGGGGCCAGACTAAGCTTGCCAGAATTCCTGGGACAGAGAGCTGGCCAGTGTAGGTGGGGCAGAGGAGCAAGAAGAGACTGGTCAGATACATGGTCTGAGAGCAGGTGAGGCACAGACCATCCAGGCCCTTCCAAGGCAAGGAAAGGAGTCTGGATCTTACTCCTGGCATAATGGGGACCATTGGAGGGCTTTAAGGAAGAGAGAAATGTAATATGATTGAAGTATTTAAAAGACCACTCTGACTGCCGAGTGAAGAATGAACTGTAGGTAACAAAAATGGAATTTTGGAGACCCAGTTCACATTCTACTAGATATCTGTTCTGCTGATTTGGCTCCTGTTTCCAACCCTCCCAAGTAATTCAGATTCCCTAGTTCCTTCCACCTCCATCCCGGCTTCCCAGTACTCACTACGCAACTGTTGCTGCCAAGCCCCTTCGGCCACCATTCCACCTGCTCAGCTAGCTCTGTACAAGTGGGGATCACATGGGTCTTCTAGATCCCAAAAGGCAGTGGTTTATCTCTTAAATGGCACTTGTAAAACCCAAAATGTTGAATGCAGGATTCATGAAAGCAGAGAAAAGAGTTGATAGTGTTCGTCAAGTTTTCTCCAATGTTGTGCAGAGTGGGTGCTCCAAAGATATTGGTTGGATGAATGGATGGATAAAGATGTGCTAGATGCTCACTGTCAGGCTGGGTTGGAGGGAGCCTTCACTGACGGAGGAATCCCTAGAAGTTGCTAGGAAGCTGCAGCCCGGCAAACATCACCTTATCTTAAAGGCTCTACACAGGCTGGGGTGAAACTGCTCAGAGGCCCCTCCTTGGATCAGGTGGGACCTGCTAGGCTGCCAGGCTGGTTCATTAATGGCCTGGCATCACACATCTGCAATTGGGTAATTTCTATGTTAACTACTACCTCCCGCCATAATGAGAGCTCATAACTGTGTTTTATATAAAGCCGATTATGCGTTTGCACAGAGCCCATAAAGGTGCAGAGATTATAAATTGTGCTGAGAGTCTGTGGTACACCCAGTCCAGCCCCGCCCTGAGGGATGCATGTGAATGACAAAGGATGGGCATGTCAGGAAGGGAGGAAGCTGTGAGGACTCTTGGCAGACCAGGAAGGGTTTCCTGGATATGTCCCTCTCCTAAAGCATCCTGGTACCAACCTATTCGAATTCAAGACAGACTCGGAGCTTGAAGAAAACATTAGGTCTAAGAGAAGGTCATTTTTTGAAGCTCTGATTCATTTTCATAATTTCTCTCTTACTCTTTCATATTCATATATAAATGTATAAACATATACAATGTTTGATTCTGCTTTTATTGAATTTTTGTTTAGAAGGAGGAGCCATTGTGTCTGGGCTTGGTGATGGGACAATGAAGGATTTTACAGGACTGGCATAAAGTCTGAATCTATAGACTTCAGGTCTGGTACCATCTCCATACTTACTAGCTGTATTATCTTGAACCATACATATTACCTCCCTGGGTCTCAGTTTCCTCATTCGTAAAATGGGATCACCACACCTCACATTTTTGTCACGGTTGTTTTGAAGATTAAATTGTAACAACATGTGTTGAGACTGATTGGTTTCAGGGACTTTCTATGTAATGCATTTAAACCTCTCAATAACCCTTCGTAGTGACATCTCCAGTTTTACAATGTAGAAACTGAGAGGTTAGGAGGTTGGCCCGAGGTCACAGAGCTGGTTGGTGATAGAGCCAAATTCAAGCCCAAGCAGTCGGATTCCAAAACTGAAGAAGCCAGCGCAGTGCCTGGAGCAGAGAAAACACGCGAAAAATAAATGACATTCCTGTCATCATTTTTATCAGCTTCAGGCCAATTCCATACACAAATCTTTGTTGCCATCATCAGACCCTGGGTATGGCCCCAGGTCCTCATTCAAGGGGATAGGGACACACTGAGGGGCCTTGGCAAGGCAGAGCCGGAGTTGCCTGATGCACTTGGAAGGTTGATCCCTGGGCTGCTGAGGGGACAGATAGAGCTCCAGAAGTGAGACACAGACAGGGAGGCAGGAAAGGGACATAGGCTAGAAGACCAAAAATCTGGACTCTAGTCTCCAACTGTCACTAGCTTATGGTGGGACCCTGGGCAAAGTCAGCCACCCTCAAGGTTCTGTCCGGGGGATGGCAGGGGCCGGCTGGGCTTGCTCTGGTACCAGATGTGAGGAGTGAAGCATAGGTCAGAGAAGCCAGGATGCTCACACTGGAATATGGCTTAGACTAAGCAGCGGGTCGTGGATCCCATCTTGCCTGGTTTTCTTCCTAAAGCTCACTCACCATGTTTGGGTAGTCAAACCTCCTTGTCCTGAAGCAGCCAGAAGCTCAACTACTCAGACCTTGGTAAACAAGGTCCAGGAGCCAAGCTCTGGCCTGGCCCACCAAGGATCTGTGGCATATACCAGCCCAGTTACAACCTCCTGGCCTCAGTTTTTCCCATCTGAAAAATGCAGGGGTCGATTAAATAAATTTTAATGGCTCTAACATCTTGAAAATTCCATGTCCCTCAGCCTGACTTCATCCACAGCCCTGTATTAATATCCTTAGGGCAGAGCGATTTCATTTAGGTCAAATGATTTCCCTGCATATAAACAGGAGTGAAACAAAGGCCTCCTTTCTTTGAGTTGTTAGCTCTCTCACACACAGGCACACACATACTCACACACATGCACATACACCCTCATAATGCTTGTACAGCCCACCCCCAACCCTAGTCGTGCACAAAGGCACACACACACAGGGCGCAGAGGCACAAACACCTGGACTCTCTAAGCTGCTCCCTCCTCTACCCCACTCCTGCTCACTCCCCACACCCTACCCCTTTCCAGCTCCCCTGCTGAGAAACTGAATCAGTGCCTCTGCCAGTTACCTAACCTGATGGGCTGGTGCCACCCAATGGTCAGGATGAGAAATGCACTCTTGGTTCCAAGAACCGAAGGGGATTGGAAAGGGTCCAGGGTCATTGGGTCCATTCCCCTCCCTGTAAGAGGCTGTATCCAGAGCGGCCTTAGACAGACAAGGCTTTCTATGGTCTTTAAAACCTTTCAGACAAGAATTTCCTTCCACAACACCCCTAGTTTTTCTCCAAAGACTAGAGGATTGCCATTGACACTCTGGGCAGCCTTGCACTAGAGCCTAAAAATATCGAGTACAAACTGTGTGTTCAGCACCATTCTAGAAGCTTTATATGCGATATCTTTTTAATCCTCACAACAGCTGTCTTTGTAGGGCGTGTGTTATTGTCTTCATTTTAAAGAGCTACAACCAAGAAGGAATGCTACTAAGATCTGACTCTAGCTCTGTCTGATTCAGCAGCCAGTTGGCCATCTTGGACCTCAGATCATCATTTGCACAAGATTGGTTCCGATCACTCATTTAATCATTCATTCCTACAGTGAGCATTGATTGAGCTCCTATTATGGACCAGGATCTGTGTCCAGGGCTGAGCATTCAGCAAGAACCAAGGCATGGCCTTTGCCCTTAAGGAAGTTCCAGTCTTCTGGAATTGATGAGAGCTCAAGTCCTCGTAGGTCCCTGACTCTGTGACCTCACTGGCTTTTCTTTGCCAGATTGGACAAAGGCCCTGAGGAGAGGCCAAGGGGAGGAAAGTAAACAAGCTATAGCCCAGGGTGATGAGGCAGCCAGCCCGGAGAGCAGGCGGGATGACAGTGTTCTTGTCCAAGAGTCCCCCTATCACACGCTGCTAGTCTGGGACTGGCGAGTCTGGAACTGCCTCCAGCCCATTCAGGGCCCAGACTCACTCAAGAAGGAAGGGGAAAAAACAGTGGCTATCTGGCTTCAGAGCAAGCGCTCTTTGTGCCACACCAGAGGCTTCTTGGAGTACACCAGAGAGGTAAGAGCCAGAAGTGGGGAAGCGTGTCAGGAGCTGGAAGATGAAGTGATGGGACAGAGCTTTAAAAACAACTGCAGTTGTTACTACAGCTCGTTAGGATGACATTCACAGCCCCTCTAAATTGATTCCAACCTACCTCCCTGGTCCTCTGTCTCTCCATCTGTTTTCTCACAGATTCACACTGCTTCCTATGCCCCCAAACACCCCACAGTTTATCAGTTCTTAACATTTGCTCTTTCTCTTAGTAATTAACAGACAAAGTAATGGAGTAATAGAATCCTAGAATGTCAAGCACTAAAAGAAACCGTCTAGTCCAAACTTTGTGGATGAGGAAAATAGGACCAGAGAGGGGTTAAGACTTGTCCAAGGTCACACAGCCAGTGAGTTGCATAACTGGGCCTAGAATTCAGGTACCCTTTTCCAGTGTGAAAATTTTTTTATGCTTTCTCTCTTCTTTTCCATCCACATGCAATTAGATGCTGATGAGAGTCTAATTCAATTCTTAAACATCTTTTTATCCTTCCTCTCCTCTTCACTTCCCCTATTCAAGCCCTGCTAGAGCATAAGCCCCTTGAAGATAGAAAATCTCTTTCTTTTTTCCAAAGTCTTAATACTTGGCACAATGATTAGCATATAAATGCTTAAGATTGGATGAATGGATGGATGGATGGATGGATGGATGGATGGATGGATGGATGGATGGATGGAAGGATAGATGGAAGGATGGGTGGAAGCATAGATGGGTCAAGTCTTTTACATGTGATTTCTGCACTCATCTCTTATGTAGTCTCCCTGTCACCAGTTTCCCCACAATCTTGCCTATCCTGCACAGTGGTATTAGAGTGCCCTTTCTAAAAATAAAACTGAGTCTTTCTCTTCCTTGTGCAAAAGCATTTGAAGACTTTCCTATCATCCAATGGATAAGTCAAGACCAGCTATCCTACACTACTCTCTAATTGGGTCTTTCATCTATCATATCAGTTCTGTGTGCTACTAACCATACAGACACACATCCAATACACCCTAAACTCTAGAAACACCTGACAACTTGTCATTCCCTGAATGAAGCATTCATTCATTTCCAAAACTTTCGTGTCCCATTCCCATATCCTCAGATTCCTTTCCTGCCAGCACCAGGATCTAGTAAATTCCTGGCCAACCTTCAAAGCCCAGTTCAAATGCCACTTCCACGAAGTCTTCCCTAATTCCCCTGATGAAATTGCTATGCTCAGAGCACGCGGTGCTTCAAGCTTTGGTAAGCATGGAACTCCTCATTCTGCCCCTCCTAAAGTGACTTTTCAAGACCTTTATCCTGGGCATTGTAGTTAGTTGTTTTTATGTCCCTCACTCCCAACAGACTCTTGGCCACGGATCTAAGGATCTGACACAAAGTATGTGCTTATTCGGCATTTGTTGAATCATTCTTCTCACTACACCATATGCTCCAATTGTCCCTGAGGGTGCAGTTATATTTCATTCTGAAACCACTTAAGTTACTTCCTAGGCCATTAGAAGCAGAAGCCCTACAGGAGCTGAACACAGTGTCTCCAAAGAGCCATAGCTCTGTGGCAGGGATAGGGTGGGACTATAGAGCTGAAAACAATATGTAAGCAAAAGCAGATCTCTAGGGAGGAGGCAAGGTCCAGGGAGAAGAACTAGATCTCATTGGTGGAAGACCCAAGGAGTCAAATTTTGGCTCAACATAAAGATCTTGTTCACAATGAGAGCTGTACAGAAACAGATCAGGCTGCCTCAGGAGGTAGTGAGCCCTCTGGTCCTGCAAGTATCTAAATAGTGACTATAGGCGACCTCTGAGCACAAATCTGAGAATATAGGGGACCACAGCAATGGGAGGGAGGTCAGACCACATGTCTTGTAAGGTGCCCTTTGGCACTGAGAGCCTGGGATTCCATCAGACTTCCCAGGAGTGGTCCAAGCAAAATTGCCAAAAGCTAGAGTTGACTGTCATTGTCCTTTCCCACCCTTCATTTCAGCGCTCCCTCTCACCCTCTCTCCCAGGTCCCTGCCATCACAGAGTTGCTAGGGGCAGGAGATGCTCTTGGTGCCCCTCTCATATGCCCTCAGCCCACCCTGGAGGTCACCTGTATCTTGGTGGACCATTCTCATATACACTGACCTCTCAGAAGGCCCTAGTGGATTGTGTAGGACAGCGGATTAGTGTGAGGCCCAGGTGCCCACAGTGGTAACCCACTTACTAATGCAAATTTCATTGGCTTCTCTCCTTTCCTTGTTCACTTCCCCGCTATCTCACTGCTTCCTGGAATTCACTTTCACCAAATCTTTGTCTCAGGGTCTGTGTTGGGGGATACAACTCATTCTTCATGGTGAGACGCCAAAACACAGACTTGGTGGTTATTCAGCACTGGATAGGAAACCCAGTTTTATGACCTTGGAAAAGGAAATAAATCTCTCTGACCTTACTTCAACATGTAAAAAGAGACTAATAAGATCTACTTCCCAGACTTCATAGCATTGTATGTGACAGAGCTCTATAGGTTGATATAACTGTAGGTTACATTCACTGAATGTTTACTGCTTGTCAGGAATTGTGCTAAGATAAACTCCTTATATATATTATCTCTAATCTTCACAAAAAAAAAAGGGGAAAGAAGGTTGTAGTGGGCTGATGATGGCCCCCCAAAAGATATGTCCACATTCTAACCCCCAGAGCCTGTGACCTTATTTGGGAAAAAGTTCTTTGCAGATGTAATTAAGTTAATGATCTTAAGATGAGAACATCCTAGATTACCCAGATGGGCCCTAAATTTAATGAAGAATGTCCTTGTAAGAAACAGAATAGGAAAAGACACAGAGGGGAAGGCCATGTGAAGCTGGAGGCAGAGATTGGAGTGACGTAGCCACAAGCCAAGGGATGCCTGGCCTCACAAGAAGCTGGGACAGGTGAGGAAGCACTCTCCTCTAGAGACTTTACAGGGGGCTTGACTCCGCTAACACCTTGGTTTTGGATTTCTGGCCTCTAGAACCGTGAAAGAATATATTTCTGCTGTTTTAAGCCTCCAAGTTTGTTGTAATTTGTTATGGCAGCCCTGGGAAACAAGTACAAAGGTATTATTGTCCTTGTTTTACAGAAGGAAACCAAGGCTTACAGAAAAGTGACCTACCCAGAGTCATCCAGCCAGAATAGGGCAGAGCTGGGATTTGAACCCAAGTCTCTCTGACTGCCTAGTGGCTACTCTTCACCACCACATCAAGAGAAATCTGTTCTGCAGTGTGCCCAGGACTGTGCCAGGCACATTGTAGATGCTCAGAGAGTGTTAATTTGCTCACTCTATCTAAACTTTCCCTTCCTGTTGCCCATTCTACCCATTGACCATTACTGGGTAGTCAAGAGTTAATCAGATAACCATGTTCCTGCTAATCCATGAGCTCTCCTGAAGTGGGCTTCCACGTAGGATACAATTACACATGTCTAGAAGGTCCTTAAGAATCGTCTTGTCTAGTAAGCATTTCAGCTCCATGGCAGCTGGTGGAAAAGATAGATTGGGGCCTGTGCCTTGAGTTAATGTCAGTCTGAATTGAAGATGTGCCAGCCTCATCAGGATAGATTCTTTAATTAACCTGCTAATCCTGCCAGGGATTGGGTTCACTCTCTTTCTCCAGAAATGTGTTATGTGTCTCTCTTTTCACCGCTCTGTCATTTGCTCTATTTTAGATTCAAGGTGTCCTTTAAGCTGTGCTTTAAAAGACTCTCTGTCCTCTGAGTCAACAGCTGTTGGAAAAATGGCCCCTCAAACAGTATCTCATTGCTTAACCATCACAGCTCTTCTCGCAGTGTCTGCAAAAAGCAGATATTCAGCAAGTTCGATGCAATAAATACATTTTGAGCAACTATTGTGTGCTTGGCCTTGATCTATGCGTTACAGAAGATGAATGAGTAAGATTCAGGTCCCGCCTTCAGCACCTGCCTTCAGGGAGGCATGAAATGAAGCAGGTACTCTTTCCCAGTTTTTTACTTTATGCTCGGCACAGAAAATGATAATAATTTTAAGGAAAAACTATGATAAATTCACAAGGCTGCTAATAGTCAGAGGCAATCAGCCCAGGAGTTCCAGCTCCCCAGGCCCTGCCAAATCACCCCACAGGATGGGGGAATGAGTATCCCCACACATTAGTAGTCCATTCACCCTGTACCCTTTGGGGAGGTATGCTGACAGAAAGCCATAGTTCTCATCTTCGCTGGGTGCAGGCATTTGTGTTCCACCAGTTGGATGTGGATTCTGCAGTTAAAATCCAATATCAGCAGTACTTTTCCAATTTGTAGAATACATCATATTAATGAGGAACAGTTCTTTAGCTACAATCTTTTTTCCCCACGACTTTTTCTTTTCCCTACAAAGTTTTCTTTAAAACTTCAGATCCAGCTACCTCTAAACTGGGCTCACGGGAAACAGAATGAATGGGCAAGGAACAAGTTACTAACGGGAAAACTCAGAGACAATTGATAATGTTGAGCTCAACAGCTCGTATTGCTTCTTGTTTTGCATGCAGACGTGGGGGCAGTTTTACTGTTTGTTTTCTGGTATATGCATTTAGAAAGAGGTTCTTTCAAAAATTCGTAGAAAGGGCCCAGATTTCCAGGCATTCTGTAACCTGAACAGTTTTTGAAATCCATTGAAAGAATGGAGGCTAGAGGTCCAAAGTCAAGGTGTCAGCAGGGCTGGTGTTTTCTGAGGGCTGTGAGGGAGGGATATGTTCCAGGTCTCTCTCTTCGGCTTGTAGATGGCCATCTTCTCTCTGCGTCTTTTCACAACATCTTCCTTCTATGAGTGTCTCTGTGTCCAGATATCCCCTTTTTATAAGGACATCAGTCGTATAGGATTAAAGCCCACTCTAATAACCTCGTTTTAACTTGATTACCTCTGTAAAGACTCTATCTCCAAATAAAGTCACATTCTGAGGTATTACAGGTTAAGACTTCAACATATAAATTTGGGGGGGGGAACAATTCAACCCATAACACCCATCTGTGAATATGGAGCCCTGGACTACGTTATCTCTAAGAGTCCTTGTAGCGCTAACATTTTACATTTCTAGAAGTCTAAGACCCCAAATGTCCAATCAGTGCATATTAGTTAGCCAAAACTCAGCTCCAACCCATTCAAAAGATGTAGAATTTTACGTTCCCAAACCTGCCATGAGGAAATAAAGCAATTGGAGAAAACACATCAGTGGCCCATCTCTACCATCTTTTGAATTTTCAAAGCAGTAAGATGGAGATGTTGAACAAAACCATTGGGGCTTGATATCCACCAGTCTTTCTAGTATATTTCCTGTGGCTGAAGGTTGAAGAGTTAGCAAATCTTTTCAATCATTCTTTGCATAAATACCTACTGAGTGCCTACTATGTGCCAGGCACTGTGCTGGTGCTGAAACGAAGATGAGCAAGACCAACATTCCAGTGGAAATTACATTCTAGTGGGAGTGACGGAGGGTGGTTGGATTACCAGCCAAATCCTCTTGTTTAGATGGAATGGAGAGGAAGAGGTGGGGGGAAATGGGGATACTGAGAGATACTTACTTCAATGTGAGGTTATTCTGCTCACAATTAGGGTGTGCCCTGGAGGGACCCTGAAATGGGCAATTGCTGCGAATCTCCTACTCCCTCAATGGCCTTATTCCCCACTGGCCCTTCATGAGGAGCTTCTCAACTTTCTTGAGTGTGATGCTATGGGATTTTCAAGGGTGATTTTGACTCTGATATTTTTGCCTTAAACTTTGGAACCATACGCACACACATTAAATCAATTAATGTGCCAGTTTATGGACCTATGATCAATCACCAACTTTGGTGGTTAAGGGTGAGAGAGAGAGAGACAAGACGAACAGTTTACAAGAAAGAGTTAGCAAACTAATAAACTCTCCTTTTTTCTCTTCCATCCCATAAACTAGTGTTTACTCATTTGTTTAAGGAAACAAAGACCTGTGCTTAGAGTAGAAGCTCCAGCTATCACGGTGCTGAGGACTTGACACCCCCAAGTATAAATTACAAGGTGTACGAAATGTAAGCCTAGCTGCAAAGCCATACAAAATTTGGACTAAAATAAAGTCCAGACTTTTACGTCAAAGGCATAAGGATTCTGTCCCAGTTCTGAGTCCACAGTAGGTCCTTGATTAAAATCTGTTGGTTAAAAAAATTACCTTTCATTATGATGCATTTCCTCATTTTTCTTCCATATTGAAAGTGACAATTTCCATTTGTGATGATCAGCCACAACATAGATGCAAATGCGCTTAGTAAAATTAGGTGTATCAGAGCGGCTGTCTTATAAAAGACCATTTTACATCCTAACCCAGCAAGCAGAGAATTACTCCTGCTCTATGCACTATATGCAAATGCTCAGATTATAGCTAATTATATTGTTGCAAAGCAGAGCCAAGAAACTGCTACAATACTCCTAGTCTCCTTGGGGAACACGCCATGAAAAGAACTTTTTTTTCTCCTTTGTAAATTACGCTATGATATAATTGGGTCTCACTGTTCATGTAACACCCCGCTCAGGGATAACGCAACAGAAACGAACAATGTCTTACTAAGTCCCTGTTAAGATCATTAAATGTAGATCACAACACACTAGCAGGCGCCCAGATCTTAATGTGTCACAGTAACAAAACCGGGAAAAGAAAAGTGACAAGTTGCAATATATTAGTTTTCTCTTACAATGGAGTTTAAGGTAATAAAGTGTTAATGAATTCGGCCCTGTGTAGTTGGCATTGTGAGAGAACTTTTGTTTTTTTATTTTTTACTACATTGTAGGAAAAATTGTCATATTCTGTTAGGCAGCTGTTTAGAGAAAAGCTTTGACAGTGTATAATTGACTCTATTTTTACTGCATTTTCATACGGCATTGTTAGGACTATATATGTACTGTACTGAGTTCTGCTTTTCAGTTTTACACACTAAGAAATTTTCCTCTTAGACAATTTTTATCTGGGGATGAACGAGAGCCCAGATAACCAGTCAAAAGTGGCACATCCCCAGTTTCTCCCATTGGACATCCTGATGCGAGTTACTGAATTATCGTCGGAATGCTTTCCGAGGGAAGGCACCTCTAGGATCGACCCCCTCAGTCTACAGCTGGAGTAATATATAAATATATTTCTAAAATTACACACACATGCACAGCACACCAAAGTGGTAACAGTAGTTCTCAGAGGTTTACTCTGGGAGATAAGAATTTGAAAATTGTGGGTGATTTTTCTCTATTTTTTTTTTTGCATTTCTCAATTTTTTTATCAATAGCACCTTTCTCCTGGGGGAGGGAGGAGTGTTCATAATAAGCCAGCTCCCTGCCTCCCATCACAGGGCTTTTCCCTTCTGCCATGCTGATTAGGTATTGCAAACACACTTGGTGACCACTTTATTCCTAAGACCTTGTGCATTTTAAAGTTTAGTTTTATTTCCCTTTATAGTCAAATCAATGTGTCATAGATTCTAAGAAGATATTCTACATTTGTCTCTTTTTTCTTCTACCTCTGGCTGTAACAATGTAATATTGCCTCGCGGTTGAGAGGAGCAGTGAGAGAAGAAACATTTGAGAGCCGATCGGCAGGGGCCCAACCAATCAGAAAGGACACGGCTACAAACTTCCTGTGCTGCCCTCCTGGTGTGTCCTGGCTTGTCATCAGCTCCAGTTAAGACTGTGACCCTTTGGAGTCAGAAAGCCTTGTGTTTTAGTCTTAGCTGCATCATATACTAACCGTGTGACCTCAGGCCAGTTAATCTCTTAAAGCTCTTTCAAATAGTACCAACCATTGAAATACCCACTGGGGTATTATAACCATTAAAAGAGATAATGCATTTATAAAGCACTTAGCAACATGCCCAACACATAGTGAGTATTCAATAGTGATTGTTATAGCTGTTATGATCCATGACAGACAAGGACCCAGTGCATTAATTTTTTTTTTTATAAAAGGGAGGCATTAATACTCTTGTCTTGACAAACTGTAAATTGATTCTCTGACTCTCCCACCACCACCCCCTTTTGTGCACCTTCTCCTTGTCTATTCACATTTTTCCATGAACTTGTGGTTGCTGCCAAATGAGTAGAGTGAAATGGGAACTGAATTTAATTGAAAATGCGTGTGTCAATGTCACAGTGTGAGAAAGGTGCCATCATTCAGGCCATCACTTCCCATCACACACATATGGGTGGGCATGCAAACACACACACACACACACAGAAACACACATTCACACACACACACACAGAATAAAACACACTGCATGTGTCTGAATTCTTCTGTGGATCTCTAAGGAAGGAAACGCCACTGTTTCTCCATGTAGAGGTGATTATGTGTGCAGGTGAGATGAGTTTTCTAACAGTGCTAGTAATAGTACAATTTGCATTGCACAGTTCCATGCTCTATACATTTAATGGATTTACCACTCACTGCAACCCTACAAGGTAGGCAGTGTCATGATTCCTATCTCACAGATGAAGAATTGAGGCACAGAGAGGTTAAATGACTTACCCAAGATCATACAGAGAATAAAGGGCTGAGCACGGGTTCACCCAAGAAGTCTGGCTTCAGGGAATATACATTTACCATTCTCTTATAATCTGACATCTACCCTTATTGAGCATTTCCTCTGCACCATGTGCTCTGTGTTTATGGTATCTCATGTACCCACCCTTACTCAGTATCGTGGAATTAGTAAGGGCCTATCTGACTCCAAAGTCATGCTATTTACCCTTGGAATATACAAGTGAACGATGGCTTTTGAGGGACCCAATTCAAGTGCCACCTCCCTCAGAAATGTTTCCATCAATACCTGCCTACATTTATCTCACCTTGCTGGGAACCCACACAACACTCAGCACCTGCATCTCAAGAATTCGATGCCTTTGGGTTCCGTAATTGTAAACATGAGTTACTTGAAGCTCCCTGAAGAAAAATTTAAGTCACTTGAAAGCAAGGCTCATCTCTTGCCCCTCTCCTATCCCCAGAGCATCTGGCACAGAATTCGGCACATGATGGGTAATCTTTCACTTTGGTGAGAACTTTATATGAAATCTAAAGAATGGAAATGTCACAGGAAAAGATCTAATCAATCTTTGTGCCCCAAATTCTCACCCTTTGTCCATGCTCCAGTTATCCCTTCAGTAAGACAGAACCTTGTCACTTTGTATCAATAGCAAAACTCACAGAGCAGCAGAGACAATGCCATCCTCAAAATAACTTCTAACAATGAAGCAAGAGCAGAGTCAGAAGGCATCTCTGATGCAAGTTTCATGCTGTTTATTAAAGAACTCATCATTACTTCACGACTTTAACTTCTGAGTTTGGTAATAGGCTTGTCCAATTCTCTTACAACCCCATGGCCACTGCTATTACCTTGGTACTGGTTCTCATGAATTCTTCTAAGTAGTCTCCTTGTCTTAGAACATGACCTCTCCTTTCCAGCCTATCTATGGCAAAGACAAAAAGCTATGTGATCACCAAATTCATTTCCTCTTCCTACAGATGGGTAATATTCTCTGCCCGTTGCAGTTAGGTGGGGCCAGACTGGATTCTGACCAATGAAACGTAGACTGACATCATGCATGCCACTTCCAGTGTGGCCCATAAAAATGTCTCACTTGTGATCTTTCATTCTCCTCTCATTTCACAATGACCATATATTGATGTTGAAAATGAGATCATAAAATGGAAAGACCCAGGTTCCTGAGTCAACATTCAGCAAAGAGCTGCCTGACCCTCACTGAAGTATAAAGAGAGAAAAATAGAATTTTTATTGGATTATGTCACTGATTTTTTGGGGTTGTTCATTATAGCAGCTAGCGGTTACTTACTCTAGTACTCTCTCCATGATGGCAAATGAGTCGACCTCAAGTGGAGCTCCAATTGTATCACTTCCAGAAATTACCAGGAATTTTCTCTCCCACACAGGAGAGTCTTCTGACCAAAGACCATGTCTTATTCATCTCTGAATTCCCAGTGCTAATCACGCCACCTGATCCAGAGAAGCCAACCAGTAAACCTCTCTATGTAGTAAATATTTGAGAGTGCCTCCTGTGCACCTGACATCCTCTCAGACAGTGTGGAGACCAGGTGAACCAGACAAAATCCCTGATTTCCCACAGCTTATATTCTAGCCAGGGACACAGACCACAACATACCAACAAAAAATATTTTAATATAATTTCAGATACTCATAAGTATTGTGAAGGAAATGAAATGAAGCAGGGGTGTAGGGATCGACATGGAATGGAGGACTATTGCCCATAAGTTGGTCAGAAAAAGCCTTCTCCAAGAAGATGACATTTAAACAAAGACTTAAATTCACTTAACAAATATTTCTTAAGCACTTAACACGTGTTACTCCTGGTGCTAGGAAGTAAAAATTGATAGATGTGTGCTGAGTGTACTAACAAATAAATTTAGCATGAAATCCAGTTCTTTAACTTGGCCTTCATGACCTGGCTTCAATTCACTTTTGACAAAGTAAGAGGATCAAGGCAGTGAGTAGGGAGAAAGAGACAAGGGCAAAAGGTCAGAGTCAGAGACAGAAAAGGGAAACAGAAGGAGAGGGGACACAGACAGGGGAGTGGTTTGACCCCGTGTCATTCCATTCTCTTTGATCTGCTGCCTCTGCAGCTCCAGATAAACAGGCACTTCCCTAGAGACCTGGAGGCTTCCATCCTGGATTGTCCCATCAGACTCAGTGAGAGCACCTGGGATCCCCTTCCTACTGACCCCTTCATGTTAGACCAGCATCCTCAGCAAAGGGCTCCCTAGACCCATCCAACTCTTGGAGTCCAGATAGGCCCCCATTATCTGACCACCTGCCTACACTTCTCAGGTTTCTTCTGAGAATTGGCTGCTTCCGGATCCATCTTTAAGCATTTCCAGAAGGCCCAGACCCACAGCCACTAAACAAGGTGGGAAGCTCCCACCAACCCTTGTTGAGGTAATGAAATTCAATATTACCCTAGAGAAATTCTTAGACCTCCAGACAATGTCCAGGCTACAGTCTTGGGAAAAGTTGTGCCTAGTGCCAAGGGTATTCATACCAAAGTTTCCTTTATGCTCATAGGGTCGCACTGGCAGTTATGGGCTATGAACTCTTGAGGATATGACTTCCAAATATCCTGATGACACACCATCCATTCCACAAGCAATAGAAATGTCCTAAAAATGTTATTGAGTGAGAGTTAAACCACACACCACAGCCTTCTTTTTAACTCTAAGAGCAAAATATTCCTCTCTGACCATATAGTACTATTGATCTGTCCTCCCTTCTTATCCTTTCCTGCCTGATGCCTTATGTTCCCACCACCATAAACTACTCCCAGAACAATATTAGTCCTCTCCCTCCCCCTCTCTCTTTCACTATCCCCTCCCTCCCTTGGCTCTTCCTTTTGCTTCCTTGAGCTCTCTCCATTTCCAAGTGTTTCAAAATGCTGTCTCTTCCTGGAAAGTCTGCACCAGCTGCATTCTTTATCCAGTTAATTTTTTATCCTTATGGACCCAACTCAGTGTCTCTTCTTTTCAGAAACTTTATATGATCCCTCTTGATCAGAGTTTCTCCACAGTAGCACTATTAACATTTTGAGCCACATAATTTTTTGTTGTTTTATGGGGTTGTCCTGTACATTATAGGACATTTAGTAGCCCCAGCCTCTACCTTCTAGATGTCAGTAGCAAAACTCCACTCCAATTGCGACAACCAAATATATTTCCAAGCATTGCCAAAGGTCCCCTGGGGGCAAAATTATCCCCAGATGAGAACTACTGCTCTGACTGGAGAAGGATACTCCTTTCCTGTATCCCCATAATATAGGGAGCTCCTGTGACACCTCTCCCCCATCTTAGCATTCGTTATACTGGGTTGCGATGGCAAATTTCCTCTCATGATATTGTGAAAACATGAAGAGAAGGATCTATACGAGCACATTGATTATTCCTGGCACATAGCAGACTCTCAATAAATGTCTATGAATGAATGAATGAATGCATGAATCAGAGTTCGATCCTCAGGAACAGAGTTGATGCACCTCACCTCCACCGACATCCCCTCAGAACCAGTCTGAGCTGACCTGAGCTATCCATTCTTCCTGATCCAGGTCTTTTCTCTTTACTGGACTCTCGGAGAAATTGGACTTCTATGATTAGAGGCTGCCTCTCCTCCAGTGCAGACCCTTGTCTTCTATCAGCATCCCAGTCACCAAGAAAGTCAAGTTTTTTATTGTCTTTGTAGGACTTAGCGTCAAATTTAAATTCGAGCTTAAAAATTTTGGTCAGCCCTTTCCCCAACCCCGTAACAGCATAATGCTGCTCCTGCAATATCAGTTCCTTGAGAGAAGTTGCTCTGTTTTGTTCACTTTTGTGTCTCTACCCACACCTACTTGCCCAGCACTGTCACCTCTGCATACAAATGCATGTGGGAAGTCGGCAGGGCAGTATTTGCTGAGTATGTGACAAGCACATGCCACTCTAAACTCTGTGACAGCAAAAAGCCTGTATGTTCCCAATGAATCTCCAAAGCTCTTAGCACATAGAATGAATGAATGAATGAGTGGGTGGTTTTTTAGATGAAGCACTGTTCTAAGTGTTTCATGTGTGTAGTTTCATTTCATCCTCATGGGAAACCCATGATTCAGGTATGACTGTCCTTTGTAAAACAGATGAGAAAAACTGGAGTTCAAAGTGATCGCTTGACACTAAATCACACAATTAGGAAATGATAGGCCCGGAGTCAAACTTAGGTCAAAACGTGTGCTTTAAATGTTTGCCAAATGGATTGAATTGAATTGCATTGAACCTTCTAGGACCGATGATAACTGATCATCTTGATTGGATTCCAAGTCCCCAGTGACTTCAGAGACTCTTCTTCACAAAAGTCCAACTGGGCGTAGAGGTGCTTCAAGGACACAACTGGGGCATAACGAGTCTCTCTTGAAGTGTTTTTCGTCTCTGGGCTGCTGCTGAGCTCTCCCCACACCCCACTAGGAAGGAAAGGGTCAAGATAGCCACACTTGAAGAGAGAAACCAGCTTGATTTGTCTGAGAAAGACAACATAGGGAGGGGGCTTGGAATGAGGTCAGAGGAGGAAGAACTGAAGCTAAAGGGTCTGGAGAAGATGCCACTCTGGTGGGCACAATCTTCAATTTCATACCTCTGCAGGGCAGTCTTACAGAAGAAGGTTTGGGCTTGTTTTGTATTGACCCAAGAGGCTAACACAGAACAAAAGACACTGGTTGAGGGTCAGTGATAATGGAGAGCCCTTTAGAGTGAACACCAGGAGGGAGGGGGAGGCAGGGAGGAAGGGCAGGGAAAGGGATGGAGGGAGACAGGAAGGGGAGGAAATGAAGGAAAGAAAAGGGAGGGAGGGGGATGAGAGGAAAGAAGAGAAAAGAGGAGAGGAGAGGCAAGGAGGGGAGGGGAGACCTAAGCAGTCTTGGGTGGGTCTCTATTCCCTGCAAGCTATCAAGCCTGACCAGAACAACTTCCTGTGAGGCTGGTAGGAACTCGACATAGCAGCTGTGATTATAGTCATTGTCATTACAATGAATATTTATGGAGGGAATTTGAGCACGGGGTGGGGTTGGACTGATTTTTAAGTCCCTTCACACCCAGGAGCCCCAGTTCTCACTCAGTAAGCCCCGAGTGGGACAACTCCCTTCTTTGTAGCAATCCTGCCATCTCGCCTCCACTGCCCTTCACTGCTGTCTCTTCGATCTTTCCACCTCACCAATTCAAAATACTTTCCTAACACATGACAATAAAGTGCAAATAGCAAAAATCAAGTCCCAAGTTTCTGTCAAACCACCTAATCATAAAACTGCCAAAGTCAAATGCAGAAAGTCTGTGGATTAACATTCCCTGTTAGAACGAACACTGACCCAGAGCTCCAGCAGACGGCGGGGAGTGACCTCGGCCATCCTGACTCTGGACCTAGGTGATTCTCACAGAAATGCTTTCTGAAGTCCTGGCCTTTCCCAGGCCTCCATGGCGGCTGTCCCAGCATCACCAGAGACTGGCTAGGTGGGAGTGAGCTATTATTTTTTTTTGTCCTGTCAAGGGATCAAGGCAGGATGAAACCCAGCCAAGGAAAAGCCCAAGCACAACCTGCAATGCCAACGTGTAAACTCTTTGGGAGGAATGGAGGTACGAGAGTAGTCCCCATCTAGAGTCCAGCTACAGCCGAGAGATGTCCCGGCAGGACACCGCCATGCGCAACCAACCCCTCCTCCTCACTTCACTCTTTCTAGGTCACTGGGTCACTGGTTGTGCAACAAACATGCACGGATTCTGTTGTAGTACAGTATACTTACTCTGAAAATATTTATTAAACAGTTACTATGTGACAGGCAACTCCACACACATATTTGTATACCTTAAACATACTTATGTGGCTGCATATGACTACCAGGACACACATAGACACACAATGATACACAGAGACACATATTCCATAAATTTCAGCACATACATGAATACTCACAAATATACATGCAAACACAGAGCAGTGTCATGTACACATGTACACAGTCACACAAAATCATGCATATTACATTAAAATCTTGGTACAACTGACAGAAAACCTAACTCACATTGGCTTTAATTAGAAGGAAAATTTATTGTTTATGGAATCAGGATGAGGTGGGACAATGAAGCTGGGTGCATAGCAAGGGTGCCGCTGGGTCTCAGGAACAACTGAACTCAGAACCTTGGATTTGATTGATCAATGTCATAATCCACTTTGGTCTCTATTTCTCTCTGTGCTGGCTTTACACAAAAAACATATGTGTGGTCAAATGTGGGAAATATGATCTTGATGTACAGGAAACACAGCCACACATTTCCTGATCTCTAGCCACAGATCATGGTAGGTAGAAATTACTACAAGTGCTTTCTGGCTCCAAGACCAAAAGTCCAAGGGACAGGACAATTGATCCCAGTGTCCATTTGTTTTAGTCAGCTTAGGACAGGTTATGCTGCGATAAGAAACAAACAAACAAAACACCCTAAAATCTCCATGGTTTACTCCCACAAGGTTTATTTCTTATTTGTGTTACGTATTTATCATGGGCTGGCTCTTCTCCGTGGCGTTTCCTCTCTGGGACCCAGGATGACGAAATAGCCTTTATCTGAATATTGCAAGTCCCATGACAGAGGGAAAGGAGAAGAGGTGGCAAGCCGTGCCAGGGCTCTTAGCACTTCTGCTCAAGTATGGCATGTGTCACCTGGGCTCTCATTCCTTTGGCCAAATGAAGCCATTCAGCCATTCCTGACATCAATGGGGGAAAAGAGACAATGAAAGCTTTGAATAATAATCCAACCTACTACACCATTTCCTCACCATCTGTGACCAGATGAGTGGGAACTAGAATTGACTCATCCCTTGACAAATTAAATTGGGCCAGGAGGCAGGACCAGGTTGTGCTACTATTGGCTCCAGCAGTAATGCTGTGAATAAGGAGTAAGGGTGCGAATAAGTTGCCCCAAATAGGGATTGCTGGGCAGATAATACCTCTGTGCTATAGAGATATCTCAGATGAACTAATGTGCAGACATGTGCTCAGCCTAAAAAACCACACACACTCTCACGTATATGGGCACACACATGCACGCATTTGCATATATATGAACCTGGAGCGGTGCCTGTGTGTTCACACATACATGCACCATGCACACATTGGGGGCCAGTCTGCCCTCATTTACATGTTAACCCCCACACACATGCCACCCTAAAGTGCACATGCACACTCCAGCTCAGCGGGGAGTGGCTGCTTCTGCCACTGGAGAGATCAAAGACAGCTGCTCCCTCTGCATATTTAAGGAACCCCCGCTGCTTCCCTGTAGCTCTTAGCTGAGCCCCCTGCCTAGCCGAAGCCCCACTCTGGGAAATGCCCCCCAACCCCCAACTCCACCCTAGGGGAAAGGCTTTGGAGTCTAATCACTTCCCCAAGCATTTTAGGAAGGACCCTGCAGCCTGGAGGAGCAGGCTGGCCTCCAGCTCAAGAGCCCAGTGCTATAGTCAGGTCTATCAGGCAGGGCAGACAGTCCCCCCGGGGCAGCCAAGCCCAAACCTGGGGAAGGAAGGACTAACATTGCCCATTCACCAAGAACTTATATTTCCTTCTGAGGAACACTCATGCCACCCAGAGACTTGACTTCAGATTTAAGTCCTTGTGGAACAAGTCCCAACAGGGAGCTGA
This sequence comes from Ceratotherium simum simum, assembly GCF_057802395.1. Lineage (NCBI taxonomy): Eukaryota > Metazoa > Chordata > Mammalia > Perissodactyla > Rhinocerotidae > Ceratotherium > Ceratotherium simum. Next base: position 14,895,682 of record NC_141906.1, read on the forward strand.
GCCCCAGGCCACAGTCCTGACTCCACCACAAACTCATTTGGACCAGTCACTCCCCCCTCAGGGCTTCAGTTTTCTAGAAAACTGAGCTACTAGAAACCATCCAACCCAGGAACGGCGAACACCTGGCACACCTACCTTTGCAGCAACTCATTCATGCCTGGGGAACGTGACTAATCTGCCACAGCACCTCTTCTAGCCAAGTTTGAATGCAACCTCTGAACAATTTTACACAACATGCTCTTTGTAGAGATTCATCAAAGTAGACTCATGAAAAGAAAGCTGTCACCAGCCCACATCAGTTCCTAGGACTTCATTGAATCATGAAGAAAATGAGGCCCAGAAGAGGAAAAGCTCTTCTTCTAATCTCCCAGAAGTATATTAGGAGGTTGAAATAGATGAACTCTCATCCCCCACCTCCCCCTGCCTGACTCAGCTCTCATCCAAAGAGGCAAATGGGTTTCATTCTGTTTTCAATGTCTGATTAATTGGCAAGAGCTGCTCAAAACATGGTGTTGAGAAGACTCCCCAAGACTATGTCTGGGCTCAGGTAGGACAGGGCATCACGATCAATTACCAACATCTGCCATTAGCATAGGTGTGCTGAGTGGGGCACCAGGCCCCCTTCTTGGCTAAGTCACATTTATAATGGGGGAAAATGGTGCACCTTCCTACACATGCAAGATAATAATCCTGACCTATCTGTAAAAGGAAATATGCCTTTTCCCGGAGTGAAGATGCTTTGGCTTGAGCCCTGGGAGACATGTAGAAGCCTGTTTAAAATGCCACTGCCAAGGAGGAGCTAAGCCAGCCAGCATTCTCTTACTGCCCTTGCGACCCTGTGAAAGTCCATTTCCATTGCTGATTCAATCTGCCCACCAGAAAAAATGAGCAGAGTATCCATACTCTCTGATTCCTTTATGTGATAATGGCAATACCAAACAACAACAATATAATAACAATTTGTTGAGCACCTACTGTATATCAGGTACTATACGTGGCTCTTCACACACAGTGTGTCTAATTCTCTCAACATTGCTGCAAGCTAGGTTGTATATTCACACTTTATAGACAAAGAAGTGGATGATAAGAGAAGTTATGTGACTTGCCCAATATCACTCAGATAGTAAGAGGGTAGGATTTGAGCCCATATCTGTCTGACACCAAAGCCTCTTTTCTTTGTGCTAAATAATGGTCAGATCTATCTTGAACCAAAATAAGAAACGACATGAGCTCTGTGACTAAGAAATGCAGACAGCTTTGGGGTGGGGCAGAAAGAATGGGATTTTGGTACCCAAATCTTGACAGCGTTTTTTCCATCCCTTGCTTCTTAAATTCTGCATCTACTTTTTAACCAAATTTAAGACTAGAACATGTGTATCATCCAGATTTCCAGGTTTTAGCAAGCAGATATTATGAAAACTTTATTTAAACTGCTGAACGCTGTTTATTAGGACTTTCATTCTCTTTTATTTTTTACCACAAAAGCATTACAACACTAATGAAGAAAATGGAAAAAATATAAACATATAGAAGAAAGTAAGAAATACTCCTAACTTCCTAATCTCTCCACCAGAAATAGCCATTGTTAATACTTTAGTATATAACTTTCCAGAATTTTTCTGTACATACTTTGTTTATGTGAATTCATACTACAATGCTATTTTTATAATCTTCCTTTTCTTTTCATGATCTTGTGTTATTCATCTACTGTATCATTTTAACTCACTGGTTAACAGTGTATTGTGTGGATGTATCGTGTTTTATTTAACCAATACCATTATTGGACATTTAGGTTTTTTTCAATTAAATGTCATCATCATAAAAAGTATTACAACTAAATCTTTGCATATCTTCATGGTAGGTAATTTCCTTAGAATATACGCCTAGAATTTGAGAGTCAAATGTTACCTAATCCGAACTGCCCTTCAGAAAAATTTGCATCGGTTTACAAATTCTATCAGCTTCTTCCAATCTTTGCCAATCCTGGACATTTCAGTTTTAAATCTTTGACTGCTTCTTAACACTTGTGAACATGAAAGCAGACTAATGCACTTTGGAGGGGTCCCCTGGGGCACCTCGCGGATCATCAGCTTTGATTGTGAAAATGGACGTGTTGATTTATTGAAGTGGACAAGTGTTAGCATCACTTGAAAAGAAGGCGCTGATACACCAGATCACGTGACAACACTCCACCACACACAGCACTACATAGACCCTGGTATTACATCTTGGGGAGTGTCACCTCCCAGCAGAAAGGGAGCTCTGTGAGGGCAAGGACTAATCCTTATTTGTCTCTACAACCTGCCAGGGCCTAGTGCACGCCCTGCACACAGCAGTATCTCTGAATATATTGTCCTCATCTCTGTCAGTAATGAGATCATCGGGGGTTCAAGCATCCAGCCTGAGGTCCCACTCAGAAAACTGGAGAAGGAGATGGCCTGACTTAGGGGAGCGGGCCTGGGGTTAGGATTCAGGAATTCCGAGCTCAAGTCCTGGCTCCCCTGCTTACTTTGGGCAAATTCGTTAACCTCTCTGAATCTAATTGCCTCGTCTAGAAAAAGGGGCATCAACACTGACTCCATAAGGCTGGGTTAATTAATTAATGAGATAATAATGCAAGTGAAAAAGCCTTGCAAATGGCACTGTACTGATGTTGGGTTATCATCATATCAAACACTTGGAGTTGTTTTATGAATGTCCCTCACCAGGGAAAAATGCAAACTCAGAATTAATCGCTTCAAATTTTTCTCCTCCTTTGAAAGATTCCAACAAATAGTCAGAGTTAGGATGTTCAGACAGACCTGAGTTTGAATTCTGGCTTTACCACTTACCAGCTTTGTGATCTTGGGCAAGCAACCTAAATATTCTGAATCTCAAGTCTCCTTGACTGTAAAATGGGGATAATAATAGTGTCAATTTCACAAAGAAAATATATCCAGTGTGAGGACCAAAGCAGATAATATACATGTAAGTGCCTGGCCCAGCCTGGATGTATAGCAGGAAGTCAAGAAATACCCTTTCCTCTCTAACAACTGTAAGTAGGATTCCTCTACCAATCAAGATCAGCCTTGTAGCTGTCATTTTTTGTTGTGTAACAAATCACCCAAACATATTGACTTAAAATAACCACCATGCATTTAGCTCAGAATTCTGTGGATCAGCAGTTGGGCTGGGATCTGCTGGATGGTTCTTCTGCCAGCCTCCGCTGAGCTCATCCATGGCTGCAGTCAACTAGCAGTGCATGACCTCACTCACATGTGGCCACATGGCTGAGTGTCAGCAGGGGCAAAGGAGGTAACCAGGCCATGGATTGCACCATCCAGCAGGCTATTTGGGGCTTGTTCACCTGAGGATAAGTGCAGATTTCCAAAAGTAGCAAGAGGGCAAGTGCACACACTTGCTAATACCCCTCTGGCCAAGGCAAGACACATGGCCATTCCCGGCTTCAAAAGGTAGAGAAACAGACTTCACCCCTGGATGGGAGAAGCCCAACATTGCATCACGCAGGAGTGTACGTACTTGGATGGCAAGAATCTGTGGCCATTTTTGCAATTTACTTCAGAGGTGAGTGCTTCCTTCAGGGCTGTGTGCACCCTGTTGCCCAGTAACTCACACAGAAGTAAATCTCCTCTATGCATCTCAGGAAAGTCTCCCAGAAACTTTCCCAGTGTTCCTGCAAATCAGCGCCAAAATGGTGCCATGATCTCCAGCCTAGAAGCCTGCAAGCAAGAGACAGAGACAAAAGAACAAATGCTTAAATTATCTGATGAATGTCAGATACATTAAACTAATTTATGTAATAATGTAAGCACAGCGAAGGGAAGGTAATATGAGAGACATAAATTATACATTATTATTGTCAGCTCTAGCACTTATCTTAGTAGCGTGTCAAAATAACGTCCTGATATGTTAACATTTATAGAAATGAACAACAAGTGCTGTGCTCAGGGATCCGGCAGCGAGAAGCTGGATGTCATTTGCATGTGTGCACCAAGCCATCATTGTCTTTCCTGGGAATGACAAGGTAATGAGAAAAAGGTGCCCCATGTGCTTAGGTCCCTTAGGGATCCCTGGGCTCGAACCCCCCTGGCACAGGTTCCAGGGTGTGGTTGATGTGGGAAGCCACGAAAGACCATGGTCTTGGTGTCAGACTGACAGCTTACCAGCTCTTTCATCCAAGTCATTTCACCTCTTCAAACTTCAGTTTCCACATCTGTGAAATGGGAATAATAAATCTGTTCTCAAAAGATTGCCATATGGGTAAAATGACATAATTTTGTTTTTCTTCACACTGAGGCACCTCTCGGCCAGTGGCAATAGGGGATGTATCTGAAGCAATCTTAAACATCGGGAGCCTGAAGGAAGGCTGTCCCGCTCAACTCGGGCACAGTTAGTGACTTCCTGACTATGGTTTTGTTTATTTATCTCCATTCCACCCACAAGATACTGTCCAATGTTTCCTTTTCCCTGTTGTGTTATGGCCAGATTGTAATTATCATGCCTAGAGTAAAATACCAGAGTAGAACACTAAGATCATCCTCCCAGGGCTGGCAAAGTCTACAGGGAACTGTGGGTTGATGTTGGACACATCCAGGGCCTGGCATCTGAGGCAAGCGAGACTCAGAAGTCTCTAGATGTTAGAGGAACCTACAGGTAGGACAGCTGTCACAGGGACATGTGACCCTGGGGCGGGGAATCCAGCATACAAGGCCAGGCAAGTGGGCAACCATCCACAGGAGGGATGATCCAAGAATGACAGCCCAGCCCAAGGGAGCCAAGGGTGGACCAGAGCCAAGTCCTGAGCGTAGGCAACCCCAGGGCAGGAGAACTGAGAGGAGGAGCAGGTAGAAGCTTGGTAGAGAACCCTAGGAGGGACACTGTGTACAGCCCCCAGAAGCTCACTGTGTCCAGCAAAGGCAGAAATGAACCAAAGCTGTTTCAGGCCTGCCTTCCCAGTGTACCCACTCATCACATGGATAGGCTGAATCTATAGGGGGACACAGGAGGCACTGAGCCCCAAAATAGGGAGTTGGAGAAGTAGAAGCCAGAGATGGGGGAGCAGCAATGGCCCTGAGGCTAGAACCTCGACCCCTGGAATCTGTCTCCCTTCCTTCTCTTTCCTTAAGACCCCTACCTTCTAGGCCTATTATTCCTTCCGTGGTTTGAACTCAGGTAAGTCCAGATCCCCTCCTAGACTTCCGTCTCTCCATTCTGAATAGGAATCAAAAGGCCTCGCCACTTAGTCCATGGCCCTTCTGCACCAGCCACCTCCCCGGGGCTGGGACTGGGGTGAGGCAGGCAGAGAGCTTAGAGTGCATGTGTAATGAGGCACTCCATCTCAGGTTCATGCAGGTGCAGGCCCGGCACCTAAGAAGAAGTGTCTCCTTCAATACCGTACCCTGCTTGCCTCCCTTGCCTCACCCTTGTCCTGGCCCTGAGCCTCCGCCCCCCAGGGCCTATGTGAGGAGTCTTGGGGTGGCAGCAATGAGCATCCTCAGAGTTTCCAGGGCAATCCTCAAGGCCACAGCATGCTCTGCTTTAACAGGCCACATTAGGAAGAGGAGAGCCACTCAGATCCCTGCCTGGACAGGAGCACCTTCTCTTGGCTCCTTATGGTCCCTGAAGAAATAAGCAGAGATACTAATGCTCAAATCCAGTCCTGCCCCTTCCCTGTCTAGGAGGCCTCCAGGGCAACTCCATCACCCATGGAATAACATCCAACCTCGCTAACTTGGCATTCAAAGCCATTGTCTGTTCTAGCTTTCAGTAAGCTCTGCTGTGATCACTCCCTCTGGGACTGGACTGGATGGTGAGCACTTCCAGGGCAAGCATTACCCTCATTCCCAGTGCCTGGCAACAGGTATCTGATGAGTTACTGAGTGCCTATTATGTGCACATACTGTGCCAGGTGCTGGGCAAACTAGAGAAATCACAGTAGACTAAGCCTCTGCTTTCATGGAACTTACACTTTATTTGGGAAACACAAACAAAATACAAGTTAAATACATAATATACCACATGGTACGTGTGCTAAGAAGAATGAAAGCCTAGCAAAGGGACAGTGAGGCAGAGGGGGGGGTGCTATTTCAAATAGAGTGCTCAAGGATGGCCTCTCTGAGCAGTTGCTATTTGAGGAAAGAGCTACAGGAATCAAGGGAGCAAGCCATGTGGAGATCTGTGCAGAGATCGCTTCTGGAGTAAGCACAGCAAGCGTGAAGCCCCACCCACGTGTGTGTGAAAGGAGCAAATGCACGCCTTCCCTCACACTCCCTGACAAGGCCTGCGCCTCAGCCACATCAAAAGCAATCTTCCATAACTAGAGACTTGCACTAGTTCTCTTGACTAGATATGCCTTTTACCTTCTCTTCTCTGCCTGGAAAACTCCTACTTGTTCTTCAAAATTTGTCTTAATGTCACCTATTTGTAGGCTTCCCTGATGGGTAGGCACAATTGGCTTCTTCCTCTTCTGTGCTCTCACAGTATTTTGCACATCCTCAATTATAGCACTTCAATAAGTCTGCCTCCTCTGTGGACCACGAGCTCTCCAAGGTCAGACACCATACTTTATTTTTCTCCATTTCCCCCATACTCTATGTACAGCCTGGACCATAGTAGGTCCTCAGTCAAGATATATTGGATGAATGAATGAATGGTTAATTTCCCTTGGTCCAACATGGAACCTTATTTATAAGTATTCCTACTAACACTGATGAAACTTACCTTCATGACTGCTCCCTGGTTTCTAAGCAAATTAGTGTCTTCCTATTCTGTGGTCTGTTTTGCAGAGTGATAAGAAAGGGCCAAAAAGACAGTAATAAGAAATGATTTCCTTCCACAGATGCCTTTCCAGGTTAATCCTGGGCCCAACATCATAAAAAAACCAGTCTCTGACAGACTAGTCTTCTAATTCAACAAGTGAAAATAAATAAAACCCAGCATTATGAGAGCAGATTTCAAAGAAAGAGCTCCACCATTAGAATGTGATCTCCTGGAGGTCATGATGCTTTTTTTAAAAAAAAATAAACTGTATGGGGTGGGCCCCGTGGCCTAGTAGTGAAGTTCTACATGCTCTGCTTTGGTGGCCTGGGTTCGGTTCCCAGGCGTGGACCTATACCACTCATCGGCTGCCATGCTGAGGCAGCGGCTCACATACAAAATAGAGGAAGACTGGCACAGATGTTGGCTCAGGGCAAATCTTCCTCAAGCAAAAAGAAGAAGATTGGCAACAGATGTTAGCTCAGGGCCAATCTTCCTCAGCAAAAGAAACAAAAAAAACCCAAACTAACTGTGTATCACCATTTGTGCAGCAATGCCTACTAGTGCCTTAGGTAAAAGTCAAAAATTGTTTGATGAATGAGAAGTCATGGGTCCTTCTTAAGAGAATATTAGTGGAGAAGAGACTGCCTTTTGTTGAATGTATTCTGGTTGGTGCAGCCAGCCCAACATGGACATTCAGCTAGAGCAGGGGTCAGCAAACCATGACCCTGAGCCAAGCATGGCCCCCAACTCCTGTTTTTGTAAATAAAGTTTTATTGGAACACAGCCACTCTCATTTGTTTACCTATTGTCTATAGCTGCTTTCACATTACAATGGCAGAGTTGAGTGGTTGTGACATAGACTGTATGGTCTTTTACAGAAAAAGTTTTCTGACCTCTGAATCAGAGAATCATGGAATATAATGCGTAGTCAAGAGCAGATTGCCATGTGAACAGACCCTAAACACTGAGGTAAAGACTCTCTCCATACCATTTCCTTCCTCTACAGTAGAGACAGTGCCTCCTCAACTCAGTTCTCCTAGGCACCATGTTGGTATAATGACCACAGAGCCCTCACCACCCGAGGGGCAAGAGAGTGGCGATGCCCAGAAAGCAAGCTTCAGCTGGTAGAGATGCCAATCCTCTTTTCATCTGATCTGCAACCCCCCTGACACCCAAAGAGCAATATCATTTTCTCCATCTCCTTGCAAAGCCAAGCAACTTTGCCCACCCATTTGCCATTCGACAAAGTCTTTTAAACAGATGACTTTTAATAAGTTAATCCATTCATTGTCTGGAGCTCTGAAAACTGACATAAAAGCACAATGACGCCTAATTAAACTTGTTCTGTGAAAACTAATTTGTCAAACCCAGAAGCACAGTTCACAGATAAATGCTAATATTTGAAAGTCAAATTAAAGTTGAAAAGGTTTGTAATAACAGTTAATTAACTCTTGTTTTGTTTTCCTTCACTGCAAACTGGAACCAACTGCATTGCGGGCGCCTCTTTAACATTTTGGACCACAAAGATAAAATTCAAAGCTTTGAGATACGCCTTTGATGTTGGTATTCTCTGCAGATTCGATATTATTTTAAGTCTCTTTGTTTAAAAATTCATTTTTATTATCCCTGCATGAAATGCATGGCAATTCCCCAAATAACGAGCCATCAGTGCAATTAACATCGTCGATAGACACCAGCGTCCTGATAATTAATACAGACGCGCTGCCTCCCCAGCGAGAACTGCGAGAGCTTGATTTTTCAGAGCAACTGTTCATTTACAGACTCAGCTTCAACCTAATGAAAATGGATTGTGAAACTTTAATGAACAAGACTTTGCTGTCATAATAATAAAGACTTTGAAACAACGCGGAGGCCTCTGTAGCAAGCGTCTGGCGTTGTGCTTGTTGCTACGGTACATCAAACCAATTAAGCCATATGATGAATATTTACACCGAGGTTTTTTTCAACTCTATGACATAAGATAAACTCGTAAAAGTGAGCATTAATTCTGCATCAACAGTTTCTGACATTACATTGTGGCGAAGAGGCATCTGCCCAGCCAAAAGGCTGTGTCTGCCCACCTCTGTTTTGTCTTAATAAACGTCAACAAAGGATTAGAACGTTCTGAAAATCCAATTTGCATGCACAGGTTGTGAGTACAGTGCAAGGAAAATATCTTCCTTGAAGCGCATGTATGTTTGTATGTGCGTGTGTGTTTCGCTTATGGGTATGTGTATAATAGTACCCAGGTGGGCCTGTTCTCTATGAGTGCTTCTCTGTGCCTGGAGGAGTGTGTGCCTGCCTTGTACACGTGGATCTGTGGGGAAGTGTGTATGTGTAACAGTGCATAAATTCATTGCTCTGTGCATATACCATATTTGTGTATACATTTCTTTCTCTGAAACTGTAATAGGGAGTGATTTTGTGGGTTTGTTTGGGTTTGTATGACTATTTCTAGTATCTATTCAACAATATTTATTGAGCATCTATTATGTACCAGACAATGTGAAGTTACAATGGTTATAAAACCTTTGAAAGCATCTCTACTTGGGGAGCTATGGTCTAGTGGGGCACTCTATACATCAATTAATATCCAATCACAGTACAGCATGCTAAGTGCTAAGATGAGAAAAGGAAAGAGCATTTTGGGTGTGCATAGCAGGGAAATAGAACATAAATAAGAGAAACTAGGAAAGACTTCTCAGAAGAAGAGGAAGCTGGGCTTGAAGATAAGGAGGAGTTGGGCAAAGAAAGGGAGCCAGAGGAAGGAGATGTATCTGGTGCCTTCGTGTGCATATATATACTGTGTGCATGGCAGATGGATTTTGTCTAGGGTATGTGTGCATCCTGTGTGTGTGCTTTGAGTAACACATGTGTACACGCTCTTCTGTACACACAAGTCACAATGTCTGAGCATCATGGTGCTCTATGGCAGGAAATACCTCAAAACCAGACACCACTCTTCTGGATTGTAAAGGATGCAACTGGAACACAAAGGGCCATGACTTTGGAAGGCTCAGGGCAGTAACTCTGGGTTTAAAGATCTGTTACCCCCATTTCTAATCTAACCCAAGTTTGCAAGTCAAGCTTTCATGTACCCATGATTGCCCCGGGTTCTTATTTACAGAAGCATAGAACTTCCCAGAGGCTAATGGAAGATGGATTTACCCTCTGATTCTGAGCACCAGCTCAGTAGCTTGGGAAATTTCAAGTCAGGGATTTCCAAACAACCTTAGCCCAGAAGTTAGAGTGTCAGCCACAGACAAGTCAATCAAACTACAGTAACTTCTGAATCTAGCTGTACTTCAGCCATACACAATGGTGCACACATCTATGGACACAAAAGAACAAGTCCTGACACGAGTATAGTTAAGAAAAAAGTCCAGGAGTTAGCATTGCTCCTCAGCTGCCCTAATGCTTCTCAGACAAGCTGTGTCAGAGCAGAGTAAGATTCCACAATTTGTTTTCTAGTTGGACGATAGGTCGTAAATTACACTATGTGTGCCCAGAGTGCATCCAGGTACAAGGAAGAAAGCAATCAAGATGTGAACCAGCCAAAAGAGCTGTCACAAACCCATGTACTTTATCCACAGGGAGCCCTTCAGGCATTTAGAAACTCATTTTACTCACAGAATTCTTGGATGTTCTTTTCCAGGACTACAGAAGAGGAGAGGCAGTCAATTAAATTTGTGGAGAAAGTTACTATTCACAGATGCAGCAACAGAAGTGATGAGGCAGAGGTTTGTTCTGGGGCTGTTTATCATGGAGGCAAACAGTCCTACCCATCTTCCCAAGGGCCTCTCTGGGTGGTGGTTGGTGTTCATAATGACGACCTCGAGTCCCCAAGAAAAGGTTAAATTATACTCAGTTTCTTCTGGCAAAGAAAGGAGTAAAGATCTGCAGCAAAATAATTTTTAAAAGATCTGAATGTTTAAAGGGTTAGCCCTTGGCTCCTCAGAAAGTTCAACTCTCCACGTTCAGATTCACTAGCATACACCGAGTGCCAACTAGGCATGAGGCTAGGTATTTCCACCAGTCATCTCATAGATTCCTTACCAAAATCCTGAGAAGTAGAATTTATTACCCCCATTTTAGAGATGAGGGAATCGAAGCAGAAAGAAGGTGGGCGGTAAAGGGCAGGGATACTTGTTTTGGTTCTCACTCTTTCTGCTTCTTCCAGAACAACAAATTGTCCCAAGGTTCCAGAGACATGAGGTCTTAAAACAGATGCCTAAAATTTTCCCACATGTCAGTCAGCAGGCAGCACCATCACTGTTTGACAGGCTCTCTTTCCTTTGCATTTGTCCAAATCCTCTGTCAGCATCAGAGTCCCAGCTTGGCCTCCCTCTCAGGATCAGCAGAAGTAAGGACTTCTGAAAACAAAGCTTGAAGAAAGATACTAGTCTACTTGAAGTAACGCAGCAGAGGACACAGACCGCCTTGACACAGCAAGAGGGCTCAAGGAAAGGAAAGTGATATTTATGCTTTTCTATGTGTTCTCTCATTTAGCCTGCATCACTGGTGGTCTTGTAAGTATGTACACCTACAATGTGCATATGTGCATGAATGCACATTATGGAATTCATCTATGCTGTGCCAGGCACCATGCAAGCATTATCTCTACTCTTTATGACGGAGCAAGTGGGCAACGTGACCCCAGAAAATCTAGGGTGCGGAGAAGTTTGGCAAGTTGCCCAAAGTCACAAAATTATGAGTGGTAGTGCTGGATTTGCACACAGGATGTCTGACGCTAAATCCAGCGTTCTTTCCATTATGTTATCTTGTCTTGGAGACTAAGTCCCCAGGCCCAAAGCAGCCAAGCCTATCGCATCTTCAGAAGGTCTTCCAGTTTGGGGTTCATGGTACAGAAAAGAAGGTTGATTGTCTCTTATAATGGGCTACTGGTGCAGCCCAGCTCCCTGGTTGGCATCTCCTGAGTCATGAAGGTTGTGTGGAGACAACCCAGTTCTGTGCCTCTTAAAGGCAAAAGGGCCTCATCACTCAACCTAGAGACTTAGCACAGAGACTCCCAGGGACATATGGACCTCAAGCATTGTCTTGTCTAACCCCTTTGCCACAACCCAGGGGCCTCTATTTAAAAAATCTCAGTGCCTACAAATTCATCTCAATGGGGTCCATTCTACAGAATGAGTTCTTGTTCTACAGAATTAAACTAGAGTTAAATCTGTCTCTCCACCCACTGGGCCAACACCAAGTCCTTCCTCCATGGGACCCCCTTGCCATTTAGAAGGTGAAACAGTGAGGACATGTGCTCCTCCTCGGATGTATACCTGGGCTCTGTTGGTGGTTTCCATTCTCCCAAGTGAGCTTCAGTGGGCCTCAGACTTGCAGATTGCGAGGCAGTCAGACCGCTGCTGAGCCCTGGGATGATCTGACCAGCCCTTTCTGCAGCAGGGCTGAAGGGAGGGCATGTGGTCTGGTCAGGATTGAGCCTCTATAGTTTCTGCTAGTCAGACCCTTCAAGAAAGTCCCATCCTATCTGACAGCGATTCCTCTCCATCCTCACCAATGGGGTCCAGGACCCTTGTGAATCATCACCCATAGGGGCCTAAAGATCTGTTAAGTGCTTAGCAAAGTACCTACAAAAGTGTGCCCATTGACATATGGTATTATCATTACTATTATTGTTGTTGTTACCTGGCGATAGTATCTCAGGGCAATTAGCAGGGGGGAGACACTAAGGCTCACCAAAGACCCCACACTACCTTTGGCGAACATAAATTGTGCCAGTAAGAAAATCTGAGTTGTAATTATGGTTCTACCATTAAAGAGGAGGAGGAGGAGGAGAAAGAGGAGGATGATTTTGATGGTAAGGGCTACAACAAAAGCAATCACCATTTCTACCATGCTTATAAACACCAGGCACATTGAATTGAATGCTTACAACAACCCTGTAAAGTGGGTACTGTTATTTACGCCCACTTCAGATGAGGAAATTGAGGCTTAGAGAGGTTAAGTAACTTGCCAAAGTCATATAACCAGTAAGTAATGGGATTAGAATCTTGGTGATCCAAGAGCCCCTGAGCCCTTGCTATTAACCATTATGTGATATTTCCTGTCACCAACCTGCTGTGTGAGCTTGGGCAAGACACTTTCCCTCCCTGGGCCTCAGTTCCCCATTGCCCAGGTTTTCACAGCTTCAGTAGGCCACAGAATGACTTGAGAAAGGCAGTGGAGTTTCCTGGGGAAGCCGAATCTCCCCAATGGGCACGCCACCCTCTACGTTCCTGCATATGAATTCTCTCCTGGCTGCCAGGGCAGCTCTCAGGCTCATCTGAACATGCAAATCAGAATTAATTATTCAATACTGGGCCTACTTTGCATACCAATTCCATTTTCTTCTGTGTGGGAAGGTTCTCACCCCTTATAACAGTTTAGAATAATGTGCATCAGACCTCAAAAATGAAAAAAAAAAAGTTTAAAAAAAACTGGAGGAAGAAGGGGTAAGCTGGTTTCTTTTTCTGGTTGCTCTTGCTGGCTAGCGTTAGGCTGGGTTGAGCTGGCTGGAAACTAGGGGGCAGAGGTCCCTACAGGCTGGGATGGTCTCTGCCATTAACGGTGAACAAAATGTTCTTGAATTTCTGGATCATGGATGTCTTTGAGAATCTGATGAAAGCTGTGGAGTCTCTCCTCCAAAAACAATGCAAATCTACCAAATGTGGTAGACAACCATGGAATGTTCCTTGAGAACCTGAGACTCAGTCTCGGCCTCCCTGGTTAGGAAGACAAGAAGGGCTCAGATCAGAGATATTGTGGGGATGAAGGCCCATCAGATTCCTGGGCATGCAGGTGTGTCACTGAGAGTCAAGGAAGATGCCCGAGGCAGTGGCCTTCAACCTAGTCCACACAGTTTACCTGAGATGCCTAGAGACCCCTGTGTCCTTCACTGAGATCAAGGTGGAAAAAGGCCCGTCTCAAGGCATCAAAGCCTTGATTGGCTCACCTGAGAGTATACGCTTAAAGAAAGATATCTTCAACTGCATTTCTGCAGAAGATGTAAAAATGTTATTTATATATCACATTATTTTATGTAATCACAACTATAAAAATAACCACACAGAAACAAAGATGAGAAGAAAATCAATAAAATTTTTGTAGAAGTTATTGTTGAGTATAAAATAGGTCATATTTCTCTTTTTGCTGATATTCTACATTTTTTCCCCAATTTTCTATAATGAAAAATTTTGCCTTATGACAAAAAACACATAAAGTTTACATTTTGAAAATTACAGAGGAAGACCAATGGGTGGCCCATGGTTAATCTCTGAGAACAAAGTCAAAAGGGGTCCATCTATCATGATATTACAAAAATAAGTAATAGAAGTTGGATTAACATGTAGGGACGGATATGACTACCTGAATGCAAACAGCAAAAGGGAAATTTCTCAGAGGAGAAATAGAAGAATAAATCATATGCTCAGAGAAAGGCAGAGGGAAGAGCCCATGTTGCCTCCTTGCCTGCAAAAGAGAGGGGAAAAGGCCCACCCTGGCTCCTGCCTCCCTCAGGAGACCTGGCTGAGTTCTGTGATGCAGCTTTAATCTTTCCAATAAATCCTCTTTTTGCCTAAGCTGGTTTGAGTGGGCTTGGTCTCATGTAACCAAATAATACCTAAGATAGTGTGAAGCCGAACAGAACGAGTGAGTCTCCTCTATGATTGAGTGTCTGTGACATCTGAGTGAGTGTGGGTGACATCTGAGAAATTATGTGTAACATCTGCATGGGTGTGTTTGTGTAACAGGCTGAGTGTGTGTAACATTCAAGCGTTTGTGACATCTTGAGAGAGTGTTGTGAGAGAGATCAAAGACCATGTATGTAGCACTGGAATAAGTATGCATAGTTAGCTGGAGTCAATAAATGTTTAAATCTGTGACCTGTCAGTTGTAATTTCTATCAATTTTCCCTCCACAATCTGGTCTTATACTCAGCCCAAGAGTCTCATCTCTGTAAATCTCACCCGGGGCCAGCACAGACGTTCTCTGGACGCCTTTCTGCCCAGCTCCACAGGCCTGTGGAGAGAAGAGCAGCCAGTCAAGTTCATCCCTCCTTGCTCTTCAGACAATGTCAGCTGATTCTCGGCAACCTCTTTGGAAAACTGAAGCCCAGAGCCAAGGAGCAGCTCCCTTTTGATCTTAACACCAGGCCAGGATCTCATCTGATGCTCAAGGCAACCCTTGGGTGTTGTCAGGGCAGAGATAACTATTCCCATGCCAGAGATGAGTAAAACTGAGGTCCATAGTGATGAGAAGACTTGTCCAAGTCACACGGGTTAGGAGCAGCCAGGATATGAGCTAAGTTGTCCCGACTCCAAAGCCTGTGTCCTCCCGGTATGCCACGCTCCTCCCACCTAGACTCTGCAGATGTCATGGTCAGTTTTTTTCAGCCCTAATCTAGTCTCTGTTCACTTCCAATTTCCCATCAAGAGCTCCCAGATGGGCATCCATGGCAACACTGCGCCTGTAGTGGCAGGAATAACTATAGACTCCACTTGCGGGTGGCTTTGAGCCTTCTGGCACAAGGGTTGACATAGGGATGAAGGACAGTGAGCCTGCAAAATGTACAGGCCTATATCTCAGCAGTGCTGGGAAAGCAGATTCATTCTGCTGGTTTCTTAGGATTGATTTTGTTGAGACAACTGATGACACAGAGATTGCTGCACGGCAGAGCCCTGATAAACATGTTTCATCAAGGCTGATGCAGAATCTAGAAAGCTCAGGAGATGTGGCCTGGTTGAGCACTGTAGCAGGGGTATGTTTCTCAAGCTCTTTTGGGGAAATGGGGATACTCTAGCCGTATCCAATGGGTTCTAGGAAGGCATTTTACTTGGCCGAGTTCTGGAAGAAGACTGTATTGTTTCACCAGGTGCTGAAGCCACTGGGGTGTGTGGCACTGGGGGCTGACCTTGTTTCATGCTGTTTCCTTACCTGATGGTCCAATGAGACCTGTCTAGCCCATGGGGCCATCTGCAACGACCAGGAAGATTGTGTGGGTAGCTCCAGTTCCATTCCCCAAACCATGTCTGCCTTTCCCAGAAGTGAATGCCTACAAGTGGGCTTGAAACTCCAGTGAGATTTGCTCTCAAGGGAACCCTCTGGCTCCAACCCCATCCCCCCTGGCAACCATACAGAACAATAACCTTCCTTGACATCTCACTGTGAATAAATCGATCAGAGCTTTTCCTGAGAGCGGGGTATTATGGGAAGGATGTGGGGAGCATATAGGGTACCTGGCTAAGGTGGGGAGAAGCGGATAATGTGGAAAAGCAAAGGCAGCAAGCTGAAAGCCCAGAAGACAAACTGTTCCAACATCTCAATTTGCAGGTCTGTCCATTCACATTTAAAGTGGAGATCCTTGTGGCTGAGCACTAATGAAATGATTGCTACATGTTGGCCACAGTTGTAAGCACTTCATATCCATTAACTCCCTTAATCTCTTTTTCTCTCCAGTTCTTCAGCTCACTACTTTGCACCGATAAAGTAATTCATAGGCTAAAAGATTACCAAAATGGCTAAGATGGATGGGTGTGATAGTGAGACAGTGAGAAGAAAGAGAATGACCTAAGAGGTATCTCCTTTGTGTCACTGACATTAGTTTTGAAAACGTTTTCTCCATAAACTATTTTCAGTGGATCTATTTTATCCTGGCTGTGTTTTTCCCACTTGGCTAGGAAACCGTCAAATGAAAAATGGTAGATTTCTATTAGAAATAGAAGACAAAATCACAAGCACCACTATTAATGAGGTGATTTAAAAATATATATATTCAATCAAGAGTAATTGGGGCTGAGCATAGTAAGTCATGGAAAATTATAAGCTCTGCCCACTCTAGGGCATGACTGACTATTAAAATCTTTTTCACACCATTGCCTACAGAAAGCAGCTGGGCACCACGCCACCAGGGAGGTGGCAGTAGAATGGCCTCATTCCCTAAACAGGCTTGCAAAAAAGAGGACAATCGGTTGGATTGCTGAATCAAACTTAATCCTTTTACGCCATACCAAGTGGATTTTTGATGAAGAAAAGTCAAGAGTTAACTCCTCAAGGGCACGTCATAAAATGGCTTATTCATTTGCAAAACATTTACTGAATATACTTATTGAATACCCATTATGTACTTTTGCATCAGTTATCCTATTTCCTTTAATTCTCAAAACAAATATATGTAGCCCATTTTATTCGTCCTTGTTCATAAAGGCAGACACTGGAGTTCAGAAAAACCATGGTGATCTACCCAAGGTCACACAGAGGATCTATGGCAGATCTGCTGTTGTCTATTTTGGCCCCACTTCCAGGGCTCTTCTTAGGACCCCACAGATACCTAGTTTGCTTGTTCTGCATCCTCCAGCCATGGTTTGATAAAGACCAACAAACCTCAGTTAACCAGAACTCCTGGCACCTGGGGATTTTCTTTAATGTTCTTCCCCATTTTACTTTGGGTTAAAGACAAAACCCTGCTATTTCAACCTTGGTAGCTGACAAGTTTATAACAATGTCTGGATCTGTTTTCTGCACTGCCCATGCCATTCACCGTGCGGAAAACCTGGTGAATCAGAGTCTTTCTAGGAAGGAACCACTTGCGGAAATGATCTCTTTGAACATAATTTCTCACTGTCCAGGGCTATGAGTGGTGAGAATCCCTGAATTTTCTTATCCCTTCTTCTTGCCACTCCTTCCTTTTCCCCTATCCCCACCATATTATAGGTTAAGACCCAAAAAGAGGCAGGGAGTTGGCTCACTTAGATATGGGCTGATCCTAGCATATATCCTTTCTTTCTTACTAATAAATCCTTAATATGAGGCTGCTTCATTATGTTATACCCCATATTCAAAGAAAAAAAAAAGAGGGAAAATAAAAATTCTATTTCACTGAAGTGTTTGATTAGCTAGGATCTATTTTGTCAAGGTTAGAGGCCATGTAGTATGATGGAAAGAACCCTAAACCAAGAATTGGTTGACAAATGTTCCAGCCTCCAATTTACTGTCTATTACAAGTGTGTCCATGGACATTCATTTAACCTCTACGAATATCAATTTCATCAACTTCAGGTGGAACTAATGATACTTACCTACTTCACAAGGTGGTTGTGAAAATCAAGTTATATAATGAGTATGAAAGTATTTGGAACATTTAAAAGTGCTGTCAAAATTGTAGGTGTCTTGTGCTTGTGACTCGTCTCAACAGCATCTCAATCTCTGATAGGTGGAATTTAAGCATCACCAGGACCATAAATGGCATAGAATGAAAAGAGCAAAGGCTTTGGGATCATATTGGTGCTGGTTCAAATGCTGAATCTACCGCTTGCTATTTGAATGCCCTTGAACAAATTAATTATGCTCGCTCAGTCTCAGTTTTTCACCTATAAAGTGAAAATAGCAATACTTTTCTCATTGAGCTGTGGAGAGGACGACAACGGTGTGCTGGTAGATGTTTAACAACCAACTTTCTGAACTAAAAAAGCCCTTGTTTGTAGCTTGTGGTATAAATACCCTCACAGCAGCTGACTTCAAGTTACTAACATGGCGTCACTGGATGCTGAGTTGGGAAGCTGTGTGCACTTGGCTCTTGCAAGCTACCCTGAACTGGTGCTAGCCCACCTCTCAGATTAGATGAGTTAATGAATGTGAAGACCCAAGACAGGTTTCCCATTTACCAGGAAATCAATAAATGTACACTGGCTTTATTTTGCTTGGGCCCTGTCCTCCAAGGCTCAGAGTCTGAGGCAGACACAGGCAAGACAAAGGGGAGAAATCTACAAGCAGATTTATTCCTGGGGTAAAGAAAATGAGGCTGGTAACTGGAAGGAAGGAGCCTGGCTGCAGTGAGGGCCAGATAACTAGAGGAAGATAATCAGCAGGAAAATGAGTAATCTTCTCCCAAGCCCTAGATACAGTGGAGGACTGGAATTCATACCTAGTCTTGGTATTATCCAGATCCTCTTCATTCCACCATCACCTAGGTAACTGGGGCAATGTGGGATTAGTTGCCAGGCAACAAGGCCCACCTCTCTACTCTTGTACATACCCATATGCCCTCACCTCTGGTGACATTCCCTCCCCACATGCCACCTCCTGTCCCAGCAACACATCTCTCTATACTCATGGTCCCGCCCCTGGCTAAGCCAGGACCAGGGTCCATTAAACCAGAGTACACCAGCCCAGAAATTCACAAGTTGGCCTGCTCTCATGGAAGAAAAGCACCAAAGACAAAGAGCCCAGACAAGGAGCCAGAAGCCTTGGATTCTAGTCTCAGCTCCATACAGGATCAGCTGCTGTGGAACCTTGGGCAGGTTGCTGGAGTTCTCTGAGTTTTTGTTTCTTCATTCCCCGAAAGGAGAGTTCCGTCTCATCTGTACAATGGGGATTTTCTTTCATTTGCAAAATGGGGGATTATAACGCCTGCTGAGCCAACACACAGAGTTATCCTTGGGTCCATGTGCGGAGAGTCCTCCGACGTACCTCAAGTGCAAGGGGAGAGGAGGTAATTATGACAATCGCCAGCAGTACTGGCATCAAATAGGCTTCCAGCCTCTTCAAAGTTCCCAGAAGTTAGGCTGAAGCCTTGGCACCAGGAAACCAAGGGATGAGCGAAGCCGAATCTCTTCCAGGACAAAGCGGGTAACATATTCTAATGGATTCGGAAGAGGGTTTGTGTTACCGCCCTTAACCATTGTAGAGCCATTTGTACAGGCAGCCCGGAATCCCGCCCAACAGCTCTCTCTCTCTGAGAAGAAAATTGGCAGCCTTGGGAAGTGAGCAGCTCTCGGGTTGGACTTGATTAGGGACCAATTTGGGCCTGTTAGCCAGGCCTCCAGTATCATCTCAGCCAATTACTGGCCGAGCCTGGCCTGCAGCTGGCTGCTCCCTTCCAAGCTGGACACTTTTATTTCCAGCAGAGCTCTCCCTGCGCCTGAGGCAAGAGACCAGGGTCACTGTGGCCCATTAAAAAGGAGAGAGAAATAACTCGCTCAGTAAGGTAATGGGGAGGGTGGGGTTTGAGCTGGAGCTTTAATTAAAAAAAATCCTCAATAAACAGTCTTGTGCCTTGCGTATAATAAGTATGGGAATTTATAAACTCTCCCCAGCTATGGGGCTCTGATGACTATTAAACTTCTCGTCTGGCAGAGGAATTTCGGCCTTACGGGCTAACTGTGGTACTCCACCTCTGCCAAGCCAAACAGGCTGACAACCCAGGAGGGAGGCCGGTGACACCGTGCTGAGACTGCCTCCCACACTTCAAGAGCTCCTGGGGTTGGGCCGTCCCCCAAACAGGGCTGGCCCTTAGGAAAACCAGTATCTGCCAAAAGACTCTCCTTCCTGCTCCTTTCCCTGTCTCTGCAGGAAGCTGGCACCCACTCCTGCCTCCCTCCAGTCAAAGCATGGCTCCCAAGAATGCTAATGAGAAGGGCCAAATCTCAGAATAATGTGTTAGCTCTTCCCCCGGGGCTGGTGCTGCCTTGTATATTTAACAGCCCTCATTTTTCAGCATGGCATTCACAGCCTCCCACAGTCTAGCCCCTTTTTACTTCATTTCTTGCCACTCTCCACTTCCCACTTACCCCTCCATGCACTCTTCACACCGTCTCTTGCCTTTGGGCCTCTGCTATGCTGCTCCCTCTGCCTAGATGCCCACTCCCTTATGTTTTTGCCTGGTGTGGAGTGGTCGTTAAGTGAATGGACTCTAGGGCCAACCCAGAGTTTGCATCCCGAGTCACCAGCTGTTTTCCTTTTGTTAAGCTTAACCTGTTAATACCTTAGACTCCTCAACTATAAAATGGAATTTATGGTACCTACATCACAGAGTTATTGTGAGGATTAAATGAATGTACGTGTGCATTGTGTTTGGCACATAGTAAGCATTATATAGCTATTTGTTGGTACTACTATCCTTTAGGATAAAAGCAAACTACAGCATTCAGGCCAAATCCATCTGCTTGTTTTCATAAATAAAGTCTTGCCGGAGCACAGCCACAGCCATGCCCATTGTGTATATCTTGTCTAGGACTGCTTTCCTGCTATAATGGCAGAGTTGAGCCATTGTCATGGAGCCTGTATGGCCCCCATAGCCTAAACTATTTGCTATCTGCCTCTTTACAGAACAGTACAGAATAGTACTTTGAAGATTCAGTTAAAGAAGATGCTGACTCTAACTCCCACCAGGCTGCAGTAGGCACCATCCTTTCTGTCCCGGGGGCCCCATTCTTTCCCTTTTGCACACTTATCACAGCACTGAGGTGATCAGCTAGGGTGTCTACTTCCACCATTGGGCTGTGAGCCCTTCAAGGGGAGGAACCCCATTTTCTTCATTTGTTTTTCTCCCATAGGTCATAAAGAATAAATTATGAATAATAGATGAACTAGGCAGGGGTCATATCTTGAGCCACAAAGAGATTCAAGCACAAACCTAGTAAGCTGAACAGTGCTGCCCAATTTGGGATGGGGCACACCCAGCTCCTGAGTGGGGGCTCCTTTGACACTTCCAGGAAAAGCCCTCAGCCTTGTCTGATTCTTGTCTTTGCTTGCCAAGACAGAGCCATTTCTTTCTCTTTTTTTGTGAGGAAGATTGGCCCTAAGCTTACATCTGTTGCCAATCTTCCTCTTTTTGCTTGAGCAAGATTGTCCCTGAGCTAACATCTGTGCCAATCTTCCTCTATTTTGTATGTGGGACGCCTCCACAGCATGGCTTGATGAGTGGTGTGTAGGTCCACACCTGGGATCCGAACCCATGCACCCCAGGCCACAGAAGTGGAGCACGCAAACTTAACCACTACACCACCAGGCTGGCCCTGACAGAGCCATTTCAGATTGAAATAGCTTCAAAAACATGAGTTGATGAGGGAGAAGGAGAACAACTTTGATATCCATGCACAACTTTTCATTATTATTAATTCTCAGTGTTTCAAAATCTCATTTCTCCTTCTTCACATCTTTTATTAACTTTAGTGTAGTGCTCAGAGGGAGCTCACCAAGTTATTCACAAGAGGTTTGAGGGAAAAGGTGGTGATGAGGCAGGAACAGGGCTGGGGACCCAAGAAACACAAGAGGAAATAACATTCCCAAGTCATAAGGAGGCTGAGAAAATGGAAAGATGGCCAAGTCTGAGGTTTTCTAGAACTTTCTTCTGCCTAGCCTTCAGTCAAGAAAAGAAGGACATCTAAGCTTGAAGATAAAAGTGGTAGAAGAAAGGATGCTATGACCTGATGAGCACCTAATGTCACATTCATATAAGCGGGAGATACTAACTCATGGCCTTTGTCTTGACACCAGATATGGAAAGTTCTCTATGTATCACAGAGGGAAGACGGAGATTTAGTGATGGGTAGGTGAACAAATACAGATAAAAAAAGGAACCTCAGTCCCTGCCTTCAGGGAGTCCATCATCTAATGAAAGGTTAAAACCAGTAGGATTGTAATTGTCCTTGTAAACCGGAGTGAAAACCCAACCAACAGTGTGCACAATGAACCCCAGAGACTAAATCAGTTTCTATTACTGTGAAATCTCAGTTTAACCAAAGATTCCCAGCCAGTGACGCACTGACTGTAAGCAATATTTGAAACAATAAAATCTCCCGTAACAGGAAAAGAATTCAAAGAAGCCCTTGGGGTCTTTGTAAAAAGGTTTGGCCTATATAAACACTTGCTGCATAATTGAGTACCCAAGAACATTGGGCAAAAACTTAGGTGAGATGTAACTTTGACCAAGCTTCCAAGAGGACAAGGGCAGCAGAAATCCCACTGGAAGGTGCCCCAAGCTCAGCATTTTCAGAAGTGTATTCCTTGGGATGTTTCTAGATATTTTACCTAGAAATTGTTAAATAGGTGTCTTTACAGTAGAATATTTAGTGTGTTCTCATTTAGTGTGACTCTTAGAAAGAAATAGAATATATGGCATTTCTTAAATAACTTACATGCATTTGATCAGCAAACATCTTTTCCATAGAGTATCACCCAGCTCTCACGGTCTGCAAAGCACAATTAGGAAAATGATAGAAGCGTTGGTAATATTGTGAGCTCTTTGAGGAAAAGGAGACTCATCTTTTTTGGTATTGTGAGTGCCCGGGACAGAACCTGGCACAAAATGCCTAGAAAACATTAGTGGAGCGGAACCAACCTAAAGTAAGAAACTGATGTCCTGAGTTTAAGGCATGGATATATCATAGCCTCAGGCTTCTATAGACTTTCCATAACACAGAGAAGGTAGAGAGAAGTTCTCCAGTCTCCAGACTCCAACTGAGCTCAACTTAGAACACAGTGTTTTCTAGAAGAAACTAGGATAGCTTGTCCCATTAGCTTCCAATAAGGACTACTCCTCCTCGAGAGATGATTGAGTCAGTTACTTCTGAAATGGGAGGGTGATGGACCCTCTTCCAGAACCTGAAGTAACCAACCAGCTCACAACTCCCCCAGAGTAGCCATCACACAAGGAAAATGTCATGTGTCAATTGCATCTGCAATTAGCAGGTTTTCCTGGCTGCTAACATTTTAGAGAATGTTTTAGCAGAAATACTCGGGCCAAATAATTTCTGATAGTCTCCACGAACAAAATTCTATTCTATAACACTCTTGCTGTACACTTACATACACTATTAAAAGTGCCTGAAAATTATAGAAATTATTCTGTCAGCTACATTAATTTCCTCTTGAAACACCTCAACATATCAACTCAAAATGAAGCATCAGAATTCTGCAGTTGCATTTAAATATGTTAATAATCATAGGTAAACAAACCCAAAGCTGAAATTGTCTACAAAGAATGGAGGGCAGCTTGTTGGAGGTTCACAAACACAATAGAGGATAATTATACGCTAAAACACTTAACCTTGGGAACACGCTGAAAATTTACGAAGATCAATTGCTCATAAAAAAAGAAAAAAATTTTAATCAAATGAGAGAGTTATCTAGTAAATGGTTAGCAAACTTGATGGGAATTCCTTTGATAACACCATTTTGATTTGATTAGTTGTACTATTTTTATATCTCTAGTAAACAGAGTTTGATTATACCACTCAGCTCCTTTTCTGCAGAAATATTACAAACCCATTAGTGGCTAAGAAGAAAGTACAGAAGGAGGAGGATTCAAAAAACATTTTTAAAATTACAACCCACCTTTATCTCCCCTTCTCCTTGTTTTCTAGTGTTATTGGTTTGTGAGGGCTGCAGTAACACGGTACCACAGGCCGGGTGGCTTAAACAACAGAAATGTATTTTCTCACAGTTCTGGAGGCCAGAAGGCAGAAATCAAAGTGTCAGCAGGGTTGGTTTCTTCTGAGGCCTCTCTTCTTGGCTTGTAGATGGCCGTCTTCTCCCTGTGTCTCCGTGTGTTCCTCCCTCTGTATCCATTTGTGTCCAAATTTCCTCTTCTTATAAGGACACAAGTCATAGCAGATTAGGGCCCATAGCGGAATAGTGACCTCATTTTAACTTAATTACCACTTTTAAGACCCCTCTCCAAATACAGCCACATTCTAAAGTACTAGGGTTTAGGACTTCAACATATGGATTTGAGGCGGCACAATTAAGCCCATAACACTAATACATCTAATCTTCTCTTCCTCCATTTTTTAAAGGCGAGAATACCACTGCCTTAAAAACTTTCCTCTTAAAAATTTACATTTACACCCTTCAAATCTGTCACCCTATCAGATTACAAACATTTTGTTGATTTAATCTCTTAAATTTCTCTCTTATGTCTCCCCGTCAAGTCCTCGCCTTCCCTCACTTAGGTTCTCACAGCAGCTCTTTCTCTCACTGCTCCCAACATCCAGCAGCCAGAGTGATCTTCCTACATGCAAATCTTATAGCTGCCTCTCTGTTTAAAACCTTTCCTGGATATTTAAACAGCCAAAATTCTAAGAAGCTAGAAATTACACTCTTGTGGATTTATCCAAAAGAAAGAATCAGGAAATTACACAAGTATGTACTTGCAAAGATTTTTGTTACAGAATTGTTTATGATAAAGAAAACTGAAAATAACCCAAATCCCCAGTAACAGCAGACTGGTTAAACAAAATCTAGATGTGCATCATGCAATCAAATACCACGCAGCAATAAGAAGGATGAGTCCAGGGAACATGTTTGTTGATAATGAAAGAATGTCTGTCCTTTATTAAATCCAAAAGAAAAGCAGAATAAGTAATGGTATATATAATATGTTCTTATTTAACATATAGACAGATGAAAGATGGATAGACTGTAAGATAGATAGACAGACAGAATTCTGGAAAGACAGATCAAATTGTTACCAGTGGTTATCTTGGATGGTATTGCCAGTGATTTTTTGTTTATTTATCTGTCTTATTTAATTCTTCAAAAATAAATACATATTGTTTATGTAGTAAAGAAATTTAAAGTTTAAAAAGGAAAAACTCTGCTACTTTCCTCTTCCTCACAGATATCAGTTCAAGCTTCTCAGCATGACATCCAAAGATGTTCTCCCTGGAGCTATATGACATTTCCAGGTGCATCTCCTGTTACCCCGCCCTCACCATCCCCAGCCCCTCCACTCCGACACTCTCTATTCCCCTAGCATGTCATGCTGTCTCCTATCTCTGTGCCTTTTCATATGTTTTCCTCTCTGTTGAATTGCATTTTCCCATACTTTTTAACTGACAAACTCCTATTCATCCTTTAAAACCCATATCAAATATCACCTTTCTGAGGCCCGTGAGGACATGGCTGCCCTTGAGAAGGATTATGAGGAGGTTGGAGCAGATAGTGCTGAGGGAGAGGATGAAGGTGAAGACTATTAATCTGTCTACTGCAATTTTACACTCCGTTGTCTTGGGACTGTTGTATTTCTGTTCTGTGAAGCTGCCCATTGTGGCCCTAACTTGTCAACAAAAGTGATGTTTTGGGGGAAAAAAAAAGTATTCTGTAAATTAAAAAAAAAAAAGTCTGTAAAGTATTCCCCACCCCTCAAGACATGGTTTCTCCCTCTTCTGGGTCCCCACAGTTCTTTGTTTATGCTTCTATCACAGCATGTAGCTTCCTCCATCTTGATTAGTTTTCATGCTCCTTTCACTACTCTGTGGGAACTTCAGAGACTATCTGAGGATCTTAGGTGTTAAAGAGCCCATGAGAAGTTGGTCCCACTGCTGATGTAGTACCCTTGCTGTAGGGCAGAGTGGGAGGACTAAAGGAGGCTCTAGAACTCAGCTCCAGTCCCCCTTCCTCAGGGCGAGCTTTCCCACACCACCTCCACCCTCGCCTCAGGCTAGACCACCTCCCTGTTACATTCTCTGGCTCTCCCCTCCACTGATTACTGCCAGCTTCCCCTTGAGATTGTTTTCCCCGCGAGGACAGGGTCCATGCATGCCCACAATGCTCCCCAAAACATCCTCAGTACTCAGATATTTCTTGAGTAAATGAGTCAAGTGCCCAGCCTGGTGCCTGGCCCACAACAGCCGCTGGGCAGTGTGTTCTCTTCCCCGAGCCTTCCCTGCTATCACAGTCTGAATATTCCACGCTGTGTCCTGTGACTAGGAAATCCCCGCCCTATACAGGGGACCTAGAATAAATGGCATCACTGCTCTCCTTCAGAATGATTTTGAAATATTTCCACCGGAGGCGTTCTTTTGAGGCTGGAAGAAGCTCTGGCTCAGGCTTAACAATGGACTGTGACATTTTTCTGAGTTTTCTTCATGGCTTTTCCAGGAAGGACTCCTTTCAGAACCATTAAGAAGAGTATGGACAAGGATATATCCTCCAAAATAAGAGGACCTGAAGGAAATAGAATTAAGCGTTGACCCTGGTTTTCTCAGGGTGCTGTACAGTGTGTGATATCCTTCTTCGGACTTTTCTGTAATTTCTAAATTTTCTATTGAACATGAATTGTGTTTACAATACAGCATTATTATTAAGAAAAAGACGTCCTGGTATGTCTGCAATGACATGTGAGTAAACCTCAAACTGCCTTTTCTCATTGATACACATGGACATAATTCCACACCACGGGAAAGTCAGCCCTTCGTGGACGGTTGGGTGGGAGGTGAAGGGAGAGCAAATGACCTTGGGTCAGTCTCCTTCACTGGCTATCTGCCCGTCTGGGGACAGATCAGAAAGCCCGGGCCAAATATGCTGGAGATGGTTCCCCTGCCCAGGAAAGCTCCAGGGGCCTCAGGATGAAAGTCACCGAGCCTCCAGGAACAGGGAGAGGTCTCAGAGTCCCTGCAAATATTTAGGACGATTTTCCTGGCCTCCGCTCTCAGGTTGTATTGTTTCGTTCTGTTTCATTTTTGTCAGACTAAACCCCCTCACTGGAGTCAACCACTCTTATATGACCTTATTTCCATCACTCCAGTTACCTTCATCTGCAGGAGCCCCCAGTATCAATTCTCTCTCTTAAAATATGCCTCCAGATCTGTCTTGACTGTAGCAGGTAGTTTTAGAGCCATCACCTCCCTCGTTTGGAGCACTATACACACATTAATCTTAAGACCCAGCTACAACGGAGACGTGAAGAGCAGAGAGTCTGGAACCAGACTGCCCAGTTTAAATCCCAGCTCTGACACTAACTGTGTGACATTGCCCAAGCTCTTTGACATCTCTGTGCCTCACGTTAAATGGTGATAATAATTGTACCTTTCTCGGAGGGTAGCCGGGAGGATTAATGTTGTTCATCCTTGTGGAGCACTTAGAACAATGCCTGGCACAGGAGAGTGGTGCAAGCATTAGCTGTTATTATTATTGTGACCAAAACTGCACTGGTTTTCATCAAAGTTTTCCTACTTTGCTTTTGTGAAGAGAGAGGAGTTTAGCAGCTAAAACCCCCTTTGACTGATATGAAGATTAAAGTCAAAACCCCTCAGATCTTGGACTTTCCCCATATTGGAATTGCATGATTGATTTTCAAACCTAGAGGCAGCAAAATGAATTTGCATATTTCCCAAAGAAATTTGAGAGAGAAAGTGAGAGAGGGGCAGAGAAAGAACAGTGACAGAGAGAGACAGCGACAGAGAAACAGAACAGATTGAAACTGCCAGCCTGGCATCAGGAATGACGGCCTTGAAAAAGCTGCTCATTTCCCAGCTGGTTTTTTCCTATTTTTTTTGGTTCTTTCCTTTTTTCCATTTGTGTTCACACTTCTCCCTCTTGTGGATCATCAGAAAATCACAGGTGCTCCTTGCCTTCCAGTGGATTTCAAAACTGGTGAACTCTCAAGCCTGGTGGTTCTGGCCAAGGAAGCTGGGTCAAAGCCAGGCAGGGGAGGCCAGGCTGTGTAACAGCCACACACATCACCGGCTCCTTATCCCAGTGTCATGTGAGCAGAGAGAAGCTGCTCCTCTAGCATCATTAAAGAAAGAAGAGCTCAGGAATGAGTGCCAGTTCCTCTCGGGGATGCCCTCAAAAGGCTTTAGGGAGGGCATGGATTCATTTGGGGATAGGCCAGTAAGAGAGAAAAATGATACAAGCAAATCCAAAGGAGAACTGTGTCCCTCACTGCTCATAAGCACCCTGCTCCAAGCCACCTCCGTGCCTTTGCTCACACTGTAACCTACACCAAGTGTCCATCCTTCAAGACTAGGGTAAATGTTACCCTTTTCATAATATTTTTAACCAATCCCTCCTCGAACTCTTACCCCCCAGTGGAGCTGTTTTCTCTTCTCCGTCCTCACAGTGCCTTATCTAGGACTCTAATGTGGAACTGGTCAGACCTGCTTTCTATTGCAATTATAGGTGTCCTTGTCTTAACATCCCACAGGACAGCGGAGAGGAAAGGGAAGAGGCTAGGTTTCACTAATCTCCAAAGACCCAGCCTCCAGCAGAAGGCCTGCTGTATAGCAGGTGCTTAGAAAACATTTGATGAATGTTCTTTGGCCATCCACTTGGATGTGTGACCTCAACCACGTGCAATGAACATCTCCGTTCCATGATAGAGGGGCCAGGTGAGTCTGCATCTGAGGGTACAGAAGTCCCAAAGTGCATTCATTCCTTTCCATGAGGACTTCCTAGACAAAGACAGTTATAGTTACCTACATCTCCTTTTCAAATTTGTAGTCCACCTGCATTTTAAGGGTATTTAAATGATCTCTGCAACTTATTTTCTAAATGATTCAGAAGAAAAGGAGGGAGGGAGAAGGAAGGAAGGAGGAAGTAGGGGAGGAGGAAAAAAAGGAAGAAGAGGAGGAGAAAAGGATGAAGAAGAAGCAAAGAAGGAGGGGAGGAAAAGAGAGAAAAGAAGATAACAAATGTCACAGTTGGTGAACCTAGTTTCAGGGTGTATGGATAGTCATTGTACCTTTCTTTCCATTTTTCGGCAATTTTGAAATTTTTCAAACCAAAAAGTTGGGAAAAAATGCAAAAAAAATGTATTTAAAATGGTTTGCAAGTTTAAAAATAAAGTAAATGGCAGAGTAAGAAATAAAATCAGGACACATATAAAAACTAGTCTCTCAACCTAGGGCGCACAAAAGGGCTTTAGGGGTTACAAACCTCAGAAAATTTTAAGTACAAGTGCTATGTTAGTGCATTTTTCTAGGAAGGAAGTTTATATCTTTTATCAAATTCTCAAAGGGTTTGTAACACCCCCCATGCTCCTCAAAAATGTCAAAACAGTCACCTAAAGGGAACTGAAAGAATCGCTATTACCAGACACAGGAGAATCAGTAGCTGCTGAATGACTGAAGGAATCAAATTTGAAAGACAAGAAATACCTCAGAGATCCCGTATACCAGACCTCTACATCCAGATGGGGAAACCAAGTCCAAGGAAAGGTCAGTGAGCTTGACTCCAAGAAATTTAACATGTTTCACTGGCTCATAAATGACAACTGGGCCCACAATGCTCTCCTTATGCCAAGGGGAATTTTTTCCCCCAGAAAAGCCATTGTGAAAAACATTACCAGACAATGGCCATTTGTCGACCCTCCTAGACAAGGACACGCATCTTTGTTCTGAACCACATGACCGCATTCTTACAGAGCTGATTGCATAGGAAGTTTTGTCGAGGGGGTTACGAGTGTCTCAGTGGGACTGGGGACACTCACAGCTGTAGGGTAGAAGGACCAGCTACTAACTAAGATTGATGGGTGGTGCGAGCCCTGGCAGGCCAAACACAATGCAGGGACGGCCAAGTAGGGGAACAAAATTATTTTGCAAGATTAGAACGTATTAACACAAGTCAGACAACTGTCATGTCACAGCTCTTCACTGTAATGCTGATTGGCAGGCAAGCATTTCTGATTCTGATGGCCACGGAGGCGAGGCGTCTGCAATCTGTCTCGCATGACATCCGCCGGCTGGCAAATCCCCCCTGCTGGAGAAGTCAGCTTTTCTTAGAAAACTGTGTCCCCTGGGTCTTGTTTGGCATGCCCCGAAGCCAAAGGTGCATGGTAAGGTGGGAGAAGGCAGGGAGGATGTGGTGGCTGTCAAGAATTTCAGCTGAAGAGGAAAGGTAGGCTTCCCAAGCTCAATGCAACAAGTACTTCTGTATCGCTCAGAGGCCTGGAACCAGGACAAGGATGGCAGGGAGATGCAAGAGGCACCATAATCCCTGCCTTAAGGAATGGTCAACTCCACTGGGGAGCCTAGACCTACACATGGGGCCAAGTTCAATAAAGATGCAAAGCAGGCCGGAAGCAGCTAGGCCATCTCTGGCCAAGCCCCATCCAGCTGATTCTACTGAATGCCTGCTTGTCTCTGCCCCACTCGCTCTTCTCTGGACTAACAGGTCAGCAGTTCAGCATATCAACTTTCATTACCATTCAAACCTGAAGAATGTGGAAATAGTTATGACTGACTTATACTCAAGTCAGGGGTGGCACTTTTTCTTCAATTGTTTGCATTGTTTGAAATTTTGAATGTGGGCCTTCTAAATTGATTTTATTAAATATTGGACAGAGTATCTGTAAAAGTGTGTGTATTAGTCCACATATGCTAGGTTATACTGCAGTGACAAACAACTCTAAAATGCCAGTGGCTTAACACAACAGACATGGATTTCTCACCTCTGCAAAATCCACTGCTGGTCTGGACACCTCTCCAGAGTAACTCTCCAGAATAATGAAACTCAATGATCCAGGCTGCTTTGATCCTGTGGCTCCTCCATCTCAACATGAAGTCATCGAAAAGAGAGTCAGCTACAGTTCATGCACCAACTTTTTCATGCTTTGGTCCAGAAACCACACACACACACACACACACACATACACACCCACCCACCAGTTCTGCCTACAGCTCATTGGCTTGAACCAGCCACGTGGCCTTGCCTAACTTCAAAGGGTGGAGACTGGGAGGGAACAGATGGAATGTCTCTACCACAACATGAGAGCACAGAGCAAACACCTTTGTACTCATCAACGAGTTTAAGGAACATTATTGTTATATAAGCCCTGTGTGCCCTTCTCAGATGCCAGCCCCTTTCCTTACCCCTCAGAGACAACTACCATCCTGAGTTTTGCATTTATCATTTCCTTGTTTTCTTTTAATAGTTTTACCACATATTCTATCCTTAAACAACATGGTCCTCACTTATTCATTTTTTGAAGTTCATGTAAACGGATACATGTATTTTGTGACTCTACTTCTTTTGCTCAACATTATTTTACTAAGATTAATTTATTTTTCTGCACAACTGGAGTTCATTTATTTTTTACAGTTTTATAGATTTCCACACTGAAGGAATATAACAAATTATTTATTCATTATACTGTTGAATGGATATTGAGGTTGTCTCCAGTTTTAGATATTATACAGGGTGCTGCTATATACATTCTTGTACATGTCTCCTCATGGGCTTGGGCAAAAATTTCTCTACAGAAATTTATATAAGATGGAATGTCTGAGATGCAAGTAAGAGTGACGAGCATAGAAATTGGTAATTATGTGAATCTAAACAAATTTTAACCATATAAAACAATATAATAATGTCTTATGGGTTAAAAAAAACAAAGATGAATATACCAGAACAATAACAATTGTCTGGCGAGGATTGACTGAAGTTAAAATATTCTAAGGTCGTTGATTGTTTGGGAGGGTGGTAAATTTGTTTAATTTTTGACTGTGACAAGTTAAACATGCATGATTCATTTCCAGGGTAACCACTAAAAGAAAAAAAATTCGTAAAGATGAAAAATACAATGTAGGAAAATATACTCAATTCAAAAAAAGAGAAGGAGAGAAAAAGAAAGAAAAGTTAAGACATATAGAAAGTACAAAATAAGGTAGTAAAAATGAATAGTTACAGTAAATGTAAATAGAATGAGTCTATTTAAAGACAAATATTATCTGACTGATTAAAAAAAAATATCACACAGCCATCTCTGACCAGTAGGTGCCTCCAACAGTAGCACAGGGTCCTTCCCCACACGGGGCTCTGAGGAACTGAGATGCAACTCTACATGGGATACCTACCCTCAGGCTGTGGGTTCAAGGCGCCTGGGACAGAGTTTGTATTAATGCTATACTGAGTTCTTGAAATAAATTGTGACCTTTCCATGTTTGTCCCTGGACAGGAATAGTTTCAGCACCACTTTAAATGTTGGCTCCAATTCAGCTCTCAAACCATCTGTTTTGGATGCAATTTATAAGTTTTCTCATGGATGTAGTAAAGAAAAAACACGACCAAAAGAACTGAGATAGATGTTTAAATGGAAGTTGGAGATAAGCAGATGTACTGTTGAACTCGCTGTGGGTTCTGAGAGGGAAGAAGAGTCAGGTATCAATCTAACTCTTTCATCCTGAACACCTGGAATGATGATTTGTCACCGTCTGAGATGAAGGTGACTGTAGGAGCACAGGACAAAACCCTCCTGGGTATGAAAAAGCATCCAAGCCATCTGATGTAAAGACTTTTATCTCATGAAAAGCATTTATATATAAATATTTAGCAAAGAATTTCAGAATAATGAAAAAGCTAGCACTTTGAAAATCTAGAAGATCATCTCTCTTGAAGAAGACCTCAAAGTTGATTAATTATACAAAAGAACCATGACAATTTACAAAATTTCAAGCATACAAATAGTTAACACTTTGGCCCTGGCAACTTGAGGATAACCTGGCCCAAGGATGTAGTGTTGGATAACCCCAGGGGGCACCATTTAACTACGCTACAATGTGAACAATGCCCCCTGGGAATTGTACAATACAGTGGTCTTGGCTTGACCAATCCAACTCTACTTGGAAGAGTTGTGGAGAGAGAGAGGAGTGAACCTGTATAAGAGGCACCTATAATGAAAAGCCTCCTTGGTGAAAAATGAACTGTTGTATACTGGGACTTCCCATGGAATCAAGCCATGAGGTTGGCTTAGAAGCCAACTTGATCAATAATGTAGACAAGTTCGTCTTTTATTCCTGGAAAACTACAAATCTTAACTATTAGGCAAAACTTTGACTCCCATGGAGCTGAACAATGAAGACTTGTTTTTTTTTTTTTTTTTTTTGTCATTTTGAGGAATCTGTGAGCTATGGAGAGAGAAATCTGGCAGTGTTTTGGCAGACTCTATAAAGCTGAGTTCTCAAATTGATGGGTCTTGCAAAGTCCCGATGGCTTTGTTGACCATGCTGTACATAGCAGCATGATTTGACTGAGCATATGCCATATCTGCACTGATATAATTATGGTCATTAGTATCATTAACATTTTGTTCTTTGGATCTGTTTGGAATTTTTAGATGAACAGACTACTGGTGAGACCTCAAAATGATGACCATATCCATTTTTATTTTTAAAACAAAAGCATTTTTTTAATAACCAAGCTTGGCACAAAGTTGGAGAAATAGAAAAGACATGTTAAAAATGATGTGGTTCAGAACAAAGTGAATTTGGTTTTTGTATGTGCAGTTTCGGTATGTGAGATTCTTTATCTCATTTGTTACAATCTTTTGTTATGTTTTAGTATTTTGATACAGCTTATACAGATAATAACATGTCTGAACAATGAAGACTTCAACAAAAGAAACAGAGAAGAAGATGTCATGTGGGATGTTCTTCAAAAGATGACCTATTTTATCCATTGCAAACCATCTTTTCCAAGTAGGGTCTTCCTCACCACCGCAATTGAAGAAATTTTCATGAGAGTCTTTGAAGTCTTTGAAGAAAAAGAAACAAAATCCAAGAGACACCAGTAATTCTGATTGGCTATGGATGGAGAAAAGAAGCACCATATCACAGCTGAGAAAGAAAAAGAGGCCTCCAGGGAATGAGGAATCAGGAAGTGTTACACTGCCAGTTCCGAAAGATGGTTGGGAGCACTTGGCCATCTGATTACAGATTAGAAAAGTAGATATTATTGCCTCAAATGGAGGCTCAGGACATGTAGAAAAAGCCCTGAAGTCTCATAACTGTGGCTAATTGAATATTTAATAGGCTACTTAAATATATAATAGGCAAAGATTTAATCAAAGTACCCATTCCAAAAGGATAACTGAGTATTCTGAATGTTCAAGCACCTGGAAGGGAAAAAATATTACTGTATTGATATAATAATAACCACTAATGAAATATCTATACCTTTGAAGACAAAATTGTTGACATACTGAACAGAGTATCATTGTTTCACAAGCAGTGACTGCTAGTTAATTGGGATATTTTATCACAAGGAATTCAGATTCAATGAATACAAAAATGTAAAAATTGCAGATTACCCCATATTTCTCTATGAATAACAGATGTTACTTTTTCTGTACCAATTTGAAGTTAGCAATGTAGGTATTTAGAGTAACTCTTATTTTCAAACAGCATTTTCTCAAGAAGCTAAAATTATGAGAAAAACTACCACAGTGTATATGCTGTCCATATAATTGTATAAATTTCGGCTTCCATGACCACTGTTCAGAAGAGTTAGCTTGAGGTCACAGGGCTGTTCTAAAAATGCTGTGAAAGAGCGACTGAACTATCATATAGACAGAGCCTGAACAATCAGGTAACTCAGCCAATCATGAAATCTTTCTTTTCTAAACTTACTTGAAAAATTGCAGGAAGTGGTTGGGAGAGCAGACTGGATGTTACAATTGAGACTTCTGGAATATATGGAGAAAACATACTTTTCTTCTGAGACTTTTCCGCTTCACGATGAACAGTGTTCAAATTGCTCATTTGCTGTGTGTGCTGGAGCATCCTATTGCTCACTAATGTTGAATACAACTGCATTCGTGTACTCTCATACAAATGGGATGGGCGTATCGCAATAACGTGTAATTCGAACACGGGAGTTTATATAGTCTGCAGTTGCAACCAGGATCTATAGTGAAAATATTGGCCTTTTTTCTGGCCCCTAGTTGCACCCATTTAAGAGAAGTTCTACTTGCCTTTCTTAGCTCACTCCCTGTAAAACTTAGTGATCCATTCCTCACATAACCAAGAAGTCTCTACTTAATTAAATAATGAACAATGTAACAAGTGGCCTGAAAATTGCTAACAGACTCCTACGAAGTCCAGTGCAATTCCTAAGGCATCTGGAAAAGTTTCTGTTCTGATGGGTGTCCCTGAAATTCAAATCTTGAATGATGTGCAAAGTGGCTTTTTGAGATCACATCATGTCATCCATTGATTGAATTCTCTCTCTGACCAAAGATGAACGCAAGTGTGATATGTTCCTTCAACTTGTAATTTAAAAATGTGGGTCAAGAAATGATCTGGAGAATGTAGGATGCCTTCATTACTTCATAAGGAACATCTGGAGAATATGAATCCACAGCTGCCTTTGTCTATTCCAATGGTTCCTTGACAACAATTACCCACATTCCTTCTTTGGTATACTCCCTGTGAATGACTGTGGTATCTCTCACTGAAGGTGGATCCACCTTTGAACTTTCCTTCCAAATTATGTGTATTCAAAATAAAAGCTGGACAAGGGCTTCCCTTTATTCCAATGTAGCCTTAAAAAAAACTTGCCTCTTATCTTGATCCTATCTAGTCTTATCTAGGTGTAGTCTCATTAATGAGGAGTGATCAATATTCCTTTTTAATGTACTTACCCTACTATATTCCAAAATTCCATATTATTGATGTAAAAACTGTGAAGTCTCACTCTTCTACTCTTAATTGAAAAAAAAAATTCCAAGAAATGGTCTAGACACATTATGTGGATCTTGTTCTGGCCCTGTGGCAATATCAAAATGACCTTATAAAACATCTTACTTTGATGTGAGCCCTGATGACAACTCTTTGATGAACAGTTGGTAAGATGCTGTTTTTGGCCTTGGTTCAGTATAATATACGGTAAAATTGTGACAGTCTCTCTTCTACTCTTGATAGTATAAATGTACCTGGAAATGCTTGTATGTAGCCTTAAAAATATCAGAGTAGGTCTTGAAGAACATCAGAGGATGTTTCACTGAATAACGGTGGTCCTAATATTTCTTTTATCCCTTCTGTTAGTATTGGAGTATCTTTTCCTCTCACTAATGATGTACAGATGTGTGACGTTTCTCTTTTCCTGTGACTCAAAGGAGCATACCTTATATTTACCATGAGACTATGGATTAGACTTCACCTTTTCGTAGACAAATAACTTTAGAACCTATACAACAAATTGGTCTGTTCTTGGTGTCATTCTAGAAAGGTCTTTATTTTAACCTATTTTATTCCCATATCCAAAAATATAAATAATCTGCATCTAAGGATAAAATTAACTCTTGTGTAGATTATCACTTTTTCTCCACATCTAAGAAGCATTTTGAGACTTTATCCTTATATTCTGGTGGAACATCCTCCTGTTCTTGGAAATTATGTCAGAACTTGAACAAATATCTGTCTGTGGTCTCAGGTCTGATGGTCTTTGTTCCTGAGTACCTGCTGAAATTTCTAGCCTGATAAAATCACAAGTCTCTTGGAAAATTTCATTTAGACAAAGGATATCATGTGCTTCTAAGTATATCTGATAACTAAGTTTCAGATAAATTTTACTATGATGACTGAAACAAAGCTATTGCTAAAATATAAGGATACAGAAAGATTAAAAGTTAAAGAAAAAAAGAGAAAAAAACATATACCTTATAAAGACCACACTAAAGGAATAGCAAGGCATTTTTAAATAAAATATAAAGTAAATATAAATTGAGAGAATACAAAAACCATGAATTAGTTCTTTGAACAGACTAGTAAAATTTACAAACTTCTGGCAAACTTAATCAATATAAAAAAATAAAAGCTCAAAAATACTAGAAATGAAGACTGGGATATAATTCAGATTCACTGGAATTTAAAAGATAATAAGGATATATGTTGAAATTTTTATGCCAATAAATAATTGAAACATGAATTACAAAGTCCTACAAAAATAAAATTTACCAAAATTGAGTCTAGAAAAAAACAAAAAAGGTGAATAGTCCAATAACCTTAAATAAATTGAATTGGTACTAAATAAAATTTTCCCACAAAGAACACTAGATGGTCTTATTGATTACCTTTGCTAATTATTCAAAATATCCCTACCTTAAAAATTATTCCAAAAAGAAACTTATATAACTTTTAGTAAGAGGATAGCATAACCCAGATTTCAATACCTAATATGGATAAAACAAGAAAGCAATTTGATTGATGACAAAGACACACTACAGAGGTCTCCTGCCTGAAACACATCCTTTACAGAAAGACTATTTACATTCAAAGACCACATATGGAGACTTTAGAATACATTCATTCTGCCCAACTTACACATTATTGTTGACAGATATTTTAACTTTAGTTTTCTTAATCCACAAAACATTCTTACTATTATTTCATACAATGTTCACTAAGATTTAACCACACATTTGCCACTTTTTTTACTTTTCATCCTTCATCCCTCAGGATGACATTTCTTCTAGGATCACATTTCTTCTGCTTAAAACACATTCTTTAGAATTTCTTTTAGTGAGGTCTGTTTGATGACAAATTCTCATAGTTATTGTTTATCTGAAAGTGTTATTCTCCCTTTATTCTTAAAAAAGTTTTCCTAATAGTTACTTTCTCTCAGTCCGTGGTGGGCAGAATAATGTTTCCTCCCCAAAGGTGTCCACGCCCTAATGCCTGGAACCTGTGAATAGGTTGCATTACATGACAAAAAGTAGTTTGCAGATGTAATTAAGGTTACCGTTCTTTAAAAAAGGAGAGTATCCTGGAGCATCCAGGTGAGTCCAATCTAATCACAGGAGCCTTTAAAAGCAGAGAATTTACTGGACTAAAGTCAGAGATATGCAGCAGAAGCAGAAGAAGAGGGATGTGGCAAAGGGGAAGGTGGAAAGCTTCTAAGCAGGAGAAGAATTTGAGGCTCTATTGCTGGCTCTGAGATATAGGCACCCATGCACAAGGACAAGAGGCTTCTAGGATCGGAGGGCAGCCCCTAGCCTACAGCCAGCAAAGAGACAGGAACCTTAGTCCTACAGCTGCAAGGAACTGGATTATACCAAAACCTCAATGAGCTTGGAAATGGATTCTTCCCAGGGCCTCCCAAATAAGAGGCCAGCTGGCTGACAGCTTGGTTTCAGCCTTGTAAAACTCAGAGCAGAGAAATCCACTGAGTCAGCCTGGACTTCTGACCCACAGAACTGAGAGATAACACATTTGTGTTACTTTAAGCAAGAAATTTGTAGTCATTTGTTACGACAACAATAGAAAAGTAATAGTACATTCATGATATCATTCCACGCGTGGCTTTCATTTTTGCTGTTGAGAAACCAGCTGTTGTTCTAATTATCATTTCTTTTAAAGTAATCATTGTTTTTCTGTGCCTACCTTTAAGATCTTGTCTTCGTCTTTGATGTTCTGTAGTTTCATTTGTGTATGTCTACATGTGGATTTCTTTTTATTGGCTCTGCTGGGAAATCATTAGTTTCTGAATGAGGGAGTGGTGTCTTTCATCAGTGTTGGAAAATTTTGAGCCCTGACATCTTCAAATATTATTGCTGCCCCATTCTCTCTTTCCTCTTCTTCTGGAATTCTAACTTAATATACGTTGATCCTATTACTCTGTATTCAGTTTTTCTTAACTTCTCTTCCAAATTGTCCATCAAAGACTCTCAGATGTACATTTGTTCAGATATGTCTTTCAGTTTTTCAGTTCACTATTCAGCTGCTTCTAACCTGCTTTTAAAACTGTCTATTGAATTCTCATTTCAATTACCTTATTTTTTATTATTTTTAGAAGTTTTATTGTTTCTATTTTAAATTCATTTGGTCATTTATAATAGTCTGGCTGTTTTCAAATATTGTGAATCCTCTTTCTATTTCTCTAAAAATTAAATATTCTTATTTATATTCTGTATTTGATGATTCAAAAGTCTATATTCAGTGCAGGTCTAGTTCTATTTTTTTGCTTAGAGCACTTTTTTTCCCTTTGTTTCACATAGGTTTTTTTTGACCGAGTTCATATTTCTTGGAACTTTATCTGTGGAAATGCTTTGAGGCCTTTGAAATTGTTTCTTCCAGAGAGAATTGTATTTTCATCTGATTAAAGGATGAAAATACACTTTAATCAAAATCCTTGGCCTGGAGATTTTTTTGAATCAAATAATGTGAATTCAGGCTGCAAATTCATGCGAGAGCCGTTTTGTGGCACAAATTTCCCTCTATATTGGTGCCAAGAACCAAGACAGGCCGTTTTCCTTCCAGCCTCCTGGGTCAGAAGTTTGGGCTTATTTCTGGCTCACCCTTATAAAGGACGCAATCCTTTAGAGCCCCAACTTTTGCTGGCAGGTTTCTCTTCATATTCTCCTCTTCAGGCAGGGTCTGGACTTAGTTTTAATTCAGCAGTGTCACACAAGGCTCTGAAAGCCATAGCTTCTTTTCATCTGGTTTAGCAAATGCCCTCCCGGTAAAAGCCTGCCTCTTGGGTTTCTACTTTCACTTGGTACATAGCTTCTTATTCTCTTGCCAGCTCATTAGAGCCTTTAATAAGATGTTGTCTATAGTTTATTCACTGTTTTCGGTGAGGGCCAATCAGGGTACCTCGTATCTGGCACACTGCTGGAAATGGAAGGTCTAGGCGCTCTTGCCCTTCTGCAAGATGAATTCTCCCAGGGAAGGCCAAGCTACCATCTGCCTTTTCCTCTCTCTCTTGGGTACCTTCTGAAGCACTAGGACCCAGCAAGATGGGAACCCATCCTACACTCCAGTAATTAGGATAGGCTTGTCTGCTTCATGCTGCTGGTCCCACTGTCCTCTCCACTGAGGCCACATGCCACTGTTCCCACTGCGTCTGATACTCCTGCCACGCCTGTTCTGCAGTTCTGAACCTTCCCCACCCCCATTCTGCTGACCCAAATCCAGCCTGATTCCCATACCTGGCACAGAAGAGGGTCAGACCTGACTGCACTTGATCTTTTTTTTTTTTTTTTTTTTTTTATTTATTTATTTTTTCCCCCAAAGCCCCAGTAGATAGTTGTATGTCATAGCTGCACATCCTTCTAGTTGCTGTATGTGGGACTCGGCCTCAGGATGGACGGAGAAGTGGTGCCTCG
Source organism: Ceratotherium simum simum (assembly GCF_057802395.1). Lineage (NCBI taxonomy): Eukaryota > Metazoa > Chordata > Mammalia > Perissodactyla > Rhinocerotidae > Ceratotherium > Ceratotherium simum. The sequence continues at coordinate 14,935,832 of NC_141906.1, forward strand.
GTGCGCGCCCGGGATCCGAACCCGGGCCACCAGCATCGGAGCGCGCGCACTTAACCACCAAGCCACGGGGCCGGCCCTGCACTTGATCTTTAACTGCCCATTTCCTTTCTGAGAGCTCTACCCTGTTTTCCCACTAACTTTCCCATGTCTCTCAGTGTTCCTTGGGACAAACACTGCAGAGCTCTGTATCCTAACCTGTGCTAGAACCAAGTGCTGACAACGGTAGGTTCCAGAGTGCAACATGTGGTGAGAAAGTAAGAAGCACAAACTTGGGAACCAAAAATATCAAAGTTTACATCCCAGATCTTCCACTTGTAAGTGAATTACCACTTAAATTCTCTAAGCCTCCATTCTTTCATTTGTAAATATATCTTTGTCAGATTATTGGAAGTACTAGAGATGATATACATGAAGTATCTGATGCAAAATAGGTGTTTAATTAGGTACCAAATGGCTGGAAGAATACAAACAAACGTTATGGGGTTTCTGTGGTTGAGACTGTGTTACTCTGGACTTTGAAGACTGGACTTTGAGCAACTGCAGAAGGAAAGAGAAGTCTGCTGTTAGATATCAGCTCTGATGCAGAAAAGCGGTATCAACCAGCTGAGGCTAAAATGGAACGTGTACTAGTATGGAGTGTAGAAAGGATTGAAAACTGAAAACTTGAAACTAAAACCAAACCTCGAAATATGGCAGAAGAGAACTTAGACCAGAACTAGCAAACAACACCATAGGAACACACAGTAAATACCTGACATTTATTACACTTCTCTTCCCTCCCTCACCACTGGCAGGGATTAATGACAATGAAAATAATGATAATAGCTAAATTTGTTACTGTTCTAAGCCCTTTAACTTAAGAATTAAATCATTTAATCCTAACAACCATTCCATGCTGCAGTTATTGCTATTGTTAGCATTTTATAGATGAAGATACCAAAGCACTAGAGAGAGAAGTTGAGAAACTCATCCAAGATTAAGCAGGCAACAGAGCAGCCTGGATCCAGAATCCAAGCCCTTAGCTGCTTCAATATACTGCCTCTACTATAAGAGCACCTGTCCTGTCTTATCAGAATTCCCACCAGTAGCCATGCAGGAAACCACTATCAATTAACAGAGTTGGCACATGAGATGAAATCTAATTTTCATCTTTGGTCCAAAGATTCCTGGCTTATGGCTTTAAGTGCACCTGGCGAGCTGCATTGGTGGAGACGCTGGGCCTCTGATGTTTGTAGACCCCTTATGGTTTGTAGCTTTCACTATGTAATTATGTTAGTTAACTACTAATAAACTAGCGAGGTGCTCCCAGAGCACTTTGCCCTTACCTGGGTCATGGACCTGCCTCATCCTGTCCTCCTTGCGAGTTTATATGTCTGCCTCCAACACTAGATGTGTACCTCTCAAATGCACGTAGGGGAAGTTCTCTATTCTTCTGTTTTTCTGTTCCCAGGATCACAGGCTCTATCACATCCATATAACACAACCACCATTATAAATACACAAATAAAAACAGCACTGATGACTAGCACCTTGTTTTGTACCTTCAAAATGCTGGGCCCTGTGCTAGACATATCCACATATTGTTTCTAATTCTTACAACAACCCTGTGAGCTGGTAGTAGTCTCATTTTATAGATAAGGTGAAGAGATATTAAATAATATTCCTAGATTAACCAGTAAGTGGCTGAGCCAGGATTTATATCTAGATATAGATGGCTCCCATATCTGCATTCTCTCCTGTGGCATCAAAACAGATACTCAGTAAACATTCAGGAAATGAACAAATTCACTCACATATTTCGTTGTGAGTATGTTTCTCAACTGCCTTCTGTTGTTGTCTTTTAAATTACCTAGTCAAGAGCACAGTAGGTGGATGGACACTGCTGACACTTACAGTCACTACCCTGTGTCCCAGGAGGGCAGACTGGGTTAGAAACCTGCAGCTGGCATCTCACAGAATAGAGGTTGAGCAGGACTCAGGGCCTTGGGAGTGTGGGCCCAGCCCTCCAGTTGGGCTGGGTTGGGAAGGGTGCTCTCCCCTGCCCCACGCCTGTTGGATCAGCGCTGGCCTTGGCTATAAAACCAAAGCTCCACCTCTGTCCCCTGCACTTTTTACCCACTGATTGTTCCGCCATTTTCACCTTCTGATTCTCTCCCGTGTCGGAGCACAGAGAAGGGATCCAAGTCTGAACACTGGGATTACATATATTTTCAATTGCTTAGGTACACAAAAGTAAGTAGAGTCTGGTAAATTTTTGCACCCAGAAATTTATAATCAAATGTGAACAATATTATAGAAGGGAAAGAGCATGGGCTTTCAAATCAGACAAAATTGCCTCGATTTGCTAGCCTGGATATGCTGCTTACTAGTCATGAAATTTGGGGCAAAATATTTAACTTCTTTAAGACAAAGTTTCTCATCTGTAAAATGGGCATAATAATATCTGTTAAGAATGAAATCCAAGGAGGCATGTAAAGTATCTAGCCCTTTGATAAATGCTTATCTCCTTCCTTCATTCTGTCTCCTAAACAGAAAGAATGAGAGAACTAACTTTTATCCCACAATAAAACAAATATGAATGAAATTCGCCTAAAAATCCAATTTCAACACAAATCATACAACTATTTCTTATATTGGGAGAGTATGGGGTAGAAGAGATAAAAATTTAGTCACGTCATGATCAATAGTTCCTTTTCAGGAGAACAAAAGTAATTTTAGGGGCTGGCCCTGTGGCGTAGTAGTTAGGTGCGCGTGCTCCACTGCTGGCAGCCCAGGTTCGGATCTGGCTGTGCACCGATACGTTGCTTGTTGGGCCATGCTGTGGTGGCATCCTGCATAAAGTGGAGGAGAGTGGGCATGGATGTTAGCCCAGGGCCGGTCTTCCTTAGCAAAAAGAGGAGAATTGGCATAGATGTTAGCTCAGGGCAGGTCTTCCTCCCAAAAAAAATAAATAAATAAAATAAAAGTAATTTTATTATTATCTACAGAAGTAGCTTTCAACATTTATACCACAATGGAATTCTTTTCATTATTTTTTAAAGATAATCCCACTTTTAGAAAAAATTTCCCTGTCCAACTGCAGGTATAAGTAATAATTCACTTTCTTGTCTTTATTAAGCAACAACAAAATCTAATAACTATTAGAGCTTCCGATCAGCATGTATTCAGCATGCTCCAAGCAAGGGAACTTGACATCTTAGCTCTCTGAACTTCCTCTTCTTGGTTCATGGATCTCCATTTACATCATTACCGACTCCCCCAAAGTTCCATAGAACCCATTGGATTGGAATTTGATTCTGGAGAGATGTTCAGGCAAAGAACCTACATCTAGAGCCTGGTGGACCAGAATCTACCAAGATTTCTTTTCCTGCTGCACAACGACCAAGCAATTGCTGAGTTGGGTCCTGAAAACAAAGACTTTGTTTTGTATGGTTACCACATGGCCCCTTCCTTTCTCTTTGGAATTTGACAAGCAAATTGGCATTTGTGTTGTTGAGATTGTCATAGAATAGTGATTGTTAATTATACCCTAGATGTCCTGCCTCATTCTGCCATGGATGATTTATGCTAAATGTGTGCAGTGAGCAAAAGATCTTAAATTTGATTTCAAGTTGCATATCGCAGCATGCTGCCAGCCCCGCCCCAGGGCAAAGAGCTCCTAAAGTGGCCTGTTGGCAGCAGTTCTGCTCCAGGATTCCTGGTTCTAACTCAGACCAGAAAGTATTCAAAGGGTCCAGCAGATGTCAGTATGAATTCTCGAGTCTCTCCAGGTCTCCACATCAAATTACATTACCCACTGCCCTGGAGCGCTATCTCTAGACAGGGTATTGGATGAGCTTTAGCTTCAGAGACAATATTTTCCATAAAGATCTACTCCTCTAATTGGTAAAATTCCGCCCTTACATCTCAACCCCAAAGCAGGATGAATGATGCAGTCTCAATTATAAAGAACCTTCAAGGGGCGAACAAGTGAATAAGGTGGCTGCTTCTAAAAATACATCCAGCCTATGCCAGCTCTCTGCTTTGCTCTGCGTAGCCTGTCTGGATTGATTCCAGCACCTTAAGTCTCTTACTCAGCAGCCTCTCCCTTTACCACAAAAGATGGAGCAGGGCCTTAGGTTTATTACAGCTTTAGGATCAGTAACCAGAGACAACATACCACGCTCGCCTTAAGTGTGCAGATACACTCTTCAGAATATCTTTTTGATTCATTTTGGGGTACTTTACATAGTAAGAAAAGTACAGAGAATAATATACAAGCACCCATATGCTCACTACCCAGATTTAACAGCTAGTAACATTTTACCATATATACTACAGATCTTTTATCTTATCATTAATGAAATGAAGGTCTCATATATCCCTCCACAATCCCATTCCCTTCCCTCCCTCCCCAGGGATAAGCATTATCTTGAAGTCCATGTGTATCCTTCCCACCTGTGTTAGTTTTCTGGGATTGTCATAATAAAGCACCACAAATGCATTAGCTCGAACAACAGAAATTTATTGTTTCCCAGTTCAGGAGGCTAGACGTTAGAGGTCAAGATGTGGACAGGGCCATACCCCCTCTGAAGGCACTAGGGAAGGATCTGTCCCAGGCCCCTCCCCTAGCTCCTGGTACTTCCTTGGCTTGTGGCAGCATAACTCCATCTCTGTATGGCGTTCTCCCTGTGAGCAGGTCTCTGTGTCCAAACTTCCCCTTTTGATAAGGACACCACTTATATTGGATTAGGGGCCCACCCTACTCCAGTGTGACCTCATCTTAACTAATTACATCTGCAATGACTCTATTTCCAAATAAGGGCATGTTCTGAGGTACTAGGGGTTAGGACTTCAACACATGAATTTGGAGGGGACAAAATTCAACCCATAACAACATCCATAAACTAATACTTTCACTACGTATGATTTTTCCACCAACATATATAGGATTTTGTGTATATCAACTTGTATATAAATGGTATTATACTGTATGCATCTTTTGTAACTTTTTTCTCCAACAATATGCTTTTGAGATGTATCAATATGACAAATTTACAGGACTTCATTTATAATACTTCGCTGTATGAATGTACCACTATCCTCTCTATACTAAAATTAAAAATATCTAATAAAGTTCATAATGTCCTCTGATCAGTAAATAATAATAAATACCCGAGTCTTGGGCTCGCACCACGTGAGCTCTCTGGTTCTAGTCCTTGCCAAGACTGTGTGAATCTTTAATTGCTTTTTGTGATCCTGCAATTTTATGGTTTCAGGCCTCAGCAGGTTCCATTGTTAAGGAAGTTTCAGGCAGCAGGAGGAGAACCACTTAACTGTTGGGGAATATCACCAAGCAACAAAGAAGAGAGGGAAGATATTTTAATTGATGAATAAGTATTAAAAGTTCCAGTTTGTTTTGAGAGAGCCCTGGATGTCCAGAGAGACAGCTGGATGTCCTCAGCCCATGGGATGTGCCTGTAGGAGGAAGGCAGCAGTCCACTCCCTGACTCCTGGACCGGTTTTTGGGGCAAGAGATGGATCCCACTGTCTTTTGATCAGAAGTCACAGTGAGCAGCCAACCCTGCAAAGGGGTGTTAAATAGTAACCTGAAAGCTACAGAAAGACTCCCAGACATTCTTGCAAGTAATAGCCCAGAGCCTCACCTGCTTATCTGAGGTCTCCCTTCTCCAGGGTTTTGGCCATGGCTGACCTGAGATTCAGCAAAGTGAAGGAAGTCTTGGTCTTACAGGCGGAAGATACAGCACAGCTGAGATGGGCTCAAGTGGCCAATAGCAGGGAGGAGAGGAAGGTCCACCAGCACATGTAAGTAAACTCCACAAGACGGTCAAACTCAGGTGCCGAGAGATAGACAAGAAATTGGCTGTCCTGGGAAAGTTCTTAGAGAAAGTGAAAACATCCACTGGTCATTTGACTCAGAGCTGTCAGCATGGATGGAATGATGGGAGCCTTCCTGAGGAGCAACCTCACAGAAAGAGAGGTTGATTGCCTTTGCCCAGGGCCACTTTCTTCCTGATTGATAGTGTGACATCTGGCATCTATGAGCACCTCTGCTTTTGTGTACCTCCATCTTTATTACTTTCTGAAGAACCTTTATCAGGGAGCTCCGTGTCACTCCCAAATAGTGGGCCTTGAGGAATATGCTGGGAAATCAGATGAAATTTGTCTTCTGGAAGTGGGAAATGAAGTTGAATGTGAATTTTAAGGAAAGATCTCACTTTCTTTGCCTGCTACGTGGGACTTAAGACATCTTGTTCAAAATTTGGAAATTCTCTTCAAGGAACTCCATAAGGAAAGTGCCAAACTGGTATGAGGCGGTAAATTATCTCAGCTGGGTCATATGAAGCATTTCTCAAGACTAACCATCTAAATGCAACTCCTTAGATGAACTTTTAACTTTAGAAGTACTTTAGAAGTATAGGTGAGCTTATTGTTAAATTTTAACACGTTTGAGGTCTAAAGAATACATTTTTCAAAGACTGTTAAAAATTAGCATGCCCCTCCCACCACCTCGTACCTCCAGGCACGTATGGATCCAACGGAAAGCACAGCATAGCTGGACACATACGAGCAGTAAAGCCTGAAAAATGGACATGAAAAATATCCTGAAAGCTTCTCTCTCTCCTGGCCTTCCCTGAGGGAAGAACTGGAAAAGCCTGACTCACGGTAGTGTCACCCCCATATCCCAGCTGCTGTCTCTGGTTAGCATGGCTTGTTCAAAGTGAGAAATGACCCTGTTTTAAAGGCTGATGGTGGGATAAGCCTGCAGTGGGACTGAGTCAGTCTCAGGGTGGAGCAGAGAGAGGCCATGGACTTTCGAGAAAATGCCATGTAAACAATGTAGGTAAATTGACAAGATTCTTGTTTCTATGTGATGCCAAAATTTGAAAATATGGAAATATAGCTCTTGATGGATTTTTCTATGGATTTCTCTTTGGAATCCATGGTTTCCCTTGAGGGCCTCAAGTCTGAGACACATACACACACACACACACACACACACACACGTATAAATATTCTCCTATTTCTGCTTTTATCAGTCATGTATAGCCCCGAAATTGTATAAAAAACCACAGACAAAAATCATGGTGAAGGACGCTATAAGATTGTTGACATAAATAGAATCTCTACAAAGGGACCATCATAAATCTCTAACAAAAAGAAATTTTAAAAGAACTGTTTCCAAAGGCTGTCATTGCTTTGAAAACGGAACTCATAACATCGAGCATTTACTTTGATTTGTCTTTGATGCTTTACTCTGAAACTAGACTAAGAATAGCTATTTTAGAGATTTTCATGGTATTGATCATGAACTGTACAGGATTTCTATTTTGATTATTTACGTTATACTTCATTGTCTCATTCCTATTTTCTTTTTCCCTGAAATAATTTTTATATCTATTACTGCAATTTTAACAAATTTAACAAATTTTTAACAACTTTAACAAATAACTAAAGGTTGTGCATCAGTGCTTAAAAATTATTTAATTAAAAATGCAAATGATTTTTTTTTTCAAATAAAGAGAAAATTTGGAATTTGCCAAAGTGCTATATTCTATTTTTAAGATCAAGCATGGTGTTTGGGCTTACGCATACGTGAATACAACACAATGTATGTGTACCAAAGTAGAATGCTCATGAGCTTTGGTGTCAGTCTGCTCAAATCCTATCTTCCATCACCAGTTATGTGACATTGGACAAGATGTAGAGTCTCTCTGAACCTCAGTTTCCTTATTTGTAAAAAAGAATTAATGCTGACTTAGCCGGGTCATTTTAGGGATGTAGTGAAGCAGGTATGTTTCAGTGCCCGGGACAGAGCAGGTGTTCAATAAAAAAAAATGACAGCTGTGGTAATAGTAGTTGTTATTTCTTGGATCCAAGTCCCAGCTCTTCCATTAATCTACTGTGCAATTTTAGGCGAGTCTCTTTACTCCTACATATAGGATGCAGAGATGGGACTGGATGGTCCCTACATCCCACCCAGGATTAAATTCTCCACTTCTAACATGCTATGAGGCTACATTTGAGGTACTGTCAAGGAGCACCAGTCAACCTGAACAGATGCAAAGATGGGATTTGGTGCCGTATCCACATTTACTGAGCACATGTCATTAGACACAGTTCTAAGTCTTTTCCATGTTTTAACACATTTAATTCTCACAACAACTCTGTGATTAAGGCACTGTCATTATTCCATCTTACAGACAAGGAAATTGAGGCACAGAGAGGTTATATACCTTGTCCAAGGTGACACAGTTAGTAAATGGCAGAGCCAAGATTCAAACATAGACAGGCTGCAGAGCTCATATTTGTTTTAACAGCTATACTTGACAGCTTTTCTAAGGGTTTGGCTCTCCAACAACTAAAATCACAGGTAATCCCAGCACTTACTCATTTTCACTTTTCTTTCCTGGGCCCAGAGTAGACCCTTGTGATATGTTTGCCGGAAGATGATGGTTCTATAAAAGTCCAGAGCTATATCTACCTTCTAGTAAGTGTCTGGTGCTGAGTTCCTGCTTTCTTCCTAATTAGCCTCTGAAGTCAGACAGATATGGGTTCAATCCCCACATCAACATTAACTATTTGATTTGGAGAACATTACTGAACCTCTCCACTCCTCAGTTTTCCCATCTGTAATGGAAGGTATAAATGGGAATATTCATAATAACACCTAACTCACAAATATGAGGATTACAAGAGGTGACACATGGTCTAATGCATGCGGGAGGCACTCACTAAAGAGGGTCAGCATTAGCTCCGTTCCTCAGATGGAGTCACTGAGCTAAGGAAAGCCTCCTTCACTTCTCCCTTGTTCTGAGTCCCAGAGTGGGATTCTCTGCCCCAGGGCCTCTGTTACAATCCCTGTCTAGGGCAGTCCTGGAAGCCTAGAAGCTGCTCACAGATCCAGCCAAGCATGCAGTCCACAATCTGGGCTGCTGTAGAATTGGTGGGACTTTGAGGATCTCATCAGCTGAGGCTGAGTCATGTCATCCTGGCTGCCCCACCTTTTCAGCCTAGAAAGGGAGAGCAGGATGTTCTCCCACCACCTACGGGTTTTAACTGTAGATTCCATCCATGGCCTGATGTCATCTTTTCATTCTTCTTTTAAATGTTCTTTTTCAAAAGTTCCACCTTTCCGACTAACATTATTAAAAAAAAAAAAGACCCTTCAAGTCTTTGGCCTGAGTTTTCCATTCTGTGTCCAATTCCTTTTCTTCCTCCTCTTCTTTTGCTTATTAATAAAGTTTCCTTTCTGTTTAACATCATCTCTCCACGCTATGAATTGTGGGTGTTACTAAAAGATATTGTTAAAGGAACAGTAATTATTCTGAAGTTTAATACAGCCAGAGAAAAGACATGACAGGGCCGCAGGTCCCCAAGGGCAGCATGCTCTCACAGAGGATCTTACAACGGAAGCTTCTGTCATGTCATTTGTGTTCCAATGCCTTTGAATAGGCTCTGCGTTCCCTCAGTCTTAGATCTTCCCTTCCTATTCTTTTATATTGTTAATGTTAAGACTTTATTTCTTTATTTTTAAGATTCACAGCAAAATTCAAGAGAAAGTAAAGAGATTTTCCATATACCACCTGCCATCACACATGCACAGTCTCCCCCATTATCAGCATCACTCACTAGAGTGGTACATCCATTACAATTGATGAACCTGCACTGACACATCATAATCACCCCAAGTCCATAGTTTACATTATGGTTCACTCTTGGTGTTGTACATTCTATGGGTTAGGACAAATGTATAACAACATGTAGCCATCATTATGGTATCATACATTTTGCTGCCCTAAAAATTCTCTGTGCTCTGCCTGTTCATCCCTCCCTACCCCTAACTCCTGACAATCACTGATCTTTCTGCTATCTCCATAGTTTTGCCTTTGCCAGAATTTCATCTAGTTGGAATCATACAACATGTAGCCTTTTCAGATTGGCTTCTTCCACTTAGTAATATGCATTTAAGTTTCCTCCATGTCTTTTAATGGCTTAATAGCTCATTTCTTTTCGGTACTGTATAATATTCCTTTGTCTTGATGTACCACAGTTTATTTATCAATTCACCTACTGAAGGACATCTTGGTTTCTTCCAAGTTTTGGCAATTATGGATAAAGCTGCTATAAGTATCCACGTACAAGTTTACCCAATTCCTTTGGGTAAATACCAAGGCGCACAATTGCTGGATCGTATGGTAAGAGTATGTTTAGTTTTGTAAGAAACTGTCAAACTCTCTTCTGAAGTGGCTGGTAGCATTTGCATTCCCACTGGCAACAAATGAGAGTTCCTGTTGCTCCACATCCTCACCAGCATTTGGTGTTGTCAGTGTTCCAGATTTTGGCCATTCTAACATGTGTAGTGTGTATCTCGTAGTTTAAATTTGAATTTCCCTGATGGCATATGATATGGAACATCTTTTTATATCTTTATTTGCCATCTGTATATCTTCTTTGGTGAGGTGTTAAGGTCTGTTAAGGTTTTTGGCTCATTTTCTAATAGGGTTGTTTGTTTTCTTATTATTGAGTTTTAAGAGTTCTTTGTATATTTTAGAGAACAGGCCTTTACCAGATGTGCTTTTTGCAAATATTTTCTCCCAGTCTCTGGCTTGTCTTCTCATTCTCTTGACATTCTTTTGCAGAGAAGAAGTTTTTAATTTTAACAAAGTCCAGCTTATCCATTATTTCTTTCATGGATTATGCCTTTGGTGTTGTAGCTAAAAAGTCATTGCCATACCCAAGGTTGTCTAGGTTTTCTCCTATGTTATCTTCTAGGAGTTTTATAGTTTTGTGTTTTACATTTAGGTACGTGATGCATTTTGAGTTAATTTTTGTGAAGGATGTAAGGTCTGTGTCTAGATTCTTTTTTTTTTTTTTTGCATGTGGATGTCCAGTTGGTCCCACATTGAAAAGACTGTCTTTGCTCCATAGTATTGCCTTTGCTCTGTTGCCAAAAATCAGTTGACTATATTTATGAGGGTCTATTTCTGGGCTCTCTATTCTGTTTCTATTTATCTATTTGTCTGTTCTTTCAGCAAAACCACACTACCTTGATTACTTTAGATTTATAGAAACTCTTAAAATAGTGTCAGTCTTCCAACTTTGTTCTTCTCCTTCAATATTGTGCTGGCTACTTTGGGTCTTTTGCCTCTATATAAAGTTTAGAATCAGTTTGTTGATGTCCATAAAATAATTTGGTGGGATTTTGATTGCGATTACTTTGAATCTATAGAAAAAGTTGGGAAGAAATGACATCTTGACAATATTGAGTCTTCCTATCCAAGAACATGGATTATCTCTCTATTTATTTAGTTCTTTGGTTTCATTCATCAGAGCTTTGTAGTTTTCTTCATATAGATCTTGTACTTATTTTGTTAGATTTATATTTAAGTATTTCATTTTGAGGGGTTCTAATGTAAATGGTATTGTGTTTTTAATTTCAAATTCCACTTGTTCATTTTGGTGTATAGGAAAGCAATTGACTTTTGTATATTAACCTTGTATCCTGCAACCCTGCTATAATTGCTTATTAGTTCCAGGAGTATTTTTGTCAACTCTTTCAGATTTTCTATGTAGACCATCTTGTCATCTGCAAAAAAAGATACTTTTATGTCTGCCTTCCCAATCTGTATACCTTTTATTTTATTTTCTTGTCTTATTGCATTAGCTAGAACCTCCAGTACAATGTTGAAAAGGAATGATGAGAGGGGACATCCTTGCCTTGTATATGACCTTAGCAGGAGAGCTTCTAATTTCTTGGTGGGAAAGCTTCAAGTATGATGTTAGCTGTAGGTTTTTAGTAGATATTCTTTATAAAGTTGAGGAAATTCCCCTCTAGCCCTAGTTAACTGAGTTTTTATCATGAATGGGTGTTCAGTTTTGTCAAATGCTTTTTCTTCATATATTGATATGTTCATGTGATTTTTCTTTTTTAGTCTACTAATGTAATGGATTACATTAATTGATTTTCAAATGTGTAAGCAGATTTGCATATTGGAATAAATTCCGCTTGGTCATGGTGTATATTCTTTTTATACATTGTTGGATTCAATTTGTTAATATTTTGTTGAAAATTTTTACATCTATGTTGATGAGAGATACTGGTCTGTAGTTTTCTTTTCTGTAATGTCTATGTCTGGTTTTAGTATTATGGTAATGATGACCTCATAGAATTAGTTAAGATATATCCCTTCTGTTGCTATTCTCTGAAAGAAATTGTAGAGAATTTGTATAATTCTGGAAATGCTTCCAAAGTTGTCATTAAGCAAGAAAGTATATTTTCTTCCATTTGGTGCACTTTTTTTACTTTCCCTTTTGATCACTTGCTCCTTGACATCAAAAGAATGTTCAGTAATAACATTCCTTCACCCATCATCCTTCTAAGAAATGCAATCGCTGATGTCCCACTCTACCACAACTGGTAGCTGGAAACGTTGGAGATGTGGGGGTCGGGAGTAGAGGGAAAAGGACTGGGTATGTTTTCAGTTCCAGATGTTTCATTTTGATGGGAGTGGGATAAGGGGAGATAAATGGGGGCTGATAGGTATACACACATTGGATTTTCTAAATGTGAGTGAGCAGTTTGGAGAGAGTCTAGAAAATAGCATATCAGATAGAGAAGCCTTGCTGGAAATATAACAAATGTGGTAATTTTAAAATATGTCTGCAAATTATCCTTCAAACAATGGAGCTTAACTCCCCTCCCCTTGAATCCCTTGAATGTGGGCTGGACTTAGTCACTTGTTTCAAATAAAATGTGGCAGAAGTAATCCAAGTGACTTCTAAGACTAGGTTATAAAAAGGACAGATTCTGTCCACCTCTATCACTTTTGGATCACTTACTCTGAGGAAGCTAAATGCCATGTCAGGAGGACACATAAGCAGCCTGTGGAGAGGTCTACATGAAGAGGAACTGAGACCTCCCACAACTAACTAGCACCAACTTGCCAGCCCTGTGAGTGAGCCATCTTGGAAGCAAATCCTCCAATTTTATTCATGTCTTCAAATGACTGCAGCCCTAGCCAACATCTTTTTTTATAATAGTTTTTATTGAGATATAATTTACATATCATAAAAGTCACTCTTTTAAAATGTACAATCCAGTGGTCTTTAGTATATTCACAGAATTGTGCAACAATAACCACTAATTTTCATCATCCACAAAAGAAGCCTCATACTCATTAGCAGTTACTCCTCATTCCCCTCCCCCGAGTGCCTGACAACTGCCAATCTACTTTATGTCTGTATGCATTTGACTACTTTGGAATTTTCATATATATGAAATCATATAGTATGTGGTCTTTTGTACTGGCTTCTTTCACTTATCTTAATGTTTTCAAGGCTTATCTACGTTGCAGCATGTACCAATACTGCATTTCTTTTTTATTGGCAAATAATATTCCATTGTATGGCTATACCATATTTTTTTATCCATTCATCATTTGGTGAACATTTGACTTGTTTCCACTATAGGAATAATGCTATTATGAACATTCCTGTACAAGTTTTGTGTGGACATATGTTTTCATTTCTCCTGAACATATACCTTGAGTCACAAGGTATGTGCTGGGTCTCATAGTAACTCTATGTTTAACATGTTGAGGAACTGACAAAGTGTTTTCCAAAATGGCTGCATCATTTTACAATCCCACTAGCAATGTATAAGGGTTACAATTTCTCCACATCCTTGCCAATACTTGTTATTGTCTGTCTTTCTTAATTTATCTCTTTTAGTTGGTTTGAAGTAGTATTTCATTGCAATTTTGCTTTGCATTTCCCTAGTGACTGATGATGTTGGACATCTTTCTATGTGCTTTTTGGCCATTTCTATGTCTTCTTTGGAGAAATGCCTATTTAAATCTTTTGTTTATTTTTTAATTGGGTGATTTGACTTTTTATTGTTGAGTTGTAAGATTCTGTTATGATAGATTCTGATATTAATTTCTTATCAGATATATGATCTGTAAATTTCTTTTCCCATGCATGGTTAAATTTTCACTTTCTTGGTGTTGTCCATTGTAGCACAAAAGTTTTTTACTTTGATGAAGTCCAATTTATCTAGTTGTTCTTTTGTCATTTGTACTTTAGGTGTCATAGCTAAGAAACCATTGCCTAACCCAAGATTATGACGATGTAGGTCTACATTTTCTTCAAAAAGCTTTATAGTTTTAGCTCTTATATTTATGTCAATGATGGATTTTCCATTAATTTTTGTGTACAGTGTGAGGTAGAGATCCAACTTTATTCCTTTGCATGTGAATATCTAGTTGGAGCTTTTAAGGGAACTCCAACCTGTTCTGCCCCCTCTGTGGCTACAAGGCTGCTAGTTTTCACAGTAACTGTGGTTGTGGGGTTGTTGGTTTTCAAGGATCCACAGAGCTGTGGAGAGGGGGATGGGAATCATGAAAGTTAAAACACCACAAGGCTCAATGTTCTTATAGAGATTCTGTCATTTTTCTTGAATAAACATTCTTTGGATTATTACATGCCTTTGGTTAATTTCCAGCTTTCTGAAAAAGTTGGTTTTGACAATCTTTGCCAGTGTTCTCATTGCTTTTATGGAGGAGTGGATTCTGAGGAGTCCTTACTCTGCCATTCTGGAAACGCTTCCAACATCTTTATTGTAAATTCATGAGCAATCTTGATCCACAACCACTGAGCTAAGCCATTCTTGAAAACCTGACCCACAAGAAATGTAAAACTAAATGATTTTTGTTGATGTTTTAAGCCACCAAATTTTGGGGTAATTTGTTTTGTGCAATAGAGAACATGCAATTAATCACTGCCTTCAAAGTTTTCAAAGGCTGTCATGTGGAAAGAGAGGTGTCCCCTGACATCAGGACTAGGACTATCAGATGAGTTTTCAGATTATGGCTTCATGTAGAGTGGAACTTTATGACCTTGAAGATTGTCCAATAATAGAGTGAGGTAACGGCTTTCACTGGAGATGCTTAAGCAATAATTGAGGATTCCTTTAGAAGGGATATTGTCAAGGGGGTCCAGGCATAAGGAAAGTGAGGTACTGGATCATCTATGTGGTCCTTCACAACTCTGAGATGATACTAAAATGATAGCAGTAATGGTGATGACAACAAGTTACATTTGCACAGAACTTTATAGTTTACTCAGACCTTCCATACAAATTATCTCCCTTAATCTAAACATTAACCCTAAGAGGGATGCCCACCAGGGAGTATTATCCGTTTATAGATAAGAAAATAGAAGCTCATAGAGCTAGCATGCATTGTCCAAAGTTAACAATAGGGAAATGGTAGAGCTTGGATTCAAACTCAGGGAGAAATCCACCTGATTCCAACCCATGGTGGTTCTTTCCACCACACCATGCTGCCTACCTATCCTGAAGAATCTGGATGTCCATGTTTCCTCATCTGGACAGTGAACGTAGCTGCACTCTATCCAATAGGTAGACTTCCTAAAAACCCATTCTCAGCCTTAATTCTGTTCTAGGGATTAGAGAGAGAACAATTTCAACCAGTGTGTGTGTTTCTGGCAAAGGAAATCCTAACTTTCAGATCAATCAGTCACTCACAGTTCTAAGCTAATCTGTGTGACCTGAGCTAACTTGCATCTGCATCTGACCAGTGAGGCCTTTGCCATGGCCTCAGTCATGAAGAGCTATGGTCACAGCTTGACAATGCCCTGCCAGGTCTAGTAGTTGTCTTACACAGAAGGGAGGTCGAGAGTCAGCAGGGTGAGAGTGAATACAGAAAGACCATAGGGCAAAGCCAATGACTGGTGTGGAAGGGGGACCCTCTTCTACCTTCCCCTGGAGCACACCTCTGTCCACAGCCTTTGGTCCCTTCTCCTACGGAAAGCCTCAACCACCCTGATTTCTCCCTTTATAGACCTCTTGCGACTTGAACAGTCTGTTGCACTTGACCAGCTCTGCACCAACTTCTGGGTCCTTGGAATCACTCTATTCAGACAGAGCCCTGTATATCTTTGCCTTTCTTGCTCTAATGCCTGGGACACATCTACTTCTCTCTCCCCAGGTGTTGTCACCACCCAACCCATCCCTCCTGGTTCTTCTCTCTGAAGCCTGGCTGCAAGAAGGGATGTCATTTCCCTATAACCATATCCTCCTCTGTTCCCTTTCTCTAAAATCAGTCCTATAAATCCCTCAATTGATGGTTTTGCTGCAATCCCAAAGTAATACTGGCTGCTTTCCATGCACCAGCTATGTGCCAGCAATACAAGGTGCGTCCATGTGCCAGCCTCTCAGGAAGGAGAAGGAAAGAATGTAGATTTTTCCACCTGTGCTCATTATTCTCAGTTATCCCTATCCTGACCTCACCCAGATACATTCTCCACTCCTCTCTGCCCTACCCTCTCCCTAAAGGACTGATTCCTGAAGATTCCATAACTCTGGCTCTCTCATCAGAGTATTCAGCCAATGGAAGACACCTGTGGGAGATCAGAGAGTAAGAAGAGAGAGGTCCAGGTATTTCTGTCCTGCTGCTTCCCTACCCAGGCTCCACGTCTCTGGCAGTGGCTGAGTCCCTACAGCTCCCACCAGGTAGCCCTTCTGCCACAAATCCAGTTCTCAGTGGACTTTGGCAACAATTTGACCTCACCTGACCCTTCTGCCCTGAGGATGGTAGCAGCTTACGATTGTTGCAAGTCTCCGGGTGCCTCAGCATTCCTCAATAGCTCCCTTAACTCTGCCTACAAGTCTCCAAGTAGTCTCTTTATGAACACTTCATTTTTGAACCATCTGAGTTAAATTCTGTTTCCTACTGGGACCCTGACTGATATACACACCCCCCCACAGCAAGTGTTACCATGTAGAGATTTTCAACATATTTGTCACCCAAAGGCTACTCCTCTCCTCTATTCTCTTCCAGTTCTGTCCTATTATTGACCAACTCGCCTGGTATTGAGGAATGGGCAGAGCTTTGACCTTGACCCAAGGGTTTTAGTCCTCATTCTGTGTGCTTTTGGGAAAATCACTTGTTTCCCCTCAACACAGGCCTCAGCTTCCTCACCTATAAAATGTGTTAAACTAGAAGTGTTAAACTAGATCTGCGGTTTTCAAAGTAAGGCACACAATTTCTGGGGGTTCCCAAGACCCCTTCAGGAGTTCTATAAGGACAAACCATTTTCATAATAATTCTAAGAAGTTATTTACCTTTTGTAACTTGTTGATTTGCACTAATGGTGCAAAAGCCATGACAGGTAAAATTGTACCTTAGCATGATCAAGGCAGTGGCACCAAACTGTACTAATAGTCACTGTATTCTTCACTGCCACCTACCTAAAGGAAATTTTTCAAGTGCCAGTTTCATTAGGACTATCCTTGATGAAGGAGTAAAAATTATGAATTTTATTAAACCTTGACTCTTTAGTACATATCTTTTTTTTTAATATTCTGGGTGATGAAATGAGAATTACATTTAAGGCACTTCTCCTGTATGCCAAAACAGAAGGGGTTTCAGTTTCAAGAGAACAGTACTTGTCTGACTATCGAATTGCAAAGGGGATGAGTTGCTTTTCCCACGGGACGTGATGTTTCACTTGAGAGAATAACTGACAGAAAAACTATGGTTATTGAGACTAAGGTATTCGGCAGATATTTTCAAAAAAATTAACAAAGTGAACTTGTCATGTCAAGAAAAACAACTGAGAGTAACTGTTGCCAAGGATGACATTGGGGCTTTCAAGCTTGATAGCTCCCCAATACTTAGAGACTTTTCTGATGAGATCAGTTTATGATAGTAACAAAAGTTGTGTGTTGATATTATATGATGAAAGATACCAACATTTGGACAATCTGCATAACTCAGTGAGATATATCAAAAACCTTATTCCTAAAAGTGAGGGTTTTGTATAAAGATTCAGAAGACCTTGGTTTGAATCCAGGGTCTGCCACTTACTTGCTACATCAGCTCCATTGTCGCATCTGAAAAATATGTTTTGTTTTCTCATCTGTAAAATGGGTATAATAGATACCTCACAGAGTTGTATAAGAACTGAATAAATAATATATAGTAATAAATGTTAATGTATATTCCTAAGTTAATACATGGAATGATATAAAACAAGGGCTTAGCACATGGTAAATATTGTATAAGTGTTTGCTACCATTATGATCATTATCATCATCTTCATCACCATTTTAGGTGGGAGGACCCAGACATCACTTTTCTCTATATTACAAGACTTCACAGCAAAGGCTCTAGTCCTCGATATCACCAGGTTCAGATCCTAGTATCTAGCTAGTGACCTTAGGAAGTGATTTAATAACATAGTGACAATCTTATGTTTTTATTATGAGGAATAAATGAGATAACGCAAGATGCTTGCCCAGAACCTGATACATTAGGTTAACTCATTTAGAAGAGTAAAGGAATTCAAGAAATGTTTCTTAAATTGCATAAAATCATATCACAATATGATGCTATTAAACCTTTCAGAAGGATTCACAGATTTTTGTGAATTTCAAGCAATTGTATTAGTAAATCAGCACTCTGGAAAAAAACCCAAAAGCTCTGATTTGTAGCATCTGCCAATTTCTGTGGTGTAAATACTCCCACCATTGCCAATTTCAAGCTACTAACATGAGGTCGCTGAATGTGGAGTGGGGAAGACACGCTCACAATCGTCCCTTGTGAGCTGGTATGACCCATCTCCAGCACACCACTGCTTTCAAGGACACTTTTGAAGAGGTATTATTCACTAAAACCTCATCTGAGGATACTATTCACCATGAGAGCTGGGAAGCCAAGAGTTTCTGGAAGCTTTGGAGATCTTTTTGATTTCTTACTAAATCATTCAGAACTTGAACCATTTATGCACCTATACAAACAATACAACACTCTGTGCAGTTTGAATAGTTGGAAAAGTTTTTGTGGCAGGAAACATTCAGAAGCAAGAAGCTAATCTAAGACATAATTTAATCAGAAAATCCAAGACACATTCTGTATGATTCAATTTATTAAAGAATAAACTTCCCTTCCAGTATATTATGTCCAACTATGAAATTCATTTAAAATCTTTTAGAAAGAGCAAATTCAACTTTAAAAAAACAAAACTGCTGGGCAGTTAAAATACTCTGGTTCTCAAGTTAAAAAAAAAAAAAATGAGGCAAGATGATATAGCAAGAGTAGAGAAAGCAAGACGCAGTGAAATCACCATGACAATCTGTCACGTTAGCCACTATGCATTTCAACATCTGTAACTGATAAGTCACAGAAGTCAAAAAAGAAAAATAAAAAAGACTCCCAACGACCACAGACTCCCTGATGATGTTGCTAGAATATTTAGCCCTCTGTCCCTTTCATGTAAAAAATAAATTAAGTATAAATAAGGAGGTGAGGGGGCTGGTGTGTACTCAGGTGTGTTCACAGGTGTGTACTCAGAGGGGGCATGAGAATGGGGCCGAATGCCTTTCCTCACCCACACTCACTACACAAAACTCTCCTCCATGTTGCTGCAGAGTAAGAAGGAGTCCACAAGCCGGGGCTGGACCAGCTGTCGGAAGTCGGAGTCCTGGAGGCCTTCTGGGCAGACCCCAGCCAATCTACGCAGAGCAGCCTGGGGAAAAAGCAGAAGAGATGACACAGGTCAGACTGGGCCCTGCTCAAGGGCATGTATTTCCTTCACCTGCCTTGAGAGATGCATTTCAGGAAGTGGCTCATTTACCAGCCAATTTGAGCTGATCATCACCTTGACGCCTGAGTGATCTGGTCCTTTTGCTCACCTGGTCACCACAGCAACCTTATCACTTGGTCACCTGATTTTATCTGCACCTTGGTCATTATGGTGTATGTCATCTGCAGGTCTTCATGATCTTAATAATGGTCTTGCCATCTTGGTTTTTCAGTCATCTTAGGAACTTGGCTGTTTTAAAGATCTGTCATTTTAAGGATCTGGTCAACTTAGTGATACGTTTAAGCTTAAGATTTGTTCATCCTAGAGACTGGAGCTGCCAGAAGCATCAGTAGAAGTATACAGGGACTTCCTGTACAGTAGAATTATTCCTCTAGGGACTTCCATGTTCCTAGAGGAAACTTAGAACAGCAAGGTTCTGAGCAATGCATTATGGGATGGGAAGGGGGGAAGAGAGGGAAAGGAAGGAAGGAAGGTCATAAAGTTGAAGGAGATGGAGATTCTGCCACCAAGATAGGATGAACAGAAAAGAGAGGTGCAGGCACAATGAAACCACGGCCCAGGTGCCCACACACTGAGCCTTTCACCCTTCCCTGAGTAGGTTAGCCTGTTTATGTCCATGTGCCCCTGCTCAGCTCTTCCTCATGACATGAAGTCCCTTTCCACTCTTTTCTAGCCAGCAGGTGCATTCATCCTGCAAGGCCTGGCCCACTGTCACCTCCTCTGTGAAGCTCTCCCTGATTCCTTGAAGCAGAGCAGTCCCTCCCTCCCCTGCGCATCCATAGCCCCTGGGCTGACCTCCACCTTCTCACACTTGACTGCAACTATTTTTTTGGCGTTTATCTCCCACACTAGACTCTGAGCTCCTCAAGAGTAGAGACTCTGTTTTGTTTTTCTCTGTATCTGCTGCATGTAGAACAGGAGTTGGCACAGGGCTCAATAAATGTTTGCTGAAAAAAAATGAACAAATGAAGTGCTTTAAAATTGAGTCCTACAGCTAGAGCTCCCTGAAACTGTAAATGTAAGCTGTGCACCTACCTAGACCTCTTTCCCTGTTAGCTGAGGCAATGCATGCTAAGTGCTCAGTGAATATTAATTCCTTCCCTCTTCCTGAGCCTGTGCACAGCAGGGAACAACGTAGAGCTTAAGGCTGCTGTTCCCCTGGGAAACAAGGAGAGGGGGCTGGAATGGCAGAAGAAGGAAAGGAGGAGAAATGCCAACACTTACTGTGCATCTCCACATAGTATTTCCTTTAATCCCTAGAGGATGCTACAATGCATCATTATCTCCATTTGGAAAATAAGGAGACTAAGGCTCAGAGAGGGAAGTGCCCTTCCCAAAATCACACAGCAGTCTGACTCCAGGGCCCTCATACCTACACACAAACGCAGGATGCTGCAAGCCCAGGACACTAGACTATATTGAGTACAAGGCAGGCGTGGAGCTCATTACCTAGACATGGAGGGTAACCTATGATTGAGAAATCTGGCCATGCTGGTGAAAAGAGAGGATGGCTTAAGCTGATTATTAGACTAACAGGCCCTGCCATGTCCAAACTGGATCAAGGAGAAGGGATATGTATGTCTGTGCACATGAGCAGGGTCTGAGGCACTAGTGGCAGGAAGTAGACTCCATGAGACTGTCTCTCCCAGGGTATGATTCCCTCAAGGGCTAAAGAGGCGAAACTCCATAGCACGTTCTCCTTCCTCTTGGCTCCCACTGGGAGGAATAACTCCATTGTCCTTGAGTTGTTACAGTGAATATGGAACAAGGGGTCTTCAGCAGAGGATATGAGGTCATCGACATATTTTATATCATCAGGGATAAACATAAAGCAAGAGAGAAGGAAGGACAAAGAGATACAAAGAAATAGAGAGAAAATAGACCCAAGAAGAGAGAAAATGAGATAGAAGAAAAAACAGCAGAGAGACAGAGAAAAAGAAACAACAGAGAAATGGAACAAGAAAGAAATATTCAAACAGAGAGACAGAGTTGAACTTGGTGAAAGAAAAGAGACCAGGCATGGAAGGGAGATGGAGAGAGGGAGAGAGAGTGACAAAGTAAAAGAGAGCACCCTGAGGTGGGAGGGTAATAGGAGAGAAGTAGGAGGAGGTGAGGAGGCAGAAAAAGGAGGATGAGGAAGGAATAGAGGGGAGAGGGCTGCAGGAGATAAAAAGAAGAGGAGGAAAGGAAAGGAGAAATAGAAACCGTAAGAGAAGAGGCAACTCTAGAAAGAAAGAAAAGCAATAAACAAAACACAAGAGAGAAAGAGAGAGAAAGAACTAGAAACAGACCTGAAAAAACAGAAAGGCAAGCAGACACCCTCTTCTTCCCAGGGTCCCCAGATAGTCTGCAGGACATGAACCCAAGCCAACTCAGAGCACCCCTCCCTCAGCATCCAGGAGCTGAAATGACCCTTCACCCTTCCGAAGCCTTTCTCTCAGCCTCTGCTTTCCTTGGAGGGTTAATAGCCAGTCATCCCAGGATCTCCTTCCCAGACAGTCTGAGAACACTGAGCATTAAACCAGCCCTGCAGCCCACTGACAGCTGCTTCATTAAGGAAAAATCAATTCTGTTTGCGAGAGGCAATCTGCTCTGCCACTTTCCCAGACGTGGGAGATAGTAATTGAAATGCCTCCCTCCACCTGAAAAGAGACTCTGACACTGGGAAGAAGGTCTCAGAGAGGATGGGAGAGGTGCCTCCAACTCCATCCACCAGGCTGGGCTCCCAGTGGCCCCCATCTCACCAGCCAGGGGCAGCACTCATATGTGGAGCCCCTCCTGGGAGCCAAACCAGGAACACCCACCAACACTGGGGCTGGGGGCGGGCAGACAAGTCCCATCAGTTCCTCAGCCAGGCAAGAAACAGTCACCAAACCAAACCCAAGGTCCTATGGAGATACAAAGTGCTGGGAAAGGGCCCTGGCCCTAAGAAGGTTCCAGGCTAGAGGGGGAGATATACAAATCCTCCACATGAGCCAAGGTAGGGACACCAGGGCCATGAGACACAGAGTGAGAAAGCATGGTGGGAAACAAGATGGTTCCGTCGAAAAGTCAAGACCTTCAGGATCAGGCAGGCCTGTGTTTGAATTCTAAGAGCCTCTCTCAAAACATCTGGAACACTGGATAATACAACCTGCCTCCTACAGGGAAAACAAAATCCAAGCAGGCAGGCCCAGCTACACACTGTGTACTCTGTGTCTCTGAGGCACGGAAAGCTCCTGGGAAGCTTCCTGGAGGAGAAGGATTTTGACCTGAAGGAGGGGCCGAGCTGGAGAGCGGGCATCTGCACGGGCCAAGGGACAAGGCACAATGTTGGGTGGCTCAGGGCACTCTGGCCTAGAAGGCAGATGGGGCCTAGAGGCGGTGGGAGGCCCTCAGACCCCTGGTGGGTGGGAACCAGACTGTGAAGAGCTGAGGTCATAGGTAATAGGGAGCTGTGGAATAGTCCATCAGGGAAGTGTTGTGATTGTAAACTGTCCGTGAAGAAAACGGGCCCAGCAGCCACATGGAGGATGGATTAGGAAGGGAGGAGCTCTCTTGGGCATCCAACAACTCATCCAAAAGGGGAAATGTAATCTCTTTTCTACTGGAAAGTCCTTCAAGTGATTGGAGACAGTGGCCAAGCCCTTCCGTGTGCTCTCCTTCAAACCAACAGTAAAAATGGAAAAGGAACCGTAAGAAGCCCACATATCTGAGGAGCTCTTTGGTTTCCTCAGGGCCTGTTCAGCGTTAGGCAGTTGCTGGTGGCCGAGTTGTGAAGGTAATGGTAGTTGGGGCCAATGATTATATGCTTCCCAGGTATTACTTCTCTCCATTTTACTCACTAGACCAGACAGAATTACGAGGCTCTGTGAACATGGATGAAAAAAATTCCATCTTTACATTCACTAACCTCTAACTGAAACTTAGCGTTCCCTTCAGTTGTGAATGTAGCAACAAACCATGAAGTCTCAGCAATCCCTATGACTTGTTCACCAACAGACATCACAGATACGTTCATATCCTGTTACAGCCTCTGGAGGTAACTTCACATATCCCGAACGCTCATCGCTAGTCAAGGTTACAACACTTAGTAGACCCACTGCTAGATCTCACTTAATGTATTAATTAAAAAGTACATATATTAATAAATCACATTTAAACACTCTAATAATTATTTTAATATGATTAGTTTCCTTTTTAATTCTATATATTTTATTTTATGCATTTAAAACATTATTCTGAGAAGGGGTCCATAAGCTTCACCAGATCACCAAAGACACAAAAAAAGGTTAAGATTGCTCTGCATGTACCAGAAATAAGAGCCCAATGAAAGCAGAGACTTTTGTCTTTTTTTTCCCACAGCTGTATCCCCACAGCCTAGAAGAGTACATGGCCCATAGAATCACTGAGTAAATATTGATTGAATAAAATTTACAGCACTTAGTGATCTACCCAATGTCACATAGCTCACTAATGGCAAAACTAAGACAGGTGTGTCTGACTGTAATGCCCTGCTGTTTCTATGACCATATAAAGACCATCAGGAGCTCCCAGAAATGAGAGGAGCCCAGCTAAAAAAAAATGATGGGGTGAGGAGGGGACTTCACTGTGAAAACAGCTTGAAGGACATTTAGATCCATCACTTCTCCCTAGCTTTCCTTCACGACCAGTCAAGGATCTGGCACTTCCTTCTGGAAGTTAAATCGTTGTTTATACAATAGCTTCCTTGCTCCTTGATGCTTTCAACTAGAAGCTGCCCCGCTTTGGGATTGGTTCCAGCCCCAGCAGGGAGGAGCGTAGAGACAACGCATGCATTCCCCTTCTGGTACTGCTGATTTTTTCATGGTGGCCCAAAGCATGGAGAAGAAGTTGGGTGGGGACTTCCTGAGATGTACTTGCCTGGTTCAGGGTGAAGATTCTGAGGCTGGCTGAATAATATTCTCTGTCCTTTCCTTTTGCCTCCAGTCCTAATCCACAAAGAAGGGGGAGCTACAAAGCTGTAAAAACGTCAGTAGGGGGGCTCTGTCCAAGGACGGAAGGAGCCTTTTCTCAAATGTCTGCTTTGGAACAGGCAGGAGACACTCATCCCCGAGCTCTCATGTGCTGCGAGCACCATGGTGTCACTAACACCACCAACCATTCTACTGGCCGGCTGCTCTGGTCTTCAGGTGCCGTTAAGATTCCCCAGAATCTCGGAGATTCATGGTTACTAAAAGTGTTGGTGGGGAGTTCCTCAGCCCTCTATCTTTCACATATATGACCTCAAATAATTTTCTTCACAATTTTATGAATTAAGTGAAACAAGTATTACTCTCATCACCATTTTAAAGAGAAATGTTGAAGCCCGGAGAAGTTTCACGGCTCACCCAAACCAACTGTGGCATGGACCATTCTCCTGACCCCTGGTCTGCAATCCCAAAGCCCAGGGAGACAGCTGGGGAAGACTGAGAACTCACCAGGCAGGCCACCAGCACGGCGTCACTGCTGTTCCTCTCAGAGGGCGATCGGCAGAGCTCGATGAGGCGGGACATACCTGTGTGAGACACAGGGAAAACCTCACGCCAGGGACAGGGAGCACCTAGCCAGGCCTGACCTAGAGGTGCTCCCCATCTCTCACACGCAACCTTCTGCATGGAGCCCTGTCGAGGCAGGTGGCTCTCAGGGCCCCGTCAACCCGCCAATCGGTCAGGGAAGGGGGCTGAACCCACCTGGAAGAGATTATGGTGGAGACTTTCTGCTCCCTCAGGTGTGAACAGACCCTGGGCAGGGCCAGGATTAGCTGGAGCATCAAAACCAAACCCCTAAGTGCCAACACTGGCCAGGACTGAGCCCAGGTAAGGGGCAGAGGTCTGAGCAGTAGAAGACACTGCAGGTCTTTCTGAGAAAGAACTTCCTGTGTAGATACTTATGATTTTACCAGAGCTATGTTTAATGTTTACATCAGTGGAATTCTCCAGTACCCTTTTTTTTCCAATTGCCTATTTCAGTCAGAAAATATATTGTGGCTAAAATTACATGAAACTACAGATTGAGTAGGTTGTTTCCTAGGCCTTTACAGAGGAAAGTTTAATAAACGACTGCTTTTCAATGCAAATTGACTTTTTCAAACTCTAAAAACAACAACAACAACAAAAACTCCTTATAAGATAAAGTAACAAAAGGTGTGTGGACACATTCTATATGTTTATCCTCTAAAATCTTTACAGAGCTGGAACCCTCTGCTGTCACAGGGCCACCTCTTGCCACCCTTGGTATACCTGGATGATCGGTGACATTGCCAAGCCCATTCTCACGCCTCTGGAGCACTTGCCCAGCCTTCACACTGGAATAACTCCTCAAACCACAGCTGAAGACTCACCTCCTTGTTAAAACATTCTTTGACACCCTCAGATAAATGTGGGCTCCCTCTTCTGCGTGCCAAACGTGCCATGGGCAGGCTTTGAGCACCATTCTTTGACATTCTAGTGCAAATATTTCTTTCCATAGCTGCCTCCCTCATTAGGCTGTAAGCTGCTGCAGTCAGGACAATGTTATAATCAATGCTATATGCCCAGCACGCAGAATAGAGCCTAGCATAGAGTGGGTGCTCTGAAAATATTTGTTGGGTAAATAAGTGACTAACTGAATGACTGGGTGATTTAATGAGTGAAGTAATAAATGAGTTAATGATGAATGAATAAAGTAATGAATGAGTTAATTAATGAATGAATGAAAGGATGAATTAATGAGTGAATGAACAAATGAGTAAGCAAATACTTGAATGAGTAAATGAATGAGAAAGTGAATGAATGAAAGAATGGGATTCTAACTATCAGGAAGTCTTCAGGTGAGTCGCTCTTCTGGCCAGCTTAACCCCTTCTGGGCCCTTCCCCTCTCTTGGTTCAGTCCCAGGTGAAAGCAAGCCAGACTAGGGGCTGTACCCTGGGCTCCCTCCCAGCATTTCCCAGCACCCAAGAGTGGGGCTCACACCAGCCAGCTCCTGCTCTCAGTACTCTTTGCCACTGTGAAATCAGGGCTGCACCTGTCCCCAAGCCCCCCAGCTCCACTCCTGCCACAACCAGCACCACTTACAGCTCAGCCGCACGGCCTCCCGTGCCACAGCCGGGTCCCGGCTGAGACGGGCCAGGGTCACGGCAGCCTTCTGCTGGACTCGCTCGCAGGCCGCCACCTCGGCAGGGGTCCCAGACCTTGGCTTCTCAGACAGCATGCCCATGATAAGCTGGACCCCTGGGTGGAAAGTGATGAACAGTTGGTACCCGCCCCAGCAGGGAGCCTTCCCCTTGGGGCCAGCTGGATGGATGGCTAGAGGGCCCAAGCAAAGTCTGTCGGGAGGACTTAAGGGTCTCAACCCCGGGAGGAAGCTGGGCAAGGCTTCTCTCCTCTGCCCTGGGGGTGTCTCTGATTCCATGTGCAGAGTCACTATACCTGGAAGGGACATCCCTGTTTATTTTTTTTTAATGCTGTTACTGAACTTTTACTACATCCCTGATGCTGTGCTAAATGTACAGTAAACACTTGATCCTCTAAAATCTCCCAATAGCCCCATGAACTAGGAACTATCATAATTCACTTTGAGGCCCAGAGAGAAGTGAAGCATCCTGCCCAGGGTCACACAGTTAGCAGTTGGGGAGCTGGTATCAGAACTCAGATCATCTGGTTACTCTCCATCACCTCTTCCCCTCTGATGCTGGCTGCATCGAGACAGCCAGAGATGATGGGTCCCCCTGATGGCAGGTGACCCAGTCTAGATTGGATAATCACTAGAACTAACGTTTTAGAGGGGATTCACATACTGGAAGAGGGTGGAGTAGTTGGACTGAAATATTTAGGCCTGAATTGCCCCATTTCTCCCTCCTAGGGATTCTGCAGGCCCTGCCTTTCTGAGCCCCTATTAACTCTACCTTTACATACTCTACTCTAATCTTGGTGCCCAGTGCTTCTCTCCCCAAACCTTCCCCCTGGCTGCTGAATGGATCATGGTCTTCAAGCTCCCTATGCCCACAATGTCCCTAAGACAAGGTCTGTTAATGTCCTGAAGTAAGTATTATGGCCCATGGGGACATGAACAGGGGATACTAAAATGACCACTTCAGGAAATGCCACAAGCTTAAGAAATTTTACTAACTCTTTCTGGTCAAGGTTCCCATAAAGAAGCCATTTTCCTAACCCCGGCTTTGCACCTAGAATCTGACCAGGAATAGTTTCTCCATCCCAGCAGGAAAGCTCCACAGGGCAAGGACTTTTGTCCATTTCCTGCACGGATATACCTAAAGTACCCAGAATAGTGCTTAGCTCAAATATTTGTTGAATGAATATCAAATAAGTGAATGTGAACATATTCATGTGAAAAGCCTTACAAATATATAAAAACAATGTTTCCCTTAAATATACACTTTTATAAGTCTTATCCAGAAAAAGATAAGATGTTATGAAATTGGGGCTGCCTAGGAAAATCTAGAATGTTTCCTAAGTTCTGGCCAGGCTCCATGCCAGAAACGTTGCTTGAGAGTGGTGGGGAGTTACAGGTTAAAGACCAGCCCCCAGTGCCACGTTCCCTCCCCAACATTCTCTCCAGCTCAGCCCCAGCCCCAGAGGGAGAAAAAGGGGAATACTGATGCCAATAGATTGACGAGTAAGAGCCAGGGCTGCCCTGGCCTGCCTCCCAGTGTAAGGATGACCAGCGGCCACGTTCTCTGACCTCCTGGTATGGCCCCCTTCATCTATCCCTCCCCTACCAAAACTCACACACAATTTAGGACAGGACAGACAAAGTCACCAGGCTGCCAGGGCAAGGCATGTCAGAGTCTCAAGCATCCTGGTAAGAGGACTGCCTTTCAAAGCCCGGCCTGCACAACAGGGCTTGCCATGTCCAGTTCAGGAGTCCTACTGTCTTCTGGTGACCCCTGGCTGTGTCACCATCATTGCTGATCCCTCAAATTCTGCCCACCTTGGTAAATAGTCTCTTCATCCAACTCTTTTCAATTAAACCCTGCGAGACTGTTTCCTGAAAGAGCAGATACACTGAGCACAGTGCTCATTCTGTGCCAGATACTCTTCTTATTTGTTTTATATTAATCCTCACATCATCCTTATGAGGCAGATATTACATTTTTTCCCATTTTGCCAATGGAAAAACAGAAGTCATGTGGCTAATAAATAACAGAGCCAGAATTCAAGCCCAGACAGTCTGTGTCCAGCTTTCACAATCTTAGTTACTATACCATCCTCCCTCTGTGGCATTGTTTTATTACAGATGTCACATTTTTGTCATGTTATCCCTTTTGTCTTCTAGACTGTGACATCCTCCATTGTTAGCACAATGCCAGGCACACAGTAGGTCTCAATAACTGTTAACTGAATGAGTCAGTTAATAGTGCTTCGTAAACCATAAAACCCTCTACAGATGCCAGCTATTCCAACCCCAAATCCATAGGCCTTGGAGACGCACTCCCACTGACCACTTGAACTTGAGGCTCTGAGGACTGAAGGAACAGGCCACATGTCATACCCCTCAGCCTCCCAGCCTCAGCTGGCTCAGTAAAGCTAGTCATTATTGGCTCAATCACATAAAATCAACACAAAATGATGTCTTTCAATTAGTAACAGAGCAATGGGGGATGGGGAATGTGTATGTTCGTTAAGACAGCAGGGCAACCTGGGAGAAGGGGGTTTAACAAGAGCAGAGGCAACTGGCCCAGGCTCCAGCTCACTCGTCCTCATTAGCGTCTCTGGTTTCCAACTGGTTGCTAATTGCTCCCTTATTTCCTAGTCACAGGAAGCCCTCCCCACTCTGTCCCCAGCTGCAAGGCTGCTGACCTGTCCTCCAGCAGAGACTACTTAGATCAGCTTCCTGGCCAAGGAAACCTGACCCCCCACAACTGGAACTTGGTGACACTCTCAGCACAAGGTGGGAGCAGGGGAGCAAGTGGGAAAGAGATGCCCTCAGGTGAGGGGTCAAGGGATTCAGCTTGCCCTGACCTGCTCCCCCACCCTCACCCCTTCCCAGGCACTTCAGCTTTCTACTGAGGCCAAATCCAATACGATAGGAATGATTTAAAGTTGAATGCATCCTCTTGTAGGAATAGATTTTTACTTCTTGGATCATAATGAAATCGCTGTCTTCTCTTCAGCACTCTAGTTAAAATGGTAACTGCCACCCCTGCCTTGGGTCTGCCTTACCCACTTCTTTGCTTTATTTTCTGCATGGCACTAACACCATAGGACATTCTCCCTCTTCTTGTTCCTTGTCTGTCTCCCACTGAAATTGAAGCCCCGTGAAGGCAAGCGAACATTTACATATTGGCCCAGTTGCACACAGAAGCACACGTATATGTGCTCATGCAAATGTGGAGACCCACCTGTACAAATTTACATACCTATACACAGGCCTTCACACCAACACAAAGGCACACGGTCCTGTATAGCCACACTATCCATACAACGGGCACACTGCTGAAAGACATACCATTCTCCTGAATGATGTCAGAGGCACACTGCTCTAGGACAGACATATTTGCCAAGATGGTCACAATCTGGAAAAGAGGATTGAGAAGCTAAGAAAATGGGCACACCTGAGCCAAAAGGTGCTCTCTGCAGACAGGGAAGCCAGGGGCTACAAAGCCTTCCTCTATCCCATGTCTCCTTACCGTCTACCTGGCCCATCTTTCCACGGTATTTTCTGCCATCCCCATGGGCTTCTGCCACCAGAAGTGTTTCTCCAGGGACTGATGCCCATTCACCATCACGTGGCCCTGGGATGGCTCCCAGGCACCCCAGGACCCCACTGGAGAGAACAGTGTCACCTGAGTGAAGATTGGGGTCCCATAATCTTTCTGCAGGGTCCCTCTGGCCTCAGGCCCTGAAACGCAGACAGAACTGGCAGGTTCCTGGCTAGCCCCTGCCCTGGGTTGGGTTCTCCCCATCCTAGCTTCTTGCTCTCATACTGAGCCCTACCTACTTTCAACCTGAAATTAATGGAGACTAAGGTCAAGTTAGAGAATGTGAGCAGGATGAAAGGGCAGCATTGTACCCTGAGCATCAGGTAGTGTATGGAATCTGATGAGCAAGTTCACGCTCAGCCACACTTTACAAGTCTGTGGCCTGCAAACCTTGCTTGTTGGTCATCCCTGAAGGGCTCTACTTGTAGTAAAGGGATGCTGCCACCAGGAGACAGTGAGCCTTGCTACCACCTCATGGGCTGGGCAGCCAACAGCCCATCCCATCCTTACCCCCTGGTAAAGTCAAGGTTGTAGGGAGAACTCACAGCACAAAGCTGGATTAAGCAATGGACCATCAACAGACCCACTACAGACCCCAAACTGTACAGGGTGTCAAAACACCACCAGAAAGTATTGGAAACTTGGCACCTGTTAACGCAGATACCACCCATGACCGTGCTCCTGACATAAACAGCAAAAGGAAAATCCACTCACCTCCACAGAAGCAGACAGCACTCTCAAGTGGTAATGAAAATAAATAAAATAAAATAAAAAACACTTCTCGGGCCGGCCCCGTGGCTTAGCGGTTAAGTGCTCGCGCTCCGCTACTGGCGGCCCGGGTTCGGATCCCGGGCGCGCACCGATGCACCGCTTGTCCGGCCATGCTGAGGCCGCATCCCACATACAGCAACTAGAAGGATGTGCAACTATGACATACAACTATCTACTGGGGCTTTGGGGAAAACAAGGAGAAGGATTGGCAATAGATGTTAGCTCAGAGCCGGTCTTCCTCAGCAAAAAGAGGAGGATTAGCATGGATGTTAGCTCATGGCTGATCTTCCTCACACACACACACACAAAAACACTTCTCATTGGTGTAGGCCTATCTCTCTTGAAAGGTTTCTTCAAAGCTTGTGACACAGTTAACTGGAGGCCGTGCCCCCACCTCTGAGGCAGTAGCTGACAGTCTCCTGAGGACGGTGCAGGCAGCTTAAATATTGAAACTAGATAATGCATACTAACGTGATGTTACCAAGAAAGAGTATTATCTAGATTTCAACTGGTTCAATGTTGGCATATTATTCTGGATAATAAATGCATATGACAAATCTCTTTTAAACAGAAACAAAAATGTTTGCCATATTAATAGAATGTCTACCTGCCCCCTTCCCTACTAAACACATGTTGAAAAGGGACACGTATTCTTAGGCTATTGTGGCATCTGTGTGTGCCAGCCCCTTCCAGCTCAGACCTGGTCAGGGGCCTGGCTGGGTAAGCAAGACTGGGTGGGTTGCCAGGGGAGGGGCCGGAGAATACCCCAAAAACTTCACCCCAAAGGCAACTCTGCCCCACTGGGATGTTTTATAAAGAAAGTGACAATCTCCTATTTGCATTTTAGGAAGATAGGTTTAGTCCTTGGAAGCTCCCCTCCCCCCTTTAAAATTGTGAGTGTTTGTGGGCTGAGTGGAAGGACTTAAAGTAAAAATATGGGTTGAAGAAGCAGTCAAAAAATCAAAGGTTTCCCAAGAGGCAGAAAGCACACAGTCTTATGAGGAAGGAGACACAGGCCAAGACTGTGTCAGACTGCAGTACATTTGGCTTTTTCTGGGCTGTGAGCAGGAGCAGGGAGCATGGCCTCTGTTCCCACCACACGAGGGCCGCTACACTCCAACCACCACTAGCCTGGCCTCTGAATAAAGACACCAGCTTGACATACAGACCCGAAAGAGAAGGAGTGAAGGAAGGAAGGAAGGAGGGAGGGAGCGAGGGAAGGGGGGAGGGAGGAAGGAAGAAAGGGAGGAAGGGTAAAATGAAAAAGGAAAAGGAAACCTTTGTCTGCAGCATCAGGTTCATCACATGGCAATTATTAGCTGTGTCACAGGCACAGGTAGGTCTTTGTGTCAGACTAATTTAGATCCTGTTAATGAAAATTACTTCCTCTTTCCAGAGACCGTACCCCATGTGGTTTTCTGAGGTGCAGATGAAGAACTCAATTAAGCACAATTTGAATAAACGTCAATTATGCCCTGCTCTGAGTCCCTCTTTTGAAACATCCTTGTATGCACTGTGATGCAGAGGGGAAGGGGGTCAACGTTTCTCCTCAGAGTCAAGCCCAGGGCTGAGATTTTAGGGACAACTAGTTTACCTTGTTGGTACAAGATAGCAGTGCTGTTGCGGGACAGAGTACAGGAGCCACGCAGACAGTTTTCCCCTGGTCCAGGCTAATTCATGCCTGTCTGATGGTTTTCAGTTAAGTCCTATTCCTCCTGAGTGAAGGGCACTACTCTCTCCACAGTTATTTGGTGAAGACAGAGGAGATCAGCCTCAAGGAGGCCCCCAGCGAGAGGCAGGGTAGTGTAGTGGCTAAGCACATGGATCGGGCTAGTCCCAAATCTTGGCTCTATCATTTACTTTCCATATGATCTTGGCCAAGTTGCTCACCCTTCTGTGCCTTGGTTAATGAAGGTCTATTCGTTTTTTATTGCTGCTAAAACAAATGACCACAAACTTTGCGGCTTAAAACAACACGATTTTATCTTGCAGTTCTGGAGGTCAGAAGTCCTAAATGGGTCTTATGGAGCTAAAATCAAGGTGTTGACAGAGCTGTATTCCTTCTGGAGGCTCTAGTGGGGAATCCATGTCCTTGCCTTTTCCAGTTTCTAGAAGCTACTCACATTCCTTGGCTCTTAGCACCATATCATTCTGACCTCTGCTTCCTCAATCACATCTCATTCTCTGCCTCTGACCCTGCTGCCTCCTTCTTAAAAGGACCCTGGTGGGCCCACATAGGCCCACATGGATAATCCAGCATAAAATTCCTATATCAAGATCCGTAACTTCATCCCATCTGCAAAATCCCTTTTGCCACGTAAGGTAGCATATTCACAGGTTGTGGGGATTAAGATGCGGACATCTTTGGGGTCCATTATTTGGCCTACTACAGAAGATAAAAATAAGATAATTCATAAGACTGTTGTGTGTATTAAACGACTTACTGTTTTGTCAAGCACCCAAAATGTTTGTTAAATAAAATGAGTATAACTTGCCTCTGGAGAACAGAGCCTGAAAGTACCCAGATCTTAAAAGACCATGTTGTTTTATAACATTGTATAAATTTCAGGTGTACATCATTATACATCTATTTCTGCATAGATTACATCATGTTCACCACCCAAATACTATACAATGTTATAAACCAATGTTACTGCAATAAACAAAAAATTAAAAAAAAAAAAAAAGACCGTGTTAATGAGTACTAACCAACACAACACCCGGTGTCGCCAAATGTGCTGCTAATGTCAGATCATTCCCAAAGGGAAGCGAGATCCCAGAGCAGGGGGAGCCCTTCCCAGCAGAGAACCCAACAAACTTTGTGCTTGTTACCTTTTGTGGCATTTTGAAATCATTTTTCCTTTGGCCTCCCAAAGACCGACTGACAACCTTAGGAAAAATTGAGGCGAATAGCAAGTCAAACCAGAATAGCAGAGGACCTCCCATGTCACTGATTCAAGAAGAAATGCCCCTGGGTGGGAAGCAGGAGGCTGGGACAGCCTTTTGCTGCCAGCATACACTTGGAGGAAAAGGTTTGCTCGGGGGTGGGGGGGGCCTAGGACAAGTGCATCAGGACCCCTTGACCACAACCAGTCCCCAGGCATGAACCATCGTCTCACATCCTTACAATGTCTGCCCGGGATCACACTCTGACTCCACCTCTGTCCCTCTCATTTGCTGTGTTGTAAACCAACACTGAAGACGATACCACATAAAGACGAGTGAGGATTACCCAGGATACCCGAATAGAGGTGGGTGCTCTGATCTAGTAGAACTTGCAACACAGAAAATCTGACATATATTTAATGAAAAGGTATGATTGATTTTATGCTATGCAGTAATTAGGACAAAAAGGCCAACAGTTCATACGACTGTAATTAGAATTACTCTTTAATTGCCAGATGGAATATTTAGATTTCTATTACCACTGTGTTAACTCTCTAAAAGCTACAGCAACAATGTCAACTGCAGCCCTGAGACCAGCTAGCAAAATCCCTCTCGGCCTCTAGGGGAAGCTCAGCGCTTCTCTCTGCCCTGCGGTGTTCCCTCCACTTCGCTCCTCCACCAAAGAGCAAAAAGAAGCAAGACAAGGACATGGGTCTAAAGAATGATGGGGTCTAAGAGAGAAAGAGTGTGGGCTCTTTGATCATACTTGCTTCCCCAATGCCAGCAAGGCAAGGGGGTCCAGGAGAAGGTCCAGCCCTCTCCCTCCTCTTCTCTCATTGCTGAGCCTCTCTCTCCCTCTCTTAGGTTGGTCAGGGGGGCCCAAGAGCTGAGAGAGCTGGACCCGCGTGGAGACTAGGAGGGCACCTGCCCAGGCCCTGAGATGAACACACTGCTCTCACTCTCTGGTACTGGGGTCTTCTCACTGGCAGACCTGGCTTTCCCTCCTCACTACTGAAGAGGAAAGGCTGGAGGGCTGAGATCTGGGCTTAGGAGAGAGAGAGCCACAAAGGCCATCAAACTGCATTGGATGTAGGCCCTAAGCTATTGGTGAACTAGGCCAGAGGTCTGTCCTGGGGACTGCATCGAGGTTGGGGTGTGAATCCCACAGTATTAGAGAACAGGGAAATGCCAGACCATGTTCTCTGTGCCTTGTTTCCCTTGACTTTGTAGGGAGAGGATTCTGGAGCAGATCAGGACTGGGTGTCCTGATCCCGGTCTCCTCCAAGCCTCTCCAGATAGGGATATATGCATATGTATTCACATGCAAATAGATGTATCCACTCCTTTAAGTGGCTTATAGTCCTTATCATCTCCTTACACATACACACACACACACACACACAACTTGCATATACTCACACACAGATTGAAATAACACACACCACACATTGACTCACACCACACTGTACGCACCACCACATTAACTACATTTCCTGACCCTGCCTTCCTGCCCCAAAGCTGACCATCCCTGTCTCAGACCCACCCCAATCCCTGGTTCTGTTACAGACCCCTGCCCCACTCATGTTTGAGTATCCACTTTGGTTCCAACTACTTTATGAGCATCATGCATTTATGAGCATCATGACCCAAAGATGGAGGAAATATTATTATCTACCTTACACAGATGAGGAAATGGTGGCTCAGAGCAGTTAGATGATTTGTCTAAGGTCACACAGCTAAGAAATGGCAGAGCCAGGATTTGAACTCAGGTCTCGCTGAACCCAAAGCCTGTGCTGTTTCTACTATGTCACATATGTTGTATGTATATACGACAGGGGTTTATAAACTGTAGAAGGCTTTTGCAATGTGAGTCAAAATTATAATCCCTAGTAACTGGTATTTCTGATAAACAGATCTCCAATAATGGTATTCACAGTGAGGTCTCAGAAATGCTACAAAATCTGAACATTCTAAAATGCCAAGCAGACGACATGTTTTCATGGGAAGTGTATACCAGCACCTTCCACCTCTGTGAGAGCAATTAATTTCTGAAAGCCACATAAAGTCATGCTCAGTGATAGTGTCTGTTGTGGGTTAGACAAGATAAACAGGTCCCTTTCACCCCAGGTGTCACTGCTCTGCAGGCAGGGACAGGCAAGCCAGCATGAGGCAGCCCCCTTTCCACCAACCCAGGTCACGCCCGCAGCTGGACTCCCTGGGCAGCATGACCCCTAGAAAATACTTCCTGGGGATGAAAACACAGGCCACACAGATGGCTCATTAGGCAAGGAGTGCTCTGGATGCCTGGCCACATCTGGGTCCCCTAGATTAGCAGAGGGGGAAGGAAGAGCCCAGGCCCAAGGGTGCCTTCACCCTTGTCTATACCCCAAGGGTGGGCACAGGATAGGCATGGCCACTGAGGCTTCTGTTGGACAAATTAAGTGGACTCAGCTTGCCAGGATGTCAGAGGGGTTCTCACTGAGATGTCCGAACAAAGGTGGACAAAGTATAGATCCAAGACCAAGAGGCTCCGCACAGCGTTGGCGTCATTGGCAGATGTATTACCGGAAGCCTCATGGGGATTTAATCTCCTAAGTGTTTCAGGAGGCGGTGAGCACTTCAGAGTCTAATTCATCTTCTCTGTCTTCATTACAGAGAGCCCTCTGATCACCTTAATCCTCCCTCTGCCACAGGAAAGAG
Source organism: Ceratotherium simum simum (assembly GCF_057802395.1). Taxonomy (NCBI): domain Eukaryota; kingdom Metazoa; phylum Chordata; class Mammalia; order Perissodactyla; family Rhinocerotidae; genus Ceratotherium; species Ceratotherium simum. The sequence goes on from NC_141906.1 coordinate 14,972,521, forward strand.
CCATTTGTTTCTTTAATAGGTGCACTCTCACTAGCTAAGTGGTTGCTCTGCGTCAGGGCAGAAGGTGAAGCCATCCTGAGGATGGTGAGAGACAGGCCTGGCTCATACTTGAAGCGGGGGGGGAAAGGAGGGAGGAGAGGATGAGGTCGGGGGGACAGGGTGGTTGCGGAGTGGGCAGGAAAACTCCTGACTCCAGATTCAGAAGGAACTGCCATCTGTATAGCACTCGACCACATTCTCGCCCCACCCCAAGCCCCCTCCTTCCTAGGAATAAAGGAGGGTTCAAAAGCAGTCCAGTCACTCCTCATGATGAAAAAGGGTCTCTGCATGTAAAGCCACAGGATGTCTGAGCTGGAAGAGACCATGCTCATTTTACAGATAAAGAAACTCCACTCTGGAGGTTCCCCACTCAGGGCTGTGTGCCACACATTCAAAGTAATAATAACACTGACAGTGGCTTCCATTTATTTAATAGTTTCATGTGCCAGGAACTGTATTAAGAGTTTATATTTACTGATTTATTTAATTCTTATTTCAATTTTGTGAAATATGTATTATCCAACACCATTCACAAATAAGAAAAGTGAGGCTAAGAGTGAATTGTCCAAAGTTACATGATTATTAATAGCAGAGAAGCTTTGAAACCCAAATCCCTGTTTTATTGCCTCACTACTGGATCTTGCAGGAAAAGACCAGAGTTGGCCACAGGAGAGGCACTTAAAGGTAAAGGGACCTAAAATTGTGTTCAGTAGGTGAGAAATCCAGCAACTGGAGGTGTCTAGCTGAAGAAGGGAAGAGCGGGAGCAATACAGATCATGCAAAGTGGGATCTCCAGCCCCACAGCCAAGGGCTGGGACTGCAATGGCATTGGACATGCCCCCCTCATGAGCCAAGTGGGCCAATGCCCAGCCCACTGGGCCATCACTCTTTATCTGTTTGTACTGTCATATTTTGTCTCTATAGGGGGCTTGTCCAACTCCAAGAAGTGAGAGATTAGACTGGAAAGGAAGTCAGGAACCATATCATGCATGGCTTGGAAGGCCAAGTTGAGGACTTTGGATATGCTCTTCCTTGGAGCATCAAGTTTGGAAAATAACGATATTCATCATTTATTGAGGACTTAGTAGGGGCTAAGCATTGTATCAGGTCCTTTACATGTATTAACTCACTGACACTCACAATAACCCGGCAAGGTAGACATTCATGTCCCAATTAATACATGAGAAAACCAATACCCAAGAGGCTATGACTTGCCCAAAGTAACCCAATCAATAAATGGCCCAAGCAGGACCAACCCTCAGTCTCTCTGACCCCACAGCTACACTACCTCCACGTCAGTTTCAAAGATGGCAGCAGATGAGAGTCAAAGACCAAAGTCTAAGTCAGGCCAGGATTTAAATGCCAGTTGGCTACTTGCCAACCATATGATTTTGGGGACATCTTTTTGAACTTCAGTACTCTTATCAATAAAATGAAGCAAATATTACTAGCCTCACAGTATTATTAGAACCCTCATATGCAAATGTTTATATACTAGAAAATTCTCTCTGAATGGGAGTTTCTATGGTCAGCAATTCTAAGAATAAGAAAGAACTGATGAGGTACCATCCTGCTTCTTGCCTTTCACCCCCTAAACAAGCATTTAGAGGACTTCATCATGGATGCCAGCTCTGGGCTAGCGGTCTTAAGAGATCCTGGCAAAGTACAAACATGGATCACGGCTTCAGGGGAAAAAAACTGACGTGAAATAACTAGGAAGGAATAAACATCATTAGAAAAGTCAACACTGCATTATGAGATGTAGCCTCTAAGAAAAGGAGGCAATTCCAGAGAGCTGGAGCCATCAGGGGAGGCTTTCCAGGAGTTGCTGGGGTAGGAGCTGGGATGCAAAGCTGTGGTAGCTTCAAGTAGGTGATGAGGCTGGAAGAAACAGGTGGGGATGGGAGGCTACGATGTAGACAGGGATTAGCTGGGTTAGAGGCTGGGGATCATCTAACTTAGAGCTCAGGCACGTGGTGGAATTTACAGAGACCTGAAACCCACCTGATCCATCATCCCCGTCATTTGGTAGGGAAATGGGAGACCAAGTATGGCAGAGCAGAGACAAGATAGAATTCCATAACCTCAGAGCTCAAAGCTCCTTTAAAACTCCCTCATTCAATGCTTTCAAACACATTTAGCATTAAAATCCTTTTTCCCCAAACAAAACTTTACATGGAGCTCAAATATACAAAAACATGGAGACTGATAGAGGAGTGAGGTCCAGAATCAAGGCTCCGCTCCAAACCCTAGTTTTGATAGAGGCAGAGAAGGGAAGAAGCTTGCTGCAGGGTGCAATGTCAGACAGGCACCAACAAGACTGGGAGATAGACTTTCAGAGGAGGTCCAGGGACCTTCCCATGATGTCTCTGCCTCCTGGAATGGACAGGAGTGAATGGAGACAGAGAAAGGCCCCACAGTGGCTGGGATGGGAAAAGGGGAGAGAGAGGGCACTCGTGGAGATGCTCCAAGAGCAACAGCATACGTTGAGAACATTTTGTTACCTTTCTACAGAATGAGACTAATGGGACTGACTGTGTGCTGCCAGGCCATTTTGTCTCCCTCTCCCCAGTCCTGGCCTCCTGACCTCTGTCTTCACGGTTACAGGCCCTGTTCCTGGCCCTGCCTGAGCTTCTCACCTGGTCCCGGGTGTAAGGCGTGTCCACTCTCCGCTTGTCGCTGCAGGCTTCCAGGAGGACACGGATGGCATTCAGCTGCAGGAGCATCTCACAGGCCATCGTGTCAAAGAAGGTGATGTTGGCAAGGGCCGCAGAGGCCAGCAGGAAGACTTCTCCAGATGATGCCTCTTGGCACAGTTCTGAATGGCAAAGAGGAAGAAAATAGCTTCACTGCTAAGTGTTTTCATATGCTATCTCATTTTATTCTCACAATAGCTCTGGGAGAAAATTTGGACAGTTGTTATAATACCCATTTTACAGATGGGGAAAGCAGTTACTACAGAGGGAAATTTTTCTCTCTACAAACGTGGCAGAATTTGGATTTGAATTCTGGTGTGTGACTCTTATTCACTCCTTCATCCAACAATTATTTACCGCGTGAACACCATGTGTCAGGCACTGCTGGTGTCTTGGGACGGCGTGGTGAACAAAACACATCAGGTCCTTGCCCCTTTTAAGCTTACACCCAACTAGTGGGCAAGAGAAAATGAGCTTTTAAAAAATTAATATAAATAATTGTAAAATCTGATCAATGTAAGAGAGAAAATAAGTACTAAGACAGAGAAGAACTCGAAGAACTCGAGGTCCATTGGGGTGCATAAGGAAGGTCTCCTTAAGAATGACTTTACGGCTGGGACCTTAAGGAGAAAATGGGACCAGTCATGAGGTTATCTGGGGGAAGAATATGTTCCAGGCCAAAGGAACAGCATATACAAAGGCCTTGAGGCAGGTGAGAGATCCTAGCCCATTTGTGTCCCCAGTAGTATATACTAGACTGCTGTTGAATTTGCCTTGAGAAAGAGGCCCAAGTTAAAACATAAAGACTCTGCCTTTCCAGCTGCCATCAGCAGAGCTTCAGTATTTCCTTTTGGTCCCAGGAGAAGGGTCATCTGCCTGCAGACAAGTCCTATACCAAGCCCCTGAATATCAGGCTCTTTCCATCTGATCCTAGTGGACGTAACCCAGTCCTACTCAGATTCCCCTACTTGTATCTGTAATTGTACCAATGGGTCTGATGGGTCTTTAAGGAGGATGGCATCACCTCCAACTCTTGCATCCCTCCGCCACCTAACATTGCCCCCATGGGCCCCACATGATCTAGAACAGTCTCCTGCCCAGGAGGAGGCATGAAAGGGCTCTGTCCATGGTGCTGCCCACCACCCCAATGGACCTGACTTCTGACCCTCAGCTCCAACTTGAGCATCAATCAAGGTGCTTCCTGGGTCCAGGACCTCTCCTGCTGGTAACATCTCTATGAAAACACAGGAAGAGAAGCCACAATTCAGGAAAATAGCCCCAGGAGAGACAGTTCAGGAGGCAGAGTTGAGCTATGTTCTATCCTGATCTCTAGTTCTTGCTTCTAGACAAAAAGTATATACTTCTACTAGGCTCTGATATTGAAACTAGCACCTCTTGGCACCTCCCAGTGAATGCAGTTACTGGTCCCTATCTATAATGGGACAGAAAATAACATTAGTTGAACCACCTGCAGTGTGCCTTGCACTGTGCCATTAAGTTCTGAGCACCCTTCAAGTGGAAAATGGTTGCCTCTGTTTACAGAGGTAGAAGCTGAGACCCAGAGAAGATAGTAGTAATAGCAGTAGCTACCATTCGTCGACTGTTTATTCTGTGCACAACACTGCTCTACATTTTTACCTCATTAAGTCATTCCATCCTTACAACATTCCAATTTTTATCACGGTTTCTAGATAAAGGAACTGAGGGTTCAAATGTTAAGTGATTTTCCCAAAATGATGGAACTGAGGATTATTGGCAATTGTTGGAGACTAGAAGCAAATTCAGGTCTGCTTGACCACACAGTCCCCATTCCTTCTGTACTCCAGGCTGTCTCTTGTCTCTGGGGCTCTTTGACTCATTCCCAGCGATGCTCCTGCACATCTAGGTTTCAGTTCTCTCAGGAGGGCTATGTCTGTCTCTGGGCAGTGCTGCTTCCCCAGCCCAGGTGTGATCAACTAAACAACTCAGAATCTTGATCTAACAGCCAGGGCTGGGACAATGGATTAGTCAAGGAATTAAGAACTCAGTGATTCCCCTTTTCCAATGACTCTCCTATCCTCTGATTTGGGGGGAACCTCTCAGGACAGCCAACCCCTTCCAGGCCACCTCCTTATATCCAGGGTTTGGGTTGAGACCACAAGACTCACTGGCCCACTTTGCTGTAAGATTTCTTCTAAGTCCAAACACCCACCTTCATTCTTACGCAGTCACCATTGCCGCTGACGCAGCGATTATTAACATAACCATCTAAGTGCCATTTAATTTTGGTGTGCATTTATTTGAACAGCAGTCTGAGTCACCTGGGATGCGTTAGGAAGATTAAGTTGAGGATTCCAGTGACTCATTTATAAATGTTTCCAGGGAATGGCAAAAAATTGCTAATTCCCACCAAAGAACAGAGCCCTGGCATCCTTCCCAGAAGATACATCCCATCTGCTGACTCAGACCAGACTCCACAGCGCTTCTTCATCAGGGTGAAATAAATAGGGAGACTCCTCTTCTCCAGGGAGAAATCCAGTCTGGACAAAGAAGTAGGAATGGACATGTGGCGATAGTGGAAGATTGTTTGGATATATATGTTTTGGTATGTTTGTCTGTTTTATTATTTCCTATCATTTATAAATTGGGAGATTTTCTATAAAACTTAGGATTTTTGTCTTATCTTTAAAAATTGGCCTTTCCTACATGGCAACAATCAACTGGAGTTTATCAATGACTGCCCCCCTTTAGTCAGTGCACCTGCTTTTCAATTCCATACAGGACTCAAATCTCATTTTCATCTTCCATCTGGCCTCTCTGACTCATTTATGTTTCCTGCCTGGCTCCACTGGATGAGATTCGTGGCCTAAGTGAATCCTAACACTATTATGTTGCCTCGAGAAAGTTCCTCAACCTCTCTGGGCCTAGGTGTCTTCTCCTATAGAGTGGGCATTGAACTTTAGGATCTCTTGAGTTCCTTCCAGTGAAGACTTTCAACAGTCAGCTTCTGTGTTTTCTCAACTTTGAATAAGTGTGGATGTTGGCAAATTGGTTTATCCCAGCCTAGGCTGGGGGTGCCACCGCCCCCGTGACTAGAATCAGCCATAAAGTCAAATTAACTGATGCCTCTTATGCGCAAAGTACTTGCAGATCTTAAAATTCTAGAGCTAGAAAGGCCCTTGAGAGAAATGGTTCCAACCTCTTGTTTTATATATTAGGAAAATTATAAAGTGAGCTTTCCAACGTGACCTGGCAATTGAGTGGCAGCATCTCACATAGTGTCTGCACAGGGTTCTTGGTCAATAGCTATTTATTGAATGGATAAATGAAAAGACAAAAATCCACAAACCCGAGTGTTCTGACTCCAAGGCAAGTGTTCTGTGCTGCTCCTAAATTTGTGCTGTTCCAGATATCCCTAGCCCTGGTTTGGAGACTCCAAGAGCTAACCCTACATTTTCTCATGAAATTAATTTTCATTCAGTTTCAATAAGATATGGATACAAAGACAATGACAAAGTGAGGGATAGAAGTGGAAACACAGATCATCACCAGCACTTATAAAAGCAAGGACGTGGTTTGTAAAATAATTTTCCATCTTTTATCCAGATGAGTCCTCTAGTTTCTGTAGTTTTGTGAAGGAAATCTGAAGGAAGAGCATGTTCTAGACATCAGGCTATGATTCTCCAGCCAAGAATACATGTCTGCACAGGGGAACCTAGAAGACTCAAAGCTTTCAAGGGCCCGTGACATGAGACCAGTGGTGGGATTGCAGGCAGCAGGCTGGGGTGGGCCAGTGCTCTCTGAGAAGCCGTTGATGCCCAGTGATTGTTGCCACATTCGTTGGGTACAAGAGACTGAGATTTCAGGAATAAAGCCCATCCGAGACTCTCTGGCCAAGAATCTGAATCCCAAACTTGGAGTCCCCACTCCTCCCTGAGGCTTTTCCTGGTTTCCATTCTGAAAGGCCAATTAATCCCAATCTGACCTCAATTCAAGGAGCTTCTTGCAGGGCTACATGCATTTTTTTTCCTTATTTTTATCATGGTGATTTGTGTGTGTGTGTGTGTGTGTGTGAGGAAGATCAGCCCTGAGCTAACATCCATGCCAATCCTCCTCTTTTCGCTGAGGTAGACCAGCCCTGAACTAACATCTATTGCCAATCCTCCTTTTTTTCCCCAAAGCCCCAGTAGATAGTTGTATGTCATAGTTGCACATCCTTCTAATTTCTGTATGTGGGATGCCATCTCAGCATGGCCGGACAAGTGGTGCATTGGTGCGTGCCCAGGATCCGAACCCGGGCCGGTAGTAGCGGAGTGCGCGCACTTAACAGCTAAGCCATGGGGCCGGCTCCTGCACGCATTTTAATAGAGGATGACAACACAGCTCTTTAAAGCCTGACTCTCAGACTTCAATGGTGGGATTTCAGCTACTGTGATCATCTGTGTAGGAGACATGTGGGGTGCAGGGAGTGGGGGCAGGGAGACCTTCCTGTCCCATCCTGAAGACAACCAGGACGAGGCCACCTCCCTGAGCGGTCCCTTCCTGCCCAGGATGACTCACTGACAAGAGCTGTCACGATCTCCTCCATGTTCTCCAGGAAGCTGCTGAGGTGCTGGGTGAAGGGCAAGTGTGGGGAGGTGACCTGGGCGACCACAGCCGCAGCTTCAGCCCGCGTGGCCTCTGAGTGGCTGTCGTCGGTCAGGATATCGGCCAAGCACAGAACGCCATCCACCTGCAGATGGAGAGAGAGCAGATCCCTGGGCATCCTGGGAAAGCACCACTGCTCATGATAGTAATGAGACAGAGACTCAAGTCCCCTACACGGTCCAGCGCTGAGTCCCCCGTGACTCTGGGGGCCTGTCCTTTGGCTCCAGCAGAGATCAGTGACCTCCCATGGGCTTCCTACATAGCAGACATCATGCCACACATCTAAAGGCTAGGCCCTGGTCATCCACCACAGCAAACTGTAGTAGAAAGCAGAGTCACTCAGAAATCTCACATCCGAGCTCTCATGCCAGCTCCCTCTTACTTACACTATGTGACTTGGCATTACTCACTCAGCCTCTTGGAGACTCTGTTTCCTCGTCCACCAACAGGGTGTTGGGGGGGGTGGTGGTTAAAGAGATCAAGCAGGTGATGCTGAATCCGGAAGAGATGCTTGACAAACACTGCCCCCCACCTTCCTCAGGTTAGCAGCAGGCTGAGCTCAACGTCTTTCCTTCCCCATCTTGTGCTCCCCCATCCTCTGCCATAGAAAGAGAGCTGCTTCCCTGGAGGCCTTGCTCTCTCTGCCCAACCAGAGAGGAGCAAACCTGGGCAGGGTGGGACGTGAATGCCAGACAAAGACTTCAGCTTCCCAGTTCTGCCCCGTCAGACCTGCTCTTGGCATAATAATAACTTCTGCTTGTTCAATGTTTAATAGGTGACAGCTACCACTCTAAGAACAGTGCATATGTTCTTATACCGTTTGATCCTTACAATAACCCTCTGAGGTCAGTGTTAAGATTATCCCCATTTACAGATAAAGAAACTGAGACACAGAAAGGCTCATGGACTTGCTCTAGATCACAAACTTTAAAAGCAGTTGGTTTGGGATAAAGGGTCTAGCTTCAAAGCCCGTGGTTTTGAACAGACATTATACTGCCTTCTTAGAAGTGACACCTGAGCTCAGACCTCAGCCTCCATCAGAGGTCAGTAGACGAGACCTGTTTAAAGAAAAGGGGGGCAGTAGCTTGTCAAGGTTGGCCCCACTGAGCTACTGTAGGCCCTCTGGTGCCCCAGGACCCCAGCCTGCATGAGGACCCTGCCATTAAGGGCCAAGGAGGCTTTCCCTATTAGGAGTGGGGGTAGGGATGAGGCAGGGACAGAAGCAGGGGGAGGCGAGGCGAGGAGAAGTGCTGTTCCTGTGCTGCTGCTCCCACACCCGCCGCAGGCCTGAGGCTCCTGTCCTTGCACCCTCATTTCCTGCCACTCAGCGTCAGCGAGTCTCCAGAGGTCTGCGTTTCATTTGACTAATTACCACCACTGAGTCCTGGGCCTCCCTTAAATGGCTCTCGGGAGCTGTAAGGTCCATTAGCTGTGAAAGCCTTTGGCAATCTCAGACTCAAAAGAGACAAATGTGGAAACAGGAGCCTGGGGAACTGTCCACAATAAAACTCACCTGGATGTGCTTAATAAAAGAGAACAAACAGCAGCCAGGCAGCCCCTGGCAGGACTGGATTCATGCCAGGTGTTTGACTGACGGGCCCTGGGAGAGGGGCCTCACTTGGGCCCAGGGAAGGAAGAGGGGCTGCTCTGGGCCTAGAAATAAGAAGCAAACCAACTGCCAACATAAGGAACCTCTTAGGCCTGTCTGGCCTTCATCCCCTTTCCTCCTTTCAGCACCATCCAAGGCTGCAGATAGGGAGCTACAGGGTCTCTAATGGGGGACTGTCTCAATCAGCCCAGTCTCCCTAATCTCATCTTGGATGCAGATTGAGTTGCATCCCCAACCCAGCTGGGAATGCTGGTCAGACCCAAACCAGACCCAAACCCAGTCCCCAACACATGCTTGGAGATGGGCCAATCGGAACACACTAGGGAGGCCAAGGAGTTGATGGTCCCTGAGGGTCTGGTGCCACCCAAGGCCTGAATGCCAGGCCTGCTCCCCAGCCCAGAACACTGCTCAGCAAACCCACTGAGCACATGCTGTGTGCCAGGCCTTGCATGAGAGCAGAGGCGAACCAGTGCTGAGTGTCCCCTGCAGCGGGGGAGGCAACTCATCCACAAACAACCATTATGCAACGGGATTTCCCATGAGGATGCTCCGTGGGGAGACCTCCTGGAAGCCGCCCTGACTTAACGCCCACACCCCAGCTGGGGGAGGAGGCCCTCCTCGGACCTCACGCCACACACGTCCGCTATCATCACAGCATTTATCACAGTGATGGGCCCATTTCTCCAGGTGAGGTCTGTGGACCAACTGCACCAAATTCCCCGAGAATTTCTTCAGAGCACATTTCTGGGTCCCACCCACACCTGTTCGACTGGACTCTCTGGGGAGGCCTGGAACCTGCCTTCTAACAAGGTCTCCAGCTGACTTAACACACCAGCAATTTGGACAAGCACCACTGCGACGTGATTCTCTGCTCCCTTGTCCATCTCCCTGTTCCCCTGGAGGCTCTGCAAGCCTGGGGACCACGGCTTGTCCACTTGTGGTGCTCCAGGCCTGGCACGCAGTAGGCTTTTGGTAAATGAGGACTAAATGCACAGAGGTCAAATTTGACCGCAGACTCGAGGACACAGACGAGAAAAGGTAGAGGAATGACATTGTGACATCGTGAGCAAAGGCAGCCAGAAACATGGGTTCCACAGATTCCTGACCCCAGGAAAGTGGCTCTGACCCCATTCTGGTGTAGAGCTGGTTCCTTCTCTGCCCCTCAGGTTTCCCAGAGAAGATGATCTGTGGTGTCCTGTCTATGCAATTGCCCACTGTCTTGCTTTCCTTCTAATTTGTTTTATATGCTTCAGATCTCTTTTGGTAGCCCTACTAATTATGAAATATATCATCCTTTCAAAATAGAATATATATATATTGCAAATTTATAAGATGTTAAAAAATAATAAAATGAACACCTACCTGTGTATATGTATATGCCTAATACCCAGAAATTCTAATATTAGGAATAAAATAAAACCAGAAAGCCCCCATACACCATTCTTGATCTCATACCTCTGCTGTTCTCTGACAGATGAGCCACTACCCTGAATTCTGTGCTTATTATTCCCTTGTTTTCTTGAGAGATTTATTGTAGGTGTATATTGTTTAGTTTTACAAGGTTTTGAACTTACATAAACGGGATCATACTGTACACAGCAATTTGCTCTTTTCCCCAGTCAGCATTATGTTGGGAAACTCCTTCCTGTTGTTGCATGTGGCTGAGGTCCATTTATTTTCACTGCTGTGTGGTATTTCGTTGTATAAGTCGATCACAATTCATTTATATATTCTCCTGTCGATGGACATTTGAGCTGTTTCCTAGGTTTTGCTATAATATAGAATGCTGCTATAAATATTCTTCTAAATGCCTCTGGTGTGCACATGCCAGTGTCTCTCAGCGTCTCAATCTAGGAGTGGAATTACTAGCTGAGAGGGTCTGCACATCTTTAATTTTACCAATGTTACCAAATTGTTTTGCTAAACAGTTGTAGCAATTTATATTCCCACCAGCAATGTATAAACTCACTTAACTCCATATTCTTGCCAACATTTGGTACTGTCAGATTTTAAATTTTTGCCATTTTGATGGGCATGTAAAATTTTTATTTTAATATACGTCTCCACTTACTATAATGAAGCTAGGAGGCTTTTCGTATGGTTTGATTTGCTTTAATTTGGTTTGATTCTTGCCATTTGGATTTCCTCTTCTGTGAACTGCCTGTTGATGCATTTTGCTCCTTTCTCTATTTGGTGGATTGTTGTGTGAGCCAATTTCCCAGGCCTTTGGCTTTGATGCTGCTAACCTGCCACTTAGCCTTCCGCCATCAGCCCAAGATGATCTCCGTATCTATCAGTTCCAACCGTCCGTATCTATCAGCTCCGTATCCGTCTCAGCAGTTCCAACCCAGCCAGCTCATCAAAGCGGGAGGCCCTGAAGGCCCTCCCTCATCAGGCTCTGGGCTTTCCAGTGCCTGAACCAATTCCAGTAGCGTCAGAACACACACAGGCTCTGGAGTCACACCTACCTGGGTCTCAATCCTGCTTCTGTATCTTACTAGCTGGAGAATTTTTGTACCTATTTTGAGCCTTTGTATACAAAATGGGGATAAAAATACCAACCCCAGAGGATAGGGGAATCATTAACTGGGAGAATGCATGTACAGTGCCTGCCACATGGTGGCGCCATCATTCCACCTCATCCCCATCTGGCGATTGCAGTCAACCCTAGAGCTCCCCTCACTTCTGCTGCCCCAGCTAAGGTCTCTCAATTGGGGTCCGCTCCAAGGCGCCATTCTGCAGGCTCCTCTGGGACTGAGGCCCCATGGAGAACCTCAGCCCTTAGGGTTGGCACCCACAAGTTTGCCGGCCTGTTTGGACATCCTTGGATCATGCAGCCCAGAACTAGAACTTTTAAAAGGTCAGTGACTCCTGTTTTAATTCCTGACCAGGAATAATAAGATGAATAATTACAATCCCTCAGAAAGAAAGAGAAAAAGTAGTACGATCCCTGCATCTCTTTATAGTTCAACAGACACTGACTGAGCACCTACCTGGTGATGGTGCTGAACGAGGCACTGATACAGAGAGGAATCAGGACGAAATAACAGAGAAACACAGACAGACACAGAAAGAAACAAAAATGAGAGAGAGAGAGAGAGAGCATATGCTTGAAAAGGATTTGAGAACTTCACCGGTGCAAAGCCCAGCCTCTCAGTCCTTCTCTTGCTTCGCCTCTGTTGCACCTCCCCCTGCCGAGAATTTCCTCCATCTCGGCCCTCTCTCCTTCCTGGACCTCCATGATACTCTACTTTTTGGGCTCATCTCCTCCGTAGTTAACTGCTTCTTAGCCCCAGGTTTTGCTGTCAGCCCACGTTGTACCACCTCAGTCAATAGAACCCAAACCCCAGGGGCCTCAATGACTCCTATGATGACCCCCAAACCTAGCCTCCAGCCCTGACCTTCTTTTCTGAAATCCACGTCTACATTTCCAACCTGCTACTGGATCTCTTTATGTTTAATTCCCAAACTAATTTGCCTGGATATTCCACGGGCTTCCCAAACCCAGTTCATTTTACAACTGAAGTGGTCCTCTTCCCTGGCTTCCCTCCTCACTGCCCTCTCAGACCCCTCTCAGAAGTGACTTCCTCTGTGAACACGCACCTGCCTCCCCCAGACACAGGGTCTCTGTCCTCTCAGCTGCCACGTCACTCTGGTCTGACCACAGCTGGGGCACTTATGGTGTTGGATTATCCTCATCAGTTTACATGCCTATCCCCGCACTAGATTTGAGCTGCTCAGAGAAGCTCCTTACTGAATCCTCTCTGGTCCCCAGCACCCAGCTGAGGCCTAACATTGTTAACTTGTGAAGTGTGGGCTGAAGGATGAGACAACAGAGGCCCAGGTTGGGGAAGAGATCGCCTAGACCACGAAGCAAGTTAATGCCAGGCTGGGACTTCCATCTTGGTCTCCCCACTCCTCGCCCTGTGCCCACTCTGTGGGCCTTTGGAAAGAGCAGTGAAGGGAGAAGCTGATGAGTTGGCCAGGTCAGTGGGGGCTGCTCCGCTCAGCAACTATGAGAGACCCAGGAGTAGCTCAGCCTGAGGCCAGCTTCCTCAAACACTAGTCCTGTTTCTGGAAAGTCTCCTTCTCCAAACCACCTAGTCCCCATCCCGTCATAGCCTTAATAACGCCAAAAGAACAATCTAATCAAAACATTTTCACATCCCTAAAGAACTGCTGTTGGAAACACTTACAGGTAATTAGCTTTTATGTGGAGTAGGATGGGCCTGGGCCTGATGCCAAGCTCTCCTCATGGGAGGGCACGCAAGTGGTGAAGAGGGTGGTCTGGTCTGGTCATCACCTAGGCAGCAGGATGGATGCACCTGGCGTCTGGACACAGAGGGAGCCTGTCAATGCTGAGATTCTCCCCAAGGAATGAGAGAAGAAGCATGGAACCCATGCAGTTGAGAAACCCCAAATATACAGTAAACATCACACCAGATTCCTGAGCAATGTTCTCCTACTGATTATTGGCTTTTATGTGAATATCTAAGGGACAGGACTTGTGTACAAGGCCCATCACCCATCACCGGTGCTGGTCTGCTGTTTTCCAGCTCCTTTTTGCGTGTTTAGTTTTTAGGGAAAGGACGAGGAATTGGTTGCTGGGTTGTCTCAGTTAAACAGAATCTTGCGAATGCTTCAGGGGAGGGAGCATGACCTGAAGACCCCCAAATTTCCTCCTTTATCTTTCTGTCCACTCAGACACCTAAAGTCTACAGAAAAAAAAAAAGAGCAGTTGGAATCCTGCTTATGGGTCCAAACAGAGTGGATCTGTTGGCCCAGGGTACAGCGAGAGGGAAAATTCAGTCATAGAGAGGGAAGCAACGGTCATGCCCAAGAAAGCATGTGCAGGCCAAGGGACAGGGGTAGTAAATGAACCCCAGGGCCAGAAGCAGGATCTGAATGTGGGATGTAAACCAGATCAGGGCAAGGTCAGGACAAAGTCTGTGACCAATGCAAGGGGTTAAAGGCTCACTTTATAAAATGAGGCACTTGTTTTAAGGATTAGTGGCAGAGCTGATGCTCAACAGAAAGTACAACAGGCCTTCAGGAGGATAATATTATCCTCCTCCCAAACTCACAGATCCCAGATCCCACTCAATCTCCTTTGCTATTTCAACCAAGAATCTTTGATTAACAGCTAAGTGCCAAAATAGATAAATACCAGGATTAATATGTAATAGAGAATGGAACAATGGATAAAGGGGATTATATAACCAGCTTGGCAGGCAAGCCAATGAGGTAGAGGTGAGTTATTGAGGTAGAGAGAAATCAAGGAGTGAATTACTTAAAGATATAAATAGAAAATAATTTTCCTGTTAAGAAGATGATTTTCCTTAAAGCAGATTGTCCAACAGATGCTCTGAAGGCATTTAAGGTGGGAGGAGCGGAGTTTGGGAGAAGAGATCAAAAGGTCACTTGGAACAAGTTCATTTCCCCTTGGGTTAGGGTTACTAAGCATGCACTGATGTGAAAATACCAAGTTTTCAGCAAAGCACTACTGGGCACAGCTGGGATCTGAAATGTACCCAAAGTGCTTCTAGATTAGTGGCTCTTAGCCTGGTTCTCATATGATTAGAATCATCTGGGAAAGTTTTAAAATACTAATGCCTGGGCTTCCCCACCAGAAATTCTGATTTAATGGGTCTGGATGGAGTCTTGGCATCAACATTGTTAAAGACTCCTCAAGTAGTTCTGATGGAGATCCTGGGTTGAGCACACTGCTCTAGAGGTACCTGTGGTACAGTGGAGTTCACACTCCTAGGAGTGAGAAAAGCCTGGGTCCACAACTCAGCTGTGCTACCTGCTGAGCTGGTGAAGCGAGCAAGCTACTCACCTTCTCTCAGCCTTAATTTCCTCATCCTTAAAGTGAGAATGATGTCACACTTAATAATTAAATAGTGAATGAAATATTGAAAGCCCTTCTCCTGAAATCAGTAACAGGACAGAGATATCTATTATCAGCACTCCTGTTTAACATTTTACCGGGGCCCTAGCCAATGCAATGAAACAAGAAAAAGAAATAAAAAGACATAATGATTTGAAAAAAAGGAAGCAAAATTGCCATAATTTACAGATCATATGATTGTGTACATCTGTACACAATCCAAATCTGTATAAAATCCAAAAAAATCTACACACCATTAAAATTAATAAGTGCATTTAGCAAGGTCATTAGATATAACATTCAAAATTGTATTTTCTATGTATTAGCAATGAACAATTAGAAAACAAAAATTTCAAAATAGCACATTAGTATAAAAACATACCAAGTATGGAAGCCAGACTTTTAGTAATTAACACGATACAGTCTATAGAGAAGTCGAAATGCAATGACATACACCTGAAATTTACATAATGTTGTAAACCAGTTACCTCAACAAAACTTTTTTTAATTAAGAAAATATATACTTAGGGCCGGCCACGTGGCTTAGTGGTTAAGTGCGTGCGCTCCGCTGCTGGCGGCCCGGGTTTGGATCCCGGGCGCGCACTGATGCACTGCTTCTCCAGCCATGCTGAGGCCGCGTCCCACATACAGCAACTAGAGGGATGTGCAGCTATGACATACAGCTATCTACTGGGGCTTTGGGGAAAAACATAAATAAAAATAAAAAATAATAAAAAAGAAAGGAAAGAAAATATATACTTAGAAATAAGTTTAAAAAGATGTGCAAGATGTCGACACTGAACATTCAAAATATTGCTGAGAGAAATTAAAGACAATCTATATACATAGAGAGGTATACTACATTTATTGATTGGAGCACCCTACATTGTTTAAGAAGTCAATTATCCCAAAATTTATTTATAAATTTAAAGAAATCTCAATCGAAATCTCAGCAGGTGTTTTTGTGGAAATTAACAGGCTGATTCTAAAATATATATAAAAATGCAAAGAACTTAGAATTACCAAGATAATCTTAAAGAAGAACAAAGTTGGAGGATTTATCCTAACAAATATCAAAATTTTATTATAGACTACAGGGACTCAGACAGTGCCATATTGGCACAAGGATGGACAAAAAGACTAACTGAACAGAAAAAAAGTCAAGAAACGGACTCATACGTATGTCATCATCTTATAACAAAGGCACCACTATAATTCAGTGGTGAAAAGATGGTGTTTTTGATAAACAGTGCTAGCTCAGTTGAATATCATATTGAAAATACTGAACCTTGAACACCATTAAAAACAATTAATTTGAAATAGATCATACACCTAAATGTGAAAGGTAAAACAATAAACCTCCTAGAAAAAAATATAGGAGACTCTCTTCATGATTTGGGGGAAAACAAACATTTCTTAAATGGACACAAAAAGTATTAATTACAAAAGAAAAGCTCAACAAATTGGACTTCATCAAAGTTAAGAATCTCTGTTCATCAGAAGACACCATTAAGAGAATGAAAAAGGAAACCACAGGCTGAGAGTATATATTCTCAATACACGTAACTGACAAAGGATTCGTATGCAGAATATATTTTTAAAGTTTAGAATTCAATAAGAAAAAGACAACTCAATTTTTTAAAATGGGCCAAAGTATCAGACAGACATTTCACAAAATGAAGATAACCAAATGGTCAATAAGGATATGGAAAAATGCTCAAAATCATTATTCATTGGGAAAATGAAGATTAAAACCATCATGAGAGATCACTCTGCGCCCGAGCAGGTCACAGTCAGGGCACTGCCTGTCTGGCTATCACAAGGCTGCAAACTACTGATTTGTACTTTTGAAGCAGCTCAAAGGAGAACAAGACACTCCTTTGGAAACTGCATGTGTTCATTATCTGCGTGTGTGTCTTTCCGTTTCCCCTCCCTCTCTCGTCCTTGTCTAAGTCTCTTCCTCTTACTACTCATCACTCTTCCCTGTCCCTGTCTCTGTCTCTGCGTGTGAGCAGCAGACCCATCACTTGTTGTCAGGGACCAGTGGACGCTGGTTCCAGCTCTGTGCTTTGGGGGCTGGCCTGCTGTCAATGCCGTGCCGTCAGTGCCAGGTTGTTCCGATGAAGTGGGTCCTCCCTAGTCAGACTCAGCCCCCAAACTTGCACCTTCTATCGTCCTCTCAGTCTCCTCACTGTCTCCCTTCCCTGCCCCAGAAATTTCCCTTCCCTTGCTCCCCTCCAAACTAGCACTTGCCCCACTCCGGAAGGCAAAGGGTGATGACAATAGGCCCCACTTCTGCCCCTTGTCCAGTGCCCTGAGTAATCCCGGCTTCCCTGCAGCACAGCGTCCCTTTCTCCCAGCAGGAGCATCATCCTTATATCTGACTTCTTATTCATTTCCGCTTTTCACCAGGTTGCTGGGGGTGCAGCCAGGAAATGCACCTTGACCAACAGATTACCTTGCTGAGCTCACTGCTCCTCACCCCACCACACACACACACACACACACACATACACACACAGACAAACACACACACATGCACACACGGGCCTCTGTCTATGAACTCACGGGGAGAGAGAGGTGGCCAGCTCTCTTCTGACAACTCCTAGAGGAACAGCACCCACTCAACACACACCCAATCCCAGAGAAGAGGCAGCAGAAATTGCAGCCCAGCCAGCTCAACACCTTCTAGCTTCTGTTCATCACGTCTGTCTTACAAAATTACTTCATGTGGCCCAGAGACCAGCAGAATAGACGCCTCCCTCCGCCTAATGGGAAAACCGAGGCTCATAGGAAGTAGGAAACTTCCTGTGGTTCCTCAGCTAACCCGTGGCAAAGGAAGGGCTGGCCCCAGGTTCTCTCCAATAACCCCCAACCTGGGGACAAGGTCTGTTTGGGGTCCCAAGAACTTGGGCTCAGGGACATAGGAGTGAGAGGGAGGGGGTAGCTGGAACAAGATACCAGGGCTAGATGATACAAAAGGGGGCTCAGGGCAAATCCCAGATGAAGATTTGTAGTCATTCTGTCCTTGCTGAGGGACAGTGTCTTCACTCCTCTGCTGCCCCCCGACACAGGGCCTGAAACTGCTCCCAGAGCCCTGCAAGGCTGTGTGGGAGTGAAGTCAGGCCTGCATCCCGGCCTCGGCCCTGCTGCCAACAGTGGGAATGTGGACGTGCCCCTGCACTCTAAGCCTGAGGAGACCAGGGCTTGGAGGGGAGAAAGGAACACACAGTAAGTGAGCGGTGAAGCTAGGCATGGACCCCAGACCTGTGTACCAAAGGGGCAATGCGCTGGAGGCAGCATGCTCGGAGGGCACCTTCACTGCCAGGTTGAGGGGTCTGGATTTTGTCCAGTGAGAACTGGGAGCTTAGGAAGCGTTCTGCTCCAGGAAGACACAGGACACACTCGCTGGGGAAGCTTGGAAGCTGGAGACATGTTAGATGTATCCACATCTTCCTCATGGAGGAGGCCGGCTCAGTAAGAAGAAGCCCCTGTCGCCTTGAATCTGCAAGCCCCCACCCGCTATGCACACACACACATACATGCAACACACAGGACACACTGGCTCTGACCACCGGTTGTGGGCCCAGAGCCCACCAGCCTATCCAGCTCCAGGAGAAGACGGCCCCAGGCAGCGTGGCAGGGCTGCCACTGCCGCTCTGGTCCACCAGGGGCCGCTGTTGCACAGCGCATGGGGACCCGGTGAGGCCCTGCCGTGCGCAGCTTCCAGGCGCCGATGCCCTGAGCACTCAGGCTGCCCCCTGGCCAAATGCCTGCTCCAAACTCAGGCTGGACTTTGCGCGTGGTGTGCAGCCCTGCAGCCAGCTAGCCCTTCCTTCAGCCTGGGCAATACTGGCCCGTAATCTCAGCGCCAGTCCTCGCGGGGAGAGGGGGGAAGGCGGGGCAGTGTGCCTAATTTTGTTCTGCCTCTTCACACCCTGGCCTCTTCAAGTCCCCCAACCCCCCAACCTCTACCTCAAGGTGGATGGATGAGGTTGGGAGACTTGGCAGTGGGGAAGGGAATGAGCCATACTCCCTCTAGACAGCTCCCTTGCAGGGCTGGGCAGGATGACAGTGGCAGTGCACAGCACAGACAGCTGACCTGGCACCCTGGGGTTCTCTGCACAGTCCTAGCCCACATTTCTGGCGGTTGAAGGCCTAGCTGATAAGCCTAGGTGGATTGAGCCCCAAAGAGGAGTGGGGAGCCAACTAGAATCTCCGTTCAGAGGCATTCTCTCTCTCCCCTCTCTCTAGGAGCTACTCCTACATAAAGAACGGGCTGCAAGTCAAATTAAGCAAAGATTTCTTGTGTGGCATCCACGGTCCCTCTCTCCCCACCCAGCCTCACATATGAGAACTGACTCAATCAAGATAAAGTAGCTGCCTCGCCCTGGCGTCTGCATGCTACACTGCCTCTTTCAGCGAATGGGGTGGGGTGGGGAGGGGATTGTAGCAAACTGAACCTATGGCTGAGAGCAAAAGAATGGGGTTCTCAGCCCAGGTTCTGCCTCTCCCAGTGTCTCTATGCCTTCTAGCCTCAACTTCCCTTCTGTAAAATGGGCGTGACCATCTCTCCCTGCCTTCCTTGCAAAATGATTGTGAGAATCAAATAAGCAAAAGGATAAGAAAAACTGGTTAACTGTTTTTTGCAAATATTACCTATTTCTAACCTTCTGCAACCCTACAGGCAGCAAGAGGTGGAGAGAAATTTCTGTAAAACAGCAGCTAGAGCACCAACCTCCCCCCAACTGCCCCCCTGCACCCCACTCCCTCCTGCTCAGGGTCTCTGGGGTTTCAGTCCAGGCCTCCCTGTCCCCAGCCCACCCTTCAGATGTCAGGGCATCTCAATCCCAAAAAATTGCCCCAGGAAACGGGGGTGGGGGTGAGGGAGCTGCAGGGAGACGGGCAGCAGTTTCCCATCCCGCGCCACTGATGATTTTCTTCTTGGACTTGAAATTGAGCCCTCATCCCCTCCCCACTGCTCTTTTTTAATTTCTCCATCGATTTTCATTAAACTCTCCCTTTGGCTCCAGCACAGAGTGAACTCCTTATTGGAAAATATAAAACAAGGTGGGGGTGGTAATAAAAGGAAGCTCTTTTGAAAGCGAGATTGTCTCTGGTCTCAAGACTGGAAGAGGTGATTACTAGAACTGTCTTGGAGGTTGTCTGAGCAATGGGCTTTGAACCCCCCCCCCACCCCTCATGGCCCTAGATCTGTAAGTTCCTGCCCCTCAGATCCCCAGCCCCTCACCTGGGCCACAGTCCCTAGTCCAGCTCTAGTCCCCAGCCCCCTCGAACCCCATCCTGGCTCCTGGCCCTGTCCAACCCCAGCCTCTGCACCAACAGTGCCCCGACCATCCCTTTAGCCACTTGGAACACCCAGAACTCTGCCAGGACTATTGCAAAATCCCCAGGAGTCAGCCTTTTTGGGGTATGCAGGGCTTTCCCCAGATCAGCCTGAAAAGGTGGAGACAGATGGGCAAGGAGGAGGGAAGGGAAGCAGACACAGCCCGAGTGCTTCCTCCACACAGGCTCCAGGCTGCGAGCCCCACCCACACTGTTGCACTGCGTCATCATGGCTGCCCCACGAAGGAGGTGTCGTCCCCATTTTATAAAGAGGAAGCCAAGATTCAGAGAGAAGTGACTTGCTCCCTGGCCCCCTGTCAGCCTCCTCCAACCCTGCAGTCCTCCCCCTTGGAGAAGCCTGACCACCTTCCCAGCTCTAGTCCTCCAGGAAGGCTTCCCTGACCAGTGCAGGCAGGCCGGGTCACCTGGGCACCCAGGCTAAACTGGGTGCATCTGCTGTCATCGGCTGTGTGCTCTGGGGCCCTCACTCCCTCCTGAGTCCTCATTTTCTTCCTCTAGTCTTTTCCAAGGTGGGGTCCAGAGGACACCACCTCCCCTTCTGGGATCCCTAAATTCACTGAACACGGAGCTCCTAAAAGACTGATAGCCCACCACCGACTGGCCAGCTGCGGAGTCCCTCTGCCTCTGCTGAGGCCACTCTCCCCTGGCCTGCCTGGGAGCTCCTCCTTGGCCCTCTGGGTCCAGCCTCACTGTCTCCTTGGCGCTGCCTTCACCAGCACCCCAGGCAGAGGTGGTGCCGCCAGCCTGTGCCTCTGATCGCTGTGGGACAGCCCTTCCACTGTCTGTACTGCTGGGCCTCTCCCCCATCGGCCATCCGGGGAGCCGGGGAACACAGCTGCTTGTCTCTCTTTCCCAGAGCCCAGCACAGGGACTGGGGCATGAGGGGTGATTGTCTGCCGAGGACACAGGGAGGGTAGGACAGACTTCCTGAAACTTGCTGACGCAGGGGTAGCACAGTGATGGGGTGGCCACAGCCAGGAAGAACGAGACCTCTGGAAAGAAAGAATGGAGCCTTGACAGACCCTTCCGATACCTCTGGGGAGGACTTTGCTGTCTTTTGACGTCTCCGGCCCTGCTCGGGGAGTGTCCATGTCTGCCCTCTGCCCAGACCAACAGCCAGAGCCTGGCTCCCAGAGCCATTCTCGCAGTTCCCACACCAGAAGGGCCAGCTCTTCCCAAGGCAGCACCGCATAAAGAGCATGAGCTTTGGAACCAGCCAGACTTGGGTTTGGATCCAAGCTGAGGGAACACAGCCTCTGAGTCTCATTGTCCTTATCTGTAAAATGGAAAGGTTGTGAGGACTCAAGCTCCAGCCCCACCCAGCTTCTCCACACCGTGCACGGGGCGGCATCTGCGACCATGCTGGCCCCTCCTGCTGGCATGCCTGCCTCCCTTCCCCACCAGACGGTAATCTTCCTGAGGCCGTTGATTTCCAAGCCCCAAGGATGAGCCTTGCACCTGCAGCAATCATATGGCTACCATTTCTTCGGTGACTGATGTGTGCCAGGCACCATGTGACTGTACATCTGTTCTTCTCTGACAGTCCTGGGAGGCAGATTTCATCATGCCCATCTGACTGATGAAGAAGCCACACCTCTGAAGTTAAGTAACTTCCCAAGGGAAACACGTCCAAGTTCATAGGTGGAGAAGTCTGGGTTCCAACCCAGGGGACCTGACTGCTAGAGGCCGTGGTTTCCCCATTGCACCAGGCTGCTTCACAACTAACGTGTGATGGAAGGATGAAGTGGGGCTGTGATTAGACGGCGATGGACTGAGTGAGTGAGTGAGCAAGTGAATGAGTGAGTTCAAGTAACTGACGGACTGGATGACAGAGAAGCGAAAAAGCAGGTGATGAAGTGACTTCCTGTGAGTGAACGAATGAACCCTTGACTGAATCTACAACCACAAACTCGCCAAAGTGGACAGAGCTTGGCACCACGCAGCACGGTGGGGACGGATGGGGGTGTCTGGTGACCCGACTAGACCCACAGCTCTGCCGCCTGGGTCTGTGCGTGATTTAATGAATCTCCTCAAGACTGGAGGGGAGTGAGTGGAGCCACACGACAGAGACGAATTTCACCAAATCCAGCACATTTCCCACTGCCAATTAATTAAGCGAGCCTCAGCGAGGAGGCCAGGCCAGTAAATTAGGGGAAGGCTGGGACTCTGACATTATCCAATTAGGGCACGAACTGTGCCTGGTGAGTGGGTGGCCAGCGAGAGCCCCTGGGCACCATGCTTCCCCACCCCTCCTTCATCCTGCCTGTCACGGCTTCACGTTGCGGCTTCTATGGTCTGGCCTGTTCCTGGACTTCTCCACCTTCCACCCTGAACACTGACAACAGCCCATCTCACTGGAGCCTCCGAGGCCCATGCTCAGCAGCCCGATCACAGAGGGTGACAGGTGTGGGCCAAGCCCTTCCTGGGCGTCTCTAGAACTTCTCACAACTTTGGAAGCAGCATGATGGGGAGGAAAAGAGTGTGGACGCTGGCCTCACAAATCGGATTTGAGTCCTGGGTTCGCATAATGGTTCACAGCCCAGGCTGGCTCTGGCTCAGCAGAGCTGGTATGAATTTATTGGGAGGCCATTTATTAGCTGTGTGCTCTTGAGCAAGTTGCTTCATTTCGCTGAGTCTCCTTTCCTTCTATAAACAATGAGGATAATAACAGCACCAATGGATTAACGATGAAATGACACAATGAAAGGAGGGGCTTAGCAGAGTGCTTGCCCAAAGCAAGTATTCGATATGTGGCAGTGATTGTCCTTTTTGTCATTGTCATGATGTCCTATTACCTGATAGAACAGGGTCCATGAATATTTTCTGCAGAGGGCCAAACGGTAAATATTTTTTACTTTGTGGGCTGTATGGTCTCTTGCAACTATCAATTCTGCTATTGTAGCACAAAAGCAGACATAGACAACAATACCTAAGCAATGAGAACGGCAGCATTCCAATAAAACTTTATGGATCAGCAATTTGAATTTCACATAATTTTAATGTGACACAAAATGTTATTCTTCTTATTATTTTTTTTCAACCATTTAAAAATGCAAAAACATTCTTAGCTGTGGGCCATATGTACCAAAACAGGCAACAGGCTGACATCCCCCCTGCTCTAGAAGGCAAGCTCCGTGAGGACAGGGGTTGTCTGTTCTGTTCACTGCTGTACTCCCAGCCCCTAAAACAGTGCCGGGCAAACAGCAGAGAGTCAATAAACATTTGCTGAATGAGTGAATTACAGGCTGTGTGATTCTGTGCAACAAGTCATTTCACCTCTCTAGGCCTTGGTTTCTTCATCTGTACAATGGGGATGCTTGTGCGCTAGAGGCCTCGAGCGTGCAAGCATCCAGTGAAATTAAAATGCATGTGGGGCCACTTTGCAAGCTCCACAGCTGCTGTACAATGAAGTTGCTGTTTCTGACCCCCCGGGGGCTCTTCCCTTCTCCCTCCTACTCAGCGTCTGGCACAGAGCGGGTGTTTCAGGAGTCTGTGTCTGGAAAGTATCTGACCTGGAGGAGGGGAATGCCCATATAGGCCACCTTCTCCTGTGCTGGTTGGGAGTGGGGGATTAGGACACTGGCCAGGAGCAGCATGGTGGTCGGGGTTTAGCTGCGGGGACTTTTTTGGGGCTCTGACAGTATCTATGAAACCAGCGAGGCAGTGAGGTTGACTGGGCATTAGACTCAGACAGATGGGGTCAAAATCCTGGGTCCAAAACCTACTCTGTGATTTTAGGCAAGTCATTTAAAGTGGCTGAGCCTCAGTTTGCCTGTCTTTAGGAAAGAGATATGAATAGTGCTCAGCTCACAAGGTTCTGGGGGTTAAGGAAGGGACGTGTGGAAGGGGCTAGCTCAGCACTGGGCACTTAGTAAGCCCTCAGATGCTGAGCGCTCCCCTGGTCCTCTTGCTGGCAGGGCAGCCAGCCCACCCCGCCTGGGAAAGACGCATTCTCGCCTTCTGGCTTTGGAGCAGCATCAGGAAGGTGGAAGGAAAAATGCCTCCCACCTTCCCAGCCGCACAGGTTTTCAGCTCTAAACAAAAAAGCCTGCTGTTTTTCTTCCCTGGATTGAAAATTTCCTGCTGCTCTGCAAACTCTCAACAGCCAAGAAATGCACTGCTCTTGGAGGATTGGGGATTCCGGTCCCTGCTATTTTCTCCTCCCATTTTTCCCACCAACCAGCATGAAAGAAGATGAGAAACAAATCCCATCTGGCCATTTGTCCTCTGTCCAAGGAAGAAGATTTTATGGGAAAAGAGAGGATTATTCAGCACAGGGAGCTGGAGGTGCTCAAAGCATTTGCTTCATGAAATCTCGCCAGCGCCCCCTCCTCCATTTTGCCAGCTAAGCGAGCACACACATACAAAGGCTTCTGACCCTGTAGGAGGGGGCTCTCTGCCCTAAGGGCTGGCACTAGCTCCTCCACCACGTTGCTGTGTGACCTCAGGTAAATTACTTCCCCATCCTGAGCCACAGCCTTCTCATCTATAAAATGAGCAGATTCCCCATCCACTCTCCCTCCTCAGCTAAGAGCATCTCTGAGCCCGTGATCCTGTGACCCTGCCTCTCAATAGATTTGTAAAGAGGGAGAGCAGAAAGTAAGATGACCATCTGGAGTCAGTCGTCCAGACCAAAGTCAAGAAGCTGGGTGTAGGGCGTGGGTTATCTGGGTGGCTGGGGACACGGATGCAGAGGAAAGGGAGCAGTTTGCTTGCCCCATCCCCATTTAGACCAGTCACAGGAACAGACTCCAGTTACCTTCCCCCAACCCTGCAAGCACCACAGTTGTCACCAGCACATACCAGGCCTTTCTACCTTTCTTCCGTAAAAAGTTTCAGCATCTTTCCTTGAAACTTGGTTGAGCCATCCCTAAATGTCAGCCCTAGCCTCCCCACCCCTCCTGGCTAGAGTCCCTGAGGGCCCATCTACAGGCTCAGACCCACTCAGGTCCAGGCAGGGGAGCAGCTGCAGCCCTACAACCCGGGACGAGTGGGGGGCGGGGGCTGGAACTAGTTAGGTTGTGCTAGGTTGGCCTGGAACTGAGGCCCCTGGACCTGTCAGATCACCACCTTCCCTCTGTGCCCACCCTGTGCCATGTTGACCCAGCACACACTTGGCCTTAGGCTTCAGTTTCCCTTACCCAATCCCTCTAGTCCCAGTGGAGCCCCCCTGCTTGCCCAGGCATCCAAAGCCCACCCTGCTCTTGCCCATTCTGTCCCCTGAGGAGCTGGATCCTCTTCCTTCTGCTGGGGTCCTGCCATGAGTAAAGCACCACCACCCTGAACCTCGACACCACTCTCCACCTGACTTGCCTGCCTCCTGCTGTTTCCCACCCACTGGACTCTGTTGGCCACGCCACCCAGGAGGTGTCGAGCACCCCTTTGGACCCTGCCTTTCCTGGCCGAACTCCTCAGTCCCTGTCCCCTTCACGTCTTCATCAACTCTCACAGTCAAGATCCCAGCAGCCCCATCTGAATGATGCCTGGGAAAAGGAGGGACCCAGGAGACTTGCTCCATGAAGAGGTGCAGATGGCCACCAGGAGGTCTGTCCACACCACCATCCACCTGGCTCAGAGACCTCAGGCCCCACCCAGCCAGCCGGCTGCACTCTTACCTTCTCCAGCTGGTGGACACCCTCTTCCACGCAGCAGATGGAGGCCAGCGTGCGCAGAGCCTGGGGGTACAAGCACCGGAAGCTGTCCTGCCGGCAGACCTTGAAGAGCGCCACCACCCCACCCTCCTGCCAAGAAAAAGAAAGTGTCACAGGACTTCACTGTGTGACCTTTCCTGGGCCTGACTCAAGAGTAATTGACATCCCTCACTCAGCAGGCATGCTTTTGGGTCTGTAGGGCGATAGAATATGCCACTCCAATATACACCACGTCAAGGTACGCCACTTTGACGTAAAGAGTATTTTGAACTGAAGGCAGCTGAGAAGGAGCAGATACAAGAAAAGACTTCCTCCACCTAAAATTTGCCTAAAAGCATGATGTAACTTTACAAAGATGTCTCCCCTCCCTTCTCTACTAGAAAGGACAAAAGTTAATCACTGGAGACAACTTTAAACCCTCATCAGCCTAGAGACAGCACCAGAGGCATCTACATAACAAACTTTGCTAACCAGACTTTATCTACTATTAGTTTCCCATATATTTGCCTTCCCACAATTTTCTACCCCTAGAGACTCAAGCTTCTTTTCCTTTGTCTTGTTACTTCTGTAAAAATATGTGGTTCCTTTGCTAAGATGCTATATAAGCCCAAGTTCTAACCAGTCCTTTGAGTTACTCATCCCTGAGTGCTCCTGTGTGTAAGTGCAGTGCACGTGCTAATAAACTTATCGGTTTTTCTCTTGTTAATCTGTCTTTTGTCAGCCCAGTTTACGGGGCACCAGCTAGAGAACGCAGGAAGGTAGTAGAAAATAAAGATTTTTTGCTCCCCTACGGTCCCTACACACACACTCCCATGCTCACATGCATGCTGCAGTGAAATGCTAGCTCCAGAAATAATGTCACCCTTGATAGTCCAAACTGGAGGTGGGACTCCCCAAATGCTGCTGGGGCTGTCGTGCCAGGGGCCGGGGCAGGCATATTTGCTAAGGCCAGGCCATCCAACACCGCTCCCAGACACCTGGCAACTCCCTCGCAGGAGCCTGCCACGGAGCAAGCCTGGAGGCATCTGAAAGGCCTAGAAACATGTCTGAGGCAGGTGAAGGGAACTGAAGCCTAGATGGCCAGTGCTGGTTCTCGCCGTGCCAGCAACTACCCATTACTTCTCAGAGCCTCCCAACCCCCATGGCAGGCACACAAAAAAGGAGTTTTATTCATATCAATACTACAACTTATTCCCATTTTGTGATGGAAAAAAACTGGTCTAGATGGGTGAAATAATTCACCCCAAATACACATCCTCCTTGTTTTCACTCTTTCACTCCAGTTTATCAAAAAAAAAAAAAAAAAAAAAAAAAACCTTCAGGACCAATCAGCCCAACTCTCGAGGGTGAGTGTGTACTTTTCCTTTTGTGAGAGCTGTTCATGGAAACCCTTTTAAATTGAAGAGACTTCCCAGGAGAAGTCTGGGAGGACTTCCTGGAAGAATCTGGGAGTGAGGCACTCATCCTAACTGGTCATATTTATTCTATAACAATCACTGAGGCCACCTTAGCTCTCAAAGCAGAGTGAGACAGCCAACAGATCACAAAGATGACTCGTCACGTCTCCAGCAAAACGGTGGCAACGCTGCTGCGGGCGTGCAGAGCAGGAGAAGCTGGATACCCCCACCTGGCTTTGCCTGCTTCCTCCTCTCCCTTCCCTGAGGGCTGGAAGGTGCCCTGGGTGGCAGCAGTGAAGAAAGTGCAAGCAGGTGATCTGACCTTAGTCCTGAGGGGCACTCCCCTTTAACCTCCCTACTCTTGCTTCTAACTAAGCCCATTGCTCTCTGTTACAGGAAGAAGAAATGAGTTCAGCAAAATACCATCCCCTGTCAGATTTTTGAGAACTCTTTCAACAACAAATATATTGAGCGCCCACGAAGCACCAGGCGCTGTTCCGTGTTCTGAGGACGCCGCGGCAATGATTCAAAGGATAGTGAATGAGCAGCTGGAAGAGGAAGTGATGACCACCGCGGCCCAGCACAGACGCACGGAAACAAGTCATCCCACATCTTCCCTTCCCCTCACCCACAAACAGGCGCAGGGCCCTTTTCATCCGAAGAGTATAGCTGCTTTTCACTGCAGAGACCAAGATGGAAGTGTCCACCTCTGGGGGAGCGGATAATTGCTGACATTTTATAATCAGCTGAGAGTGGTCCTTAACTTGTATATTCCTGCTTCCTTTTGGGTTGTTCATTCGGTGGGAAGGGGGTACACCTTAGGGCTAGTAAGTTCATTCACACAGTCAAAAAATACTAATGTTTTATTAGATACCAGACACTGCTGGGCACTGAGCAGATCTTCTCGGTCCTCATCCACACTGAACTCGTGGTCTGGCAGGAAGGCAGACAATTTTAAAAGCAGGTACAAATCTGCATAGAAGGGCAGTGAAATGGTGGGGGGGGGGGGTGCCAGGTTGAAGGAGCACAGAGCAGGAATCCCTAACATAATCTGAGGGAGTTTGTAAAAGGGTCAAAGAAAAGCACTCTTGGGGCCGGCCCAGTGGTGTAGTGGTTAAGTTCATGCACTCTGCTTCGGAGACCCGGGGTTCGCAGGTTTGGATCCCAGGCACGAACCGACGCACCGCTTATCAAGCCATGCTGTGGCGGTGTCCCATATAAAGTAGAAGAAGATGGCCAGGATGTTAGCTCAGGGCCAATCTTCCTCAGCAAAAAGAGGAGGATCGACAACAGACATTAGCTCAGGGCTAATCTTCCTCACACACACAAAAAGAGACGCACTCTGGTTTTAAATGCGCATCATTACTCCGATAAAAATATGTGCTGGCACAGGACAATACCCTCCCTGATCTTGCTCCCCCAATCCTTTATCCCTGCCTTCCTACTTTCCCACAGCTCCTCGGACATCTGATGAGGGTTCCACATAAACACCTTACTCAGAGAGTCAATGGAGTAAATCAAGTTACTCTTTAAAGTGGGAAAAAAGAAAAAGGAGTTCCAAGCTCTTCTCAGCCAATCCTGATAATCGTTAATTACCTCCATCCAGATGTAAATATTTAGATACATATATATATATACATATATATGCTTATATATGTATGTATATTTATATATGTGTGTATTTATATTTAATCATATATACCTTATAAATATTATTTATATAAGCAGAGTAATAGATGATAGATAAATGATAGATATGATAAATAAATGATAGATATGATAAATAAGTGATGGATAGATATTTACGTCTGGAGCAGACAATGAACGAATGATGCCACAGACCGCAGGCCGAGAGCCAGGATCAACGTGGAGCCCTCTTTTGGCTCAGGAGGCACTGAGCCAGCATAACTATATTTAAGCCTCTGCATGTAGTTGCATTGGATTCTCAATAGATCCTTTCCTAATCCTGTGAAAAACAGCCTTCTTAGCATTTTTAGCTACTGGGAGAGGAAGGGGGGACATCCTGAACCCAGAATGAGGGGATTCTGGTTCAAATCCTGGCTCTACTGCTGGTTAAATTTGGCTAAAAATGGGGTCCTGACAGCTACATGACCAAGATGTTGAGGGAGCAATTGAGTAAATGTGTGAAGGGCCTGCACCCAGCTCCGGACAGCAGGCTGAGGGTCAGGTTGAGGAAGGCTTCCTGGTTAGAAGAGTGTCTCATACTCTCAAGAAAGGCGTCCTGAGGGCTGGAATATGTGGGAGGGAGAGGAGGAAGGAGCCGCAGAGGAAGTGAGATGGATTAGCGGCATGGACCACCCTGAAGCCTCCATCAAGGACCCAAGAGCAGCACTCATCTTAGAGCAGAGCCGAGAATCGCCCGAGCTAGGAGAATCACACTGTTGGCCAGAGCTTGTTTAATTTTATAGAAAGGTCTGGGCTCAGAGCCCAGCTGTATAGTGGTGTGCATTATTCAGACAGACTTGGGAGAACTCATCATAAAGCTGGAGGAGGCCACTTGTGGGGTGTGTAGGCTAGTGGGGGAATAATAAAAGGAGAGCTGGGGTGGAGGCAATTCCAACAAAGCACAGGGGAATTTTCTGTGCAGTGCACTCAGGAAGGGATGGGGTTTGCCACCACCGTCATAGGGAGGACTGGGTTTATTCCTTGGCCTTCAGAGGAACCCAAGAAGCTAAGAGGACAGACTCGGACAGGATGCCCAACTATCTCCCGGAGACAGCTCAGATGAATGGAGGACCCAAAGACAGACCACTCCGGGCCCCAAATAGGTGGGTGGGGAAGACCACTGGGAGGAACTGCCCCGTATCTGTCACCATGCTGGGCACATTTCCTGAGCATCAACGGTGCGGATGCTGTGCAGGGCGTACCAGGGACTCCCAGCCCCTGCATCACTGTCAGGACTGGAAATCTGAACACAGTGATTCTGCTAGAGAAACTAGTCTCGCCATTTTCCAGGCTGGAAAGAAGAGAGTCATCACTGAATCTTCTCTCTGTGCTTCAACCTTCTGTCCACTCTCTCCCAAGGACCAGAGACATGAGAGGCTGAGATTAAGATTCAGAGTCAGCAGATCTGGCTAAAATCTCAGCTCTGCAGTGAATGTGTGTGACCTGCTCTCTGAGCTGCTGTTTCTTCACCTTAAAAATGGGAATTATAAACATAACACACCATAAGATTATTAGGAGGATCAGATGAGATAATGAACGGAAAACTTAGCCCAGTGCTTGACATATAGAAAGGATGCAGTAAATAATAAAGACTGTGGAAGAGGGGAGGAGGGCGGAGGGAGGAAGACGGTGAGAAAGAGGAGGAAAGCAGGAGGAGGAAGTGCTGCTGAGAGGCAGCTCAGAATAGGAGCCAAGAGCACAGCCTTTGCTGCCCAACAGCCAGGTTCAAATTCCAGCTGTCACTTACTAGCTGTGTGACCTTCTCACTGTCTCAGCTCCTCCACCTGTACGTGAGAATAAATACTATCTACCACAGACGATTGTTATGAGGTTATTATGGTTATTATATAGAAAGCCTTTAGAACATTATCTGGCATATAGTAAGTGCTATACAGATGTTTATTTTTCATTTCTACTACTACTACACCACAACTACCTCTACCATCATCAAAGTTGACCACTTCTAGCTTTAGACATCTCAGACTCTCCAGTTTCTTCCCCACTCCTGCCAGTGTCTCTCAGCACCAGCCTTCACCAGCCTCGGGACTGGAGTGGGCAAGCCGACCGTTGTGTGGTGCACCAGGAGCAGAGAAAGAGGAAATCCTGATGAAGAGGGAGGCAGAATTGTTGGGCTTTGCCTGGAAAGTACTCTAAGTTTCTTTGCCAATTGAGCTGGTGAAATGGAAAGAGTATTGACTCCAGAGCTGGACAAATGTGGTTTCAAGTGTTAACTGTTCAAGGTGTTCAACCATTGTGAGTCCTGGTATCCTTTTCTGTAAATGGGGTCACTGATACCCATCTCAGAGGAGTGCATGTAGATAAGATATGATGACCATAGATAGGGCCCAGCACCGGGCCTGGTACATTGAAAGTAACCAGTAAATAGTCATTCTTGTTGTCGTTGTTAATATTCAATGAGACACGTGTATTCCCTTGGGCAGCCTCTGGTGGGGTATAGCCCATGTTCACACTCAAAGGACCATCCAAATCTTTAAACAACTGCTGATCATACTTCTTGAGAGCCCAGGCTGGTGTTGGGGTGGAGGAGAGTTGAGTAGCTGAGGGGTGGGTACCAGCCCAGGCCTTTCCCCCTGTTTCCTACCACCGGAAATGTTTGGGATCAATATTTAACCAGATGTAAGTCCTGGATCCCAGAGGAGACTAACACCATCGTTGGATTAGACCCCTCTCTGCTTTTCCGAAAGTGGAGCACAAATGTAGGCAGGTGGTAGGAGCCATCTACAGCCCTGGAGACAGAGCTTGGAGTGCCTGTGCCCTGGAATAGAACAAGTGCATCGGCAAAGTTTCCTTCCCGGGGAACTTTTGAAGCCTGTTTTTTCAAAAGAGAAAACCACTTCAGGCCCCATGTTGCCATTCAGAAGAGGTCCTTGCCCCTTCCACACCTCAGGTCCACTCCTGGAGCCCAAACCCAGCCAGTATTTGCAGCTCATTTTGAAAGGGGAAAATAGTCATCCTTCCAAAAGAAAATAAGCTAATTTCTGTTTGAAGTTAATCATTCAACTGACTTTAAGTCAGTTTCAGCCCCAGGTTGGAGCAGTTCTCTGCCCCCTCCCCCCTAGCACCAAGACATCCCTCTGCAGAGTCAACACTCTTGACCAAGCTGAACAATTGAGTCGCAGAATCCTTGGAGAGAACAGACTTGATGCTACCCTCTCTGTCTCCTTTGCCCCAACAACACCACAAACTCTCCAAGATAAATTGCACCTAAATCACTCTCAAAGCGAGTAGTGGTCCCCAACCCAAGAAGTACATTAGAATCACTCAGAATGCTAAAATATCCACCCCGGACCCCACTCTAGACCAATTAAATCTGAATCAGAACATTTTTAAAGCTCCCTAATGATTCTAAGGTGCATACAGGGTTGAGAAGTTCTGAGTCACACTTTGGCCTAAGAACCTGAAGGGCCAAGGACTGAACCAGAAGTCACCACTGTGGGCTTTAGGACCACGAACTCTAAATCAAAGAGACTTGAGTTCTAAATCTGACTCCACTCTTTATGAATTGTGTGACCCTGAGCAAGTCCCTTAAACCACTTCTTTAGCTATAGAAGGGAACAACATGGTACCTACTCCATAGGATGGTTTTGTGATCTAAAAGAAATAATGTATATAAGGCATTAAGCATGGCGAACAGCAACACTGAAACGTCAGACTGCTTCCCTGACCAGAGTTAACAAGTATTTACCCTGCTCTCTAGGGGCTTAGATCAGTGATTCTGAGAGTCTAGTCATGCCTCAGAACCACCTTTCAAGCTGGTTGAAGTGTAGATTCCCAGATCTTATCCCAGGACTTCAGTAAATCTTGGGTGGGGCAAAAGTATCCATGTTTTCCAAAAACTTCCTGAGGAATTGTGATGCAGAGTCAGGACTGGGATCCACCAAGCTGCAGCGACTTCCTGCAACTGGATCTTAAGTCTATTGAAGGACATAGCTTTGCTTCCAGTTAGATCACCAGTTCTATCCCCAATGATGATGTCATTTCTCAAGTAAAAAAGTAAAAAAGTAAAAATGAAACAGACTCTAGTAGGGTCCTAGGACTACCACTTGCCTAATTTGCCCTAAATATTTGGACCTCAAATGCAGGGGCACATTGACCATGAAGCTAATGAATTACAACTCCCATTGTAATTGATGAAAACTACTGGCCTTTTCAATTTTGCCTTCCCTTTATGGAGTATTGGAGTTGGCTACAGGCATTTTTGGGGTCCAGCCAAGAACTTGAATTGGAGGATATGTTCAGTTTGGGTTTGGTGGGATATGTAGAGATGAGGAAGGAGGGTTGATATTTATAACAGATATCTGTCATAAAGAAAGATGATAGAGGATCTGAGGGCACTGAGACATCAAGTGGGGAATGAAATCAGAGGGGCCAGCCACCATTAAAGATGGAGACACCAAGGCCCAGAGATGGAAGGTGACTCTTCCAACATCACACAGCAAGCAAATGCTAGCGCCAGGACAGACTTCCTGGGCCAGCTGTTCCCAGCAAACTAGTTTCCTCACACTCTCCCCAGGCCTGTCATTTTAGCTTCTAACCATGAAACTCACCTTGGCTATGATGCGGCACAAGGGAGCTCCCTCCTGGGTCAGGCTGAACAGGTTCCCTGTGGTGGATTCCATGGTGTAAATATTGTCCGAGGCATCAATTTTTCTCACCAGTGCCTAACAAAACAGAGTAAAGCTTATGGTTACTCACCCCCATCGCCCCTCTGCTTAACTTCCTTAATGGAATACCAATCGCTCTACACTCCTAAGAGCCCCCTAAAATTTATAATCCTGCCTCATCCACTATCCCACTATGGGGTGATGAGGTTCTAGATTTGGGAAAGACATGAGTCAGCATGAGGTCTGAGTTCCATTTCAGAAATATGGGATAATTTCAAACCCCTGGGATTTGGATGACAAATGTGCCCTGTTCCAGTCGATCAGAAAATCAGCTCTCAACATTGGTGGTCTCAGCAAGTACCATTTTGTTGTGCTACTGGCTCCTAATGAGAACAGAAATCATTAGTTAAATAAACAAACCATTAAGTTGAAAACCAATGAGTTGCTACAGCTCTGACCAACGACATTACCTCATTTTGGATGGCTGTTAGCCAATGGTGAACTCCACTTGGGTAATGGGTTCAGGGCTTGAGTCAAGAGAAGCACTCTACTCTACAGTAGTAGCTTACTGCTTGGGGCACATTTGCCTGGGGTGTCTGACCAGGCTAAAATAGCAACACTGGGCATCCTGTCAAAGAGTGGGTAACTCTGATGCCACACTGATCAAGACTGAGAGATCTAAGGTTGGTGGTAAGAAGGCTGGGAATAACCAAATATAGGACCCAGGGAGGCCCAGGAAGAAAAGTAAATGGAAAGTGTTTCAATCAATAAGATGTGAAGATTATTTCTAGAAGAGTTTAGCTTACTTCTAAGAAAAAGCTTTTCACGTATCGTGAAACCACTCCATAATCAGCCATTTTCTTTGAAGCATGTGATTCATTGATTATAAATGATTCCCATCTGCTCAGTAATGCTAGTTTCTTGAGTTTCTCCTAAGAGGTGTGGAGACAGAGACTGGGGAAAGTTGCCTTTGGGGGCTTCAGGCAAGAAAGTAAGATCTCCAGAGATGGGTGCTCTGAGCAGCCATTTTTGCAATTTCGGTTGCTATGTTTATTTTAAAATATTAAATGGATTTGTTTTTAATTAACTCTGGTGTTATGGAAAAGGCACTTAAAGAGAAATGAGGATATCTGAGTTCTAGTCCCAGCTTGCCTCTTTTAACACACTGTGTTGATGAGGAAGTGTGTTTATGGTTAAAGGCATGGACTCCAGAGCCAAACTGCCTGGGTTCAAATCCCAGCTCTGCCTCTTCTGTCTGTGTGTCCTAGAGCAAGTAACTTAGCCCTTCTGTGCCTCAGTTTCCTCATCCATCATTTCCAGTGGTGGAAATAACAGTGTCTATCTCTTACAGTGGTTGTATCCATCTCTTGAGGTTGCCAATATACATAAAGAACTTCTAAATGTACCTGGCACATGGAAGCAAAATACAGTTGTTAGCAGTTATTACTTTGTGATCTTGGGCAATTGAAATAAACTTCCTAGGCCTCAGTTTCCCTATTTGTAAAATGATTCAAATTAAGGGGGTTTGAGGCTCAAGGTAAATGGCTCTCCCTTTTTTCTTCTTTATTCAAACTCATAGAATTCTTCATACACACAATATGCTAATCCTCTACATATGGCAGTCTAAGATTAACTACATATTTAATCAAGCTACTTTAAATATAAAAATTATTCCCTAAGATTTGATAGATGCCTCTTGTAAGATATTTAACAAAGGGTAAAATTAATAACGAAGATTTGTCATACACATCTCTGTAATGAACGTACTTCTTAGAATCCTTCCCCATCGTTACCGTAAGCAGTTACATAAGTGACATTAACGCTCTCATGAAAATGCAGATTTCATATATTGGGGTCTTGTACCTAAATGATAATTACCTGATATTCCTGATTAGTGTTTGTGCTTGAAGCAATTAGCATTAAATTAACCAATTCAAATCCAATGTCTTTTGCAATCATCTGCTAATATTAGTCTATTTACGTCTGAGAATAATTTCTTGGTAATGTCTATACGTATATATATCGTAACTATGCCTCAGATATGTCTCAGTGAATCAGCTCTCCGACAATGAAAAGTTTTAAGCATCCTTTTCACAAGGATAAATTTGGAAAGATATGAGATCAGAGGCTCCACTGAAATCGTCAAAGCCCTAAATATCACAATACATCAGGGTTGGAAGGGTCCTCAGAAGTCTTGTCCAACTCTCAATTCACAGTTGAGGAAACTGAGACATAGAAATCTGACCGAGGTCACACAGGTGGTAAGTGGTGGAGTTAGACCTTAACCCCTGTGAATCCGACTTCCTGTTTTCCAAGGTCAGAGAATCCATCTCCTTCAGTGTCGGCAGGACTTCACCTGAACTAGCGGAGATGGAAGTCTCAAGACAAGGAGAATATCCAGCCTCATTAGTAGCTCTCACCAAACTGTAGAGCAGTTCTTCATCCTGGCTTCCATTAGCATCTACCATGCTCTGCCTTGTGGTAGCCACAGCTCCTGCTGCAGGGCCAAGAGTTCACTGAGAGCCCCAGCTGCTGCCCCTCTGATCCACCACTGTGTTCTTGCTGAGGCCATACTTCCCAGGAGCTACTCCCAGCTGTGACTGGGCACAGCAGGGGTACTACTGTGGGCCTGTGACTGTGGGTCAGAGGACTCCTCTAATGGGTGACTTTGGTTTGAAAATTCCAAGTCTCTTCTTATTCAATTCTTCCTTCCCCCTTTTCCTTCTCGAAAGTTGTCAGATGAGCAATGTGTTTTTCCACGCCTGCTCCTGCTTCCTCCCCTTTATCCTTCACAGGCATCTCTTATCGTATCCCACCTTGGTGTCAGCTTCAAACTAACACGGTCTCTAAAATCAAGTTTTTTCAGGAAATCAAGTAGGAATTAGAGAAATTTTAAAAATATGCTCCCTCCTATATCATGAGAAGAATCATGAAAGAATGGAAACAAAATAAAGAAGATAGACTGATTAGGCTGAATGACAGAATTTTTTTTTTTAAAGACAAACTAGGCAGATATGAAACAAAAAAGTAAGATCTTGAAGACCAGGAGAAAGGGATAAAAAAGGATTAAGGAGATGCACACAATCTAACTGCTCTAAATAAGGAATTCAAAAAGGAGGATATATATTTAACTGTATCTTGAAAAGAAAGAGTGACTGCAACCCGGTGAAATTTATCAGGACAGATAAACTCTCAAATCAGCCTGGAATGAGTACTTCAGAGGGAGCCCGGAAAATATTGTGAAGCCTCTTCCTAAAGCTTCAGATAGAGAATCCACAGTTAGATATGGTTATGGCAGCCCAGCTGTGCAAAAGGATTACATAACTGTGGGCAGATTTGACAAGGTATGGTAGATTACAGATGGCCACAAATCTTTGCTAGTCCTCCCACAGAGAGGTAGCTTCCCCCCTTTTGAATTTGGGCTGGTCTCAGAGACTTGCTTGACCAATAGAAGCCAGCACTTAGAAATAATGTTCCAGGACTTCCAAAGCTAGATCATAAGAAACCTTGAAGCTGCCATCCAGGCTTCGTGGAACATTCTTTCCAGAGTCCTAAGCTACCATATAAGAAGTTTGATAACTCTGAGACTGTCATGCTGGAGAAGCAATGTGTAGGATCCCTGATCAATACTCTCAGCTGAGACCATCTTTCCAGTCATCCCCTCCAAGGCACCATACATGTGATGAAGCTTTCTAAGACTCTCCAAACCATCTGCCAACTGAATACCACCAAGCGACCTCTGTTGATGCCACAGAGAACAGAAGACTCATTCAGCCAAGCCCTGCCAAATTCTTGGCCCTTAAAATTATGAGATATAACAAAAATTATTGTTGTTGGGGTTGTTTGTTATACATTAATAGAGTTCTGGAACACAGGAAAAGACTACAGAGATCAGTAGGAAATACTCAAAGGATTATTAGATAAATTTCCAGCTGAAATGTTTTGAAAATGAGCATACAGTATTGCCTGTGTCCTAAGAGAACATATTGAATAAATGCATGAATTAGACTCTGAGGAAAGGCTCAGAAAGATCGGACATATTATAGAGGAGATAGACAAAATAATAACTGAATCCAGGCTTGGATTAGCCATTGGTCTGATGGGAAAATATCTCCTGGGTAGGAATATCCAACTTAGGGGGGCAAATGTGGACAAGATTTCTTAGAACAGGAGGTGTGGGGTAGACTCAGACCTTAATTGATTTCACTTCTCTCAATCAGGGAAATCTCAAAATCTAAAAGAGTTTTTTGGAAAAACAAAAGGATGTGCCAGAAAGGAAAGAGAAGTTCAAGTGGGAAAGCTGCTCAGATCCAGCAACTAGTGCTCATTCCGTGCGTTAGAAAGAGAAAGAGACCCAACGAGAAGCAGAGTGAACTGTTAGAAAGTCAGCTGAGTTTCTCAGAAAGGAGTAGAGGATTAACAGAAGGAAAGAGAACACTGGAGGAGCAGTTCATTACTGCAAAAAAAAAAAGATGTAGCAAAAGAAATGCAACTCAAGGCTAAAATATTCAAAATATATGGAAAGTCAGTGTTCTGAGAAGTGCATGGCAGAGGGACTGGTCCTCAGGAGGCCCATAAGGGGCCAGACTTCAGGAGCATCACAGGAAAGTCTCCCTAGAAGACAGATCTTAAGGCCTAAGCAATTCTCTAGCAAGAGGCAGGGACAATAGCCATCATGCTATAGAATAAAGGGGGTCTGTGTATCCTATGTCAATTTTTTTTTTCTAATTTAGTTCTAAAAGAATTTTTAAAACTATATGATGCCTTGTACATTTTAATTTTGACAAGTAAAATTTTTCCTCATAAGTTTAAAGAACAAAGTTGGAAAAGATGTAATTTCCAGCAGATTATAAATATTGACATAAAATAAATTCATTGAATACATTGAATACTCTTTTAGATGTGTTCAAAGGAATCTAAATACCAAAACAACTTGATACCGGCATCATCCATTTAAAAATACATGAATAATCTCTTTCTTTAACATTTGAACATTTTGCATCTTTTCTTTTCATCTTTAAATTTATATTCCCATTCCAATTCTCCCTCAGAATTTTATCTTAATGTAAGACATTTAAATTTCAAAGTATTTTATTGATCACCCTTATCATACTTATCATTGAAATTTGAAATTTTATCTTATTTCCTGTGACAGTAAGGCTCTAAGTGTTTAAAAACAATCCCTTCTTGAGTTTGAATTATTGCTACGATTATTATCAATACAATTGGTCAAAACAACATAGATTATAAATTTTAATAAATAATTATAAATCATAAAAATGAAAATTATTATAAATATATCTCTTAATGAGATAAATGAGGTTTTGTATCCTTTTTAGGCTTTCTCATTCATTCATGTATTCATGATTGAATATTGACTTAATGCTATATTTTTAGATGTAAACCTTGAAAAATCTTGTTCTCATAAATCCATGGAGAGCAATGGGATGAGTTTGTACAACCAAGTTGCTCAACCCTTTGAACACATTCTGAGTTATGTATTCACATGGTGATCTATCATCAAACACTACTCTTAATGATCTGTCAGCTGATAACTCCTCTAAATTGGTAGAAGCAAGGAATTGGAAACCATTCGACTCACAAAAGCATTTGTTCCCAATCATTAGAGTCATTCATTACTATCTCAATTTCTGGGAAGAATTCCAAAAGTACTTTACCAAGACTTATCAAATAACAATTAATTATACTCATCACTCTTACTTAGAGCACCTTGGGTTATCCAAGTTATTCAGAAAGGATTAGGAAAATCAAAATATTATTAATTTCATTGCCAATACAATTTTTTAATCAAGTATTTTTGTGTGTTTCAAATACATTTTATCAAAACCTGGAAGCTACAGTTTTTGCTTATTTAATTTATGGAAAATACCCACCCTATAACTTAGTTGGCAAAAACAGTTCTTTTCGTCAAGTCAATCAGCCAAGTCAACTTAACTTTCTCTCAATATAGCCCTGACTTCATTTTTAATTAAAAAATGTTTGATATATGTTTCAAGAAATGCTAAAAAACACTGACAAATAATTATAGAAATCATTCTCTAAGGTAAAAAGCTAAAAACTGTCAATAGTAAAATAATGTAGGCCTAAAATAAAATTTGATTTATTTGTATATGTTATAAAGCCAAAATAAAACAATTTACTAAACTTTTAATAACACAAAGTAATATGTAGCTAACATTGTAAATTAATTATAAATCTAGGAATATGATAAAAGGCATTGTATTCCTTCAGTAAATAGGTGTGTATATGTAATGAACATCAGTGTTCATTTTAAGGAATAATTAAATAAGATCTGAGAATAAATATATCAGAAATCATTCAATTATTTTTAGTAGTTCTCATGATCAAACTTCCCTGCATATTTAAAGAAGGAAAAAGATATTTACTGCTTAAATCTAATTAGTCCAGCTGCTAACAATTAATTTTATCTTTTGCTAACAGGAAGTAGAAATTAGTATAAATATTTCATAAAATATTTTGACAAAATAGGCTTTAACTGCTTTCTTAAATAATGCGCACCAAATCTGAAAAAGAAATCACATAAAATTTGTATCTGTGGATTTTACCCAATATATCTTGAAAAATTTGGTTGTCCTCAAAGCTATTCCAGTTACATTTAAAAGAATCAGTATCATTAACTTTTAGAGTCTTTGGCTCTTCAAAGATACTTTTCTTTCCAGTTAATGATATATTCTAGGATTGAGCATGAAATATAGCTGAAAGGAATTGCTTGCATTTAAATATGTGCCAAAAAAGACATTTTTGGTGTTTGATGTATCCTACCCAATGCTCTCGTTGGTTTTTCTAAGGAGAATGTCCCTCAAGAGCCATGCACGATTTGAGAATAAACGGAGATGGAAGGGATAAGATAAACTGGAAACTTTTCATAACCACCCCTCCAACACACACGCAAACACTCACACATACACGCACACACACTCGACCATTCTACCATACATCTGGATTCAGAAAATCCCCACACTGGGCAAAATATAGAAATACGTAAAAAACACAAAATAATTCATGGAGGCCTAAGGGTTTGTGATTCATGAATGAAGGCTTCTTCTTTGTTTGATCTCCCAGCTCTCACTACAAGGTTTTTGCACAGCAGGACAATGCCCTCTAAGATTTGGGATGGATGAGGAGTATGCCTTTCTTTTGGAAAGTAATAGAAGGGCTATTAAAAACTCTGTACGTTACTAGGAAGATCATTTGTAGGAAAGAAAACAAATGAAAATTGAAGGTCTGGAAATTGATTTCCTTAAAAGTATATGTGCTAGCGTTTCTCCTAGGAAATCTTGGGGAACTTGGAGAATGCAATACATTTGAAGTGCTTTGAAGACCACCAGCCAAAGTCACCTCAAGCAGTGGCAGAAACACAGCATTAAGAGGGGAGCTAGAAATGGAGAAACGCTGAAAATGCTGGATGGGAAAGAATGCAAATCAAGAAAGTCCTTGTGAAGGAATTACAAATCCCTGACTTTGCAGGAAGAAAAAAACATATCAAATGCCCTTGAATGAGAAAGGAGACATTTTTCTCCCATATATGGTAAAAATCATACCACAATTAACCTATGGTGGATGCTTTCCCCCAGTAAATGTATGTTCATAAATCCTTGTGGACTATTGGACAACTGAAATAAACTGATAGCCTGCCACGGATGCAACCAAGACGGTATCTGTCACCCACCCTCTTTCTCCCAACTGCAGATGAGTATCTGTTAGGGCCTTTGGGAAGCCTAAAGGCAGAGTCCTGGGAGAAATGTTGCCTGGAATTCCTCCCTAGGGATTGGGGATGGCCTGTTTTAGCTTCTGTGAGTGTAGGGGTAGTGCTGTGAGAATATTGTGTATCCATGATACTAACTCTTGGGCCCTTTCAAGTATGGTCAGGAAAGAGCGGTACAAATTGAGAAGCCATGAAGGAGCCACTCCCATTGCTGGAGAGTCAGCCTGGACTCAGCTGCCCAAGGAAACACAGCTCCACACCCACACTGGGATGCGACCCTCCTGGCCAAGATGAGCTGAGTAAGAAAACTGAAGAGAACTGTGTGAATCTAAGAATTTGGGACTTTGAATTATTCCTAAGAGTAAAGGAATTCAGTTTTTGGTTTTTTGCCTTTTATTTTATTTTCTCCCAGGGAACTTTAAAATGAAATTGGAGACTATTTTAAAATTTTGAATAACTTCATATTTCTCATCTGGCAAGTATGTTTGGATTATCTTTATGCTGCCATTTAATCACATTGCAGCCTTTGATTACTTATAGTGGACAACATAGCTAAGCAAAATCTGAGAGTGGGAAATAGAAGAGGAAAGCAAATTTTGAGCATTAGTTACAAAACCTCCTTAGAGGTAATTTAATGAACGTAATTATTATGAGTCCTT
Source organism: Ceratotherium simum simum (assembly GCF_057802395.1). NCBI lineage: Eukaryota > Metazoa > Chordata > Mammalia > Perissodactyla > Rhinocerotidae > Ceratotherium > Ceratotherium simum. The sequence goes on from NC_141906.1 coordinate 15,014,513, forward strand.
TCTGAGCCTTCTGAGAGAAAAGTCTAAATTGCCCACTATGATTCCAGAAGGATCTACAAAGCAGTAGGGGCTGTTATTTGGGGGAATGGATTCATTAAGGTGGGAAAGAATTGCCCCACAGGCAGACGACCTCCTTGCCCTGGGGGCCCAGCCCCACTCCTGCCTGACCACAGCCTGATGGATAAGGCAAATAAGATAACAGGACAAGAACTGTGAACCGCTAAGGGGCAGTACTTGGTCCCCACTCCTTCTACCCCTGTAGGTAGGGATTTCAGCACCACCACCTCTGCTGGCCTCACTCCCCACCACTCCATGTCATCTCACTGAGAGAGGAGTCAGTGAGTTAGGAAGAAGGAACTGAGTATGTTCAGCTTAGTGCCTGTCTCTCTTCTCTTAGGAAGTGTCCCTCTGGTCTGATGTCTCTCACAGGATAAGTGCTTGTCCCTCAGGTGAGGCCTGAGGTTCTCTGGCTCTGCCTGGGCTGGGGAGGGGAAATTTAGCTGTGAGGTGAAGGTTTAACACGCTCATTTAGCCGCAGAGCCAAAGATACATTCCCCAATCAGTTTTATTAGACTAAGGGTGCTATTTAAACTAAAATAAAAATTGCTTGATGGAATGAAAGGATGAATGACTATAACATCTATCCACATGAAGCAGAAACAAGGATTCAAAGGTACAGGTGAGAGTTGACCTATGCAATGGAGAGTCCCCTAGAAGTCCTCTACAAGTAAATCAATTTTTGGAAGTCAAATCTTCTCCTCTTCCTTCCTACAAGGCTAATCCTTTATTCCCAGATAGTCTAATCATCAATGCTCATTAATTTCCCATTGGTGGCTTCTAACATTTAAGCCTTAAATTTTTCCATCAAGTAGTTAAATTATCTTAATAAACAGTTAACTAGGTGATTAGGAGTTCTTTTAGCAAAGCTCATTGTTGATTTCTCTTGAGTCAGATCAAGTCTCTAGTGAATAAAGCAGTTGACACAATCAGAAGAGTGCCACCAATTACTCATGTGTTGTCTCATTTAATCCTAACAACAACCCACTGTAGAGGTGAGGAAACTGAGGGTCAGAGAAATTGAGTAACTTGCTCAAGTTTGCATACCCAGTAAGTAGCATGGTCAGGATTTGAACCCTGATATGCCTCCAAACTCCATGCCCAGTCCGTTACCTCACAATGTCCACATTCATAGAATTCCATACTATCATAATTAGAAGAAACCTTCCAAGTCATTCAGCTCAACCTCCATTTACTGCCAACGTCCTCCCAGGCATGACTTGCCCATCTCAGTGATGGGAAGTTCCTAAAGTGTCCTTAAGCCCTATTGCCTCGCAAATTCCTTTTTACATGGAATGTCCTGTAGATTCACTCCACTGACCCAAGGTCCTTCTTCCCTTTGGGGTCCCAAAGCACAGAACTTCGGAGGTAGCAGAGTGTCCATCCTTAGATTAAACATCCCCTGCTCCTCCAACTATGCCCCACATATCTTGATCTTCAGCCCTTCCCCACCCTCCTTGGAACCCCCCAGAGCACAGTCTTTGTCAATGACACATCTGGGGCCCGGCACTGGACATAATATTCCAGGATGGGGCAGACCAATGCAGCGTAGTGCTAGATTATCACTGCCTTCGTAGAAAGCACCGCGTAATATTCTTTTGTGGCAGGGCATGGGAATGGGGTGGGAAGAACATTGTTCCTCCCATGTAGGGAGTCTACATGGCTCGCTAGTGAAAAAAGAAAGGCATTTCCCAAATTGCGTTTCCTGAAACACCAACACCCCAGAATAAGTGAAAAGGTGCTTTAAGAATAAAAAAGATCTGTGATCATGTAAGTTTTGAATATATTGCTTAATATTCATTCACTAATAAATCTTTATTGAGTGCTTACTATATGCCAGGTACTGTTCTAATCACTACAGATATATCCATGAAAAAAACACACGAAAATCCCTATCTATGGAAGCTACAGGTCAGACAAGAAATGTTATGAATGTTTGAGGACCGTTTAGAAGATTTGTAATGCAGAATGGCACATTATAGGAGAAACTCTGATGCAAAGCAGTGGGCTTAATTTTATTTCTGTCAACCTTTACAATCCAAATATAGGATCCTTGTGTAAGTACTAACATGCTAAAGCACTAGTTTAGGAAACACATGCTTACAAGACTGAACCCAAATTACCCTGCCTTCAGCCAACATATCTCCCCATGTCACTGCTGTCCCATATCGAAACTTTCCAAAGTAAAAAGAAGGTAAAGATCAGCCAAGAAATATAACAAGCATGGCAAACTCCGCCCGTAGGAGAGCTTAGAGGACATCATGGGGCATGCTGCAAGAAAGGAGGGTTATCAGGAAGCTAACAAAAATGTAGAGGAATGGAGGACAGAACTCTGTCTCCACGCTCAGGAGAGGGAGGCCAATGGGTGACCAAATTCTAACACAGGAGCAGCTGATCCAGCTCAGCACCCAGGCCAAGCATCAGTGACCCAGGTGGTCAGACCTGGGGATGGGGCAGGACTTAGCCAGGGAAGTAGACGCACTGGATCAGGAATTCCATCTTGAAAAAGGTCAGAATGAGGAAGAAACAGAAAGGACCCAGTGCCCCGGGAAATCAGATACAGAGTCCAAAAGGCCCAAGTAGGCTCCTGGCAGCCCAGAGAACTTTTCCCAGGATTCTGTGACCTAGAGCATCAGAAAGACACCCAACCCCTTTGCTCCCGGTAGACAGAGCTGATGACTACTTCTAAACCAGCTGGCTTCCATTTACAACCCAACGTAACTATTCCATTTCAACCCTTTTCATTGAACCTGGTACTTCCAGGCAAGAGGGCACAAAAATGGCATAAAAACCATCAGCAGGCACCTGGGCCCCTGCTCAAAAATTCCTCCAGGCTCCCCTCCTCTCACTACTAACTTCAATATCCCTTGCTCATCACTCCCTCAATTCCTTCACCCATTTTGGCCCCCATGTTCTACTGGGTCCCCTGGGACTTAATGGTTCAGTTTGGGACACTGGCCCGCTCCTACATGTGCCTGTCAGCATTTGCTCGTCAGCTCTGAGTGCCGGGCCCGGCACCCCAGCCATTGGCCCTTCCTTGCCCTTGTCCCAGCCTCTCAGGACAGGGAGCGTAGACTTCGCAGACCTTCGGGGCTGCACGGGTGAGAATTCAGGGGGCAAGCTGCACTGACCAGCAGGTAAGCCAGGCCAGAAGGACCTGGGCCCTGTGTGAAATGAGCCAGACACACAGGAAAGATAGAAAAGAAACTCTGGGCTCAGTGGCAAGGCTGAGTTTGGAGAGAAGCCGATGTGGGAAGGGATTTGTTATTTGTGGAAGGCTTTTATTTGATGGTGGGAAAAAAAATGGCAAATATGTAACACAATATTTCTGTAACCATAAATAACATGTAAATACCTTTCATAATGAAAACCTTATGGAATCTGCTTTTCTGGGAGGTTTTTAAAATAGGGAAAGGCAAGAGGGGGAAATGACATATATTTAACCCGTAGTATGTGCTAGCACTTTCCATATGCTGTCTTCTTAATCCTCTCACTTCTCTTCCGGGGAAGGCTTTTACTTTATAGATGAGGAAAATGAGGCTAAGAGGTTAAGGGACATGACCAAGGTCCCATGGTAAACCACAGTTTGAAAGTCGATCTTCAAGCTCCAGAGCCCTCCCTCTTTCTGGAATCAAACAGGAGCCTGCCTAGAGGCAGGGGTTGGACTATATGACCTTTCTAGATTCTTCTCTCTTGCCAGGGTTTCCAGAATTGGTTTGTTCTCTGCAGGTGCCTTAAGGCTTTCAGGATAGTAAGGATCCACTGTGTACACTGTGAACAGTAACTCAGCAAAGAAGATTTCAGGTGGTGAAAACAACACTGAAAGTGCAATTGGGAGATGCTGAGCTCCGCCACTGCCTTGCCGTGTGGCCTTAGATAAGTCTCTTCCTTCTCTGGGCTCCAGTTTTCACATCTGGAAAACAGAGAGCTGGGCTAAATGCTTGGGAAGCCTCCGCTCAGCTCTGACAGTCCCATCTTTCAGGGGACGGAGTTCACTTTGGCAGTCTTAGGAGGATGTGGCCCAGGAAAGGTCACCTCAGAGCTTCCCTCAGCCCGGTCCCATCCCTTTGCCCACCTCCCTCCCCAGGAGTCTCCGTGAACGCCCTCTCCACAGCCCGGCCTGCACTGACCTGCACCTCCCGGGTCAGGGCCAGCTCCAGCAGCTGGCTAAAGTGCTGGCCCAGCGTGCTCAGGGTCTCACTCACGCAGGCCTTCATCGACTTCAGGACATGCTCATTCTCAACCTGAAGGCACCTGGGGAAAAGAAACCATGGGGTGTGCCACTGGAAGGGCCAGGTGGTCAGCCCCCGGCCATTGCAGGGGCCAGCTCCGGGCCTGCTGCGGGCCTGGTGTGGGGTGAAAGCAGCCTAGGAATATTCCATAGCTGGCTCATCTCCTGGACTCCTAGTGTTCAGAGAAGCGCTGGCCTGAGATGGAAGCTAACGTCCATGTCACTGGGAAGAAAGGCCATCAGAAGGTGGCCAAATCCATGCCTCTGGGGATCTCCCCAGGAGGACCTGCCATCATGGAGGCCAGGGTCGAGGGCTGGGGGGAGGGAGCAGCAGAGGAGGGGCGCTGGTGAGCCAGGAAAGCCGGGGCTCACCCTAAAGGTCTATGGCACTGCCTGGGCCCCTTTAAGGGAGGGCTGCTTACAATGTGCACAGAGGAGCCTTGAGGATTTTCTCCCTAGAGAGAAAGAACAGGGCAGGATCAGGCTCAAATGTACCCCTATGGCCTGAGAATGTTCCACACTGGAAGGCCAAAGACTCCATGGGAGCTTAGGGGATGCCAAGTTCCAGGGTTTTCTTTCAGGGCCGGGGGGCTGGAAAAGGTGAGGGAGTGTCAACACACATCTGGGTGTGTATACATTGAGGTTGAGTGTGTGTATGGGTCTGAGTGTAAACATATGTATGTTTACATGTGTGAGATATGTTGAAGAGGGCGCGAGTGTACTTCTGTGCCGGCGTGAGTGTGTGTTTATATATGTATGTATGAGCGAGTGAGTGTCTGTGAACCCCTTGTCTACGTGTGTGTGAGTATAAGGGCGTGAGTGTCTGTCTTCACCTTGCCTTGACTTTGGGGATTCGGGGGCCTTCCCAAAGCTCTGAGAAACCTTCTCCTTGAGACCAGCCCTCAAGAATCCTCTTACTTCCTATGCCCAGGCCTCTCCTCTGCCATCTACATTCTCCCTAGGATCTGAAAATGGGGCAGAAAATCCTCAGAGTCTTTTAAGTTTTCTTATAAAAGTCAGCAAAAGCGAACTCCAGAACCGCACACGGTCCCTCCCCCCACACTCCCACTCTCCCTCTGGGAGCGGATGCCAGCCCCTCCCCCTGCCTGAGGACAGGGGGTAGATCCTGGGAGACCCAGGGTCCAGATTTACCTCTCTGTGACTGCTGAGAGCTCTGAGCACTTCTCCATTAGCAGCTTCTCAATCTGTAGAAAAACAGATCAAGTTGACTCAATGGAATAAACCTTGGCTGAGGAGCAACCACTGGGCCGGGCCCTCCAGGGCATAAAGATGAGGAATTGAGTCATCGGATTTGAGAAACAGGCACATAAGCTATGACACAGTGTGATGTGGATGGCAAAGGAGATCATTATTAGCTGCTTTGGAAGCTCAAAAAATAAAACTGAGGGGCCAGCCCGGTGGCATAGTGGTTAAGTTCGCACACTCCACTTTGGCGGCCCAGGGTTCGCAAGTTCCAATCCCGGGGGCAGACCTATGCACAGCTTATCAAGCCATGCTGTGGCAACATCCCATATTCAAAATAGAGGAAGATGGGCACAAGTGTTAGTTCAGGGCCAATCTTCCTCAGCAAAAAATAAATAAATAAAATAAAACTGAGTAATTAGTTATGCTGGGGGATCTGGGAAGCTTCAGAAAGGAAGGGGCATTTGAGCTGGGTTTCAAAGGGTGAATAGAAGTTTACTGTCTGTGAAGTGGAGCAAGGAAAAGGGTAAAGCACTAAGGTGGAAAGTGAACACCAGAGGAAAGAAAAGTCACGATAAGGGGAATTTTCAATGGTTTACTTTGCACTGAAAAGAAGATTCAAAAGCATGGGCTTTGGAATCAGAAAGGCTTAGGTTGAATCCCACTTACACCATTCGCTGAGTAACTTTGGGCAAGTTACTTATGCTCCCTGACTTTCTGTTTCCTCATTTATAAAGTGAGGGCAATAATACTAGCTAACGTTTTTAATCAACTTGTTTACCGTTTTACATGTAATAACTCAGTCCTCACAACAGATCTATGAAATAAATACTATTATCATACTCATGAGGATGATGAAAATGGGGCACAGAGAAGTTAAGTAACTTGCCAAGGTCACACAGGGGAGCAACATTTGAACCCAGGCAGTCTGGCATTACAGTAGGCATACTTAGCCATTGCACACCCTCTCACAGTGGTTATGTCTGCATCACAGGTCGTGCAGGTTAAACGGGATGTGTGTGAAAACACCCAGCACAATTCCTAGCACAGAGTAGATACTCAATAAATGTTCTTACTGTCTTCCCTGCTTTACTAGAAGAGGAGAAAGATCCCTGGGGCAGGAAGAGTTCAGACTCCACACAATTCAGACCCATTCTTCTAGAAGGAATGCCCATTCCAAGTGCCCACTCACGCCCATCCCAGGGCAACTGACCTGGCCCATCTCCTGTGAGGAGCTCCTGCTGACAGCGCTGTACTCACTGACCATGGAGCGGGCGTGGCAGGTCAGACGCACACTCATGCTATGGACGCGCGCCCAGCGGTCCTGGGCCAGCTTCTGCCCGATTCTGCGCAGCTCGGTGCTGATGACCCAGCCTCGCTTCAGCAGCAGCTGCAGGGGGTCTCTAAGGCTAGGGCCGCCTGCCAGGATGAGGTCACCCTGTGCATCCTCCTCCAGGCTGATGGGCTTCGCCTGCAGGACACACATGCACTCGCACTCGGTCATGAGCTTCAGGTCCTCCATCCAGCGCTGGACCGAGTCCACCTGCATCAGGTGTGGCCTGCAGCCAGGGAACAGCGCCATGTTGGCAATCAACACTCCACAATTTCCAGAGGTTTCCCTTCCAACCTGTTTTATGTTTATCCAACACCTACCATATGCTCAGCACTGTTTCTTGCATTCACTTACCTTAATCCTCTTATGTCTCATCATGTCCATCTCACAGATAATAACACTGAGGCACACAAGTTTTGGGGGCAAGTGAGCAGAAAAACAACAGGTAATGGAGTCTGCCAGAGTAGCAGAAGATCTTTACAATAAGAGGAAAGTGGGAATAGCCTAATATCAGATATTAGTTATGTTATGCAAGCCATGGTACGACTACATGGTCATATAGTGTGCACTTTAAAATAACGTTTCCCAAAAGTTCACAGCAAAGAAAAAGGTGTGTGTTAATAAAGTAACACGGGGAAAGCAGTCTGCAAGTATGTAAACACAATCATTATATTAAAAAGCAATTTCTAGAAAAAATATGTAAAAGAAAGACTAACACTAATGGTTCTTTTTTTTTTTTTTTTTTTTTTTTTTGGTGAGGAGATCAGCCCTGTGCTAACATCTGCCAATCCTCCTCTTTTTTTGCCGAGGAAGACTGGCCCTGGGCTAACATCCATGCCCATCTTCCTCCGCTTTATATGGGACGCCGCCACAGCATGGCCTGCCAAGGCAGTGCGTCGGTGCGCGCCCGGGATCCGAACCAGCGAACCCCGGGCTGCCGCAGCGGAGCGTGCGCACTTAACCGCTTGCGCCACCGGGCCAGCCCCACACTAATGGTTCTTTATGGGTGGTGAAACTAAAGCCTTTTTCATTTTTTTTGACTTTTCTCTAATTTCTAAATTTTCTTTCAGGAGCATGTATATCGCTTTGGTAATGGAACAAAATTAACTCTATTTAGTACAACAGCATGAAAATATACATTAGAACCTAAGATCTTTATCAAATAAATCCACTTAGTCAAACAAAATCCAGTCATATCAGATCACTGCTGAAGCACTGAACATGTATTGAGTGACTTATATTTAATATCACATAAGTGCCAGGTACTTTGGAAAAAGTGGAGATGAACAGGCCCAGCCTCCACTCTTGTGGAGCTTTTGACCTGCCCAAAGAATCAAGACAAAGTACCAAGAAGTTAGAAAACGACAGATTTCAGCGTCATTTGAAGATTACGACAGAAGACGAGATGCACGGTCAGTCAGTCAGTCTGGGCTCTAGTCCCTTAGTCTCCGGCTTTCGTTTGCAACAGTCTTCTAACTAATCTTTCTGTCGCCAATGTTACCTGCCTCCAGCCATCCTCCACCTGCCACCAATCATTCTCTCATTCTACAAATAGGTATTCGGTGCCTACTATGTGCCAAGTACCGTTCTAAGCCCTAGGCTGTACCCGCAAACGAGCAGATAAAAACCATTTCCCTTGTGAAGGTTACATTCAAGTGAGAGGAGAGTCAACTTTGAAAGTAATTTTCAAAATAAATAAGCAACGTATATAATATGTTGGGGGTGATCGGTGCTATGAAGGAAAAGAGTATAGGAGAGAAAGATAGAGAGTGCTGGGGGTAGAAGTGCAAGTAGGCATTGCAATTTAAAATAAGTGGATCGGAGAAGGCTCACTGAGGAAGCGACGTTTGAGCCAAGACTTGAAGGACACGAGACCGTGAGTCATGTGGATACTGGGGGGCAAATTGTTTCAGGGAGAGGGAACAGCAAGTGCAAAGGCTCTGGGGCGCAAGTGTCCTTGAGATGTGTGAAGAATAGCAAGGAGGCCAGAGTCAGCCAGGCAGAGAGAGTGATGGGGGCATGAGGTGAGAGCAGTGGAGGGTGGGGATGGGGGCAGATCCTGTAGAGCTGTGCAGGGCGAAGTAAGACTTGGCTTTGACTCTGAGTCAGTGAAGCACACAAAGTGCACCAATGAGGCCAGTGAGGTGGGGCAAAGGTCTCAAGTAGGACTGGAAAGATAAAGGCCTGCTCCAACACCACAGTTTAGATCACGTCTTCGTATTTACTGTTATGTAATGAGAATGAGTAGGACTTTCTGAACGACACAACTGTTTAACTCTAGGGCTTCTAAAAGTAATTTTTAACCACGAGGCTTATAATGTTTAACCATGGAAAGTGTACGTGTGGTTTCTTACAGCAAATTGCCTTTTAAATGGTTAAAAAAAAAAAACTCACCAATGACCTTTCTCCCTCTCCCTTCATGAAAATAGCTATTATATTTTGTAAAGAATTTGAACATATATGTATGTGTGTGGATATATATATATAGAGAGAGAGAAGAAGAGAGAGACAGAGAGAGACACCGAGAGAGAGTCACCGGAAACCACAGCGCCCTGCTGCCCATTCCGTCTTTATGAAATCATATTTAACTTTACATAAGGGGGATTGTATCACAGGTACTCTTTGTAGACAATTTCTACTCTTCTACACCTTACTATCACTGCCTCAATCCTTGCCCCCCCAACCCTGACCAACTCACAGTAACTTAGTGAGTGTCATTCCATATTTTTCTCCACACTCATCCATTCCTACATACTGGAGCTCGTATCCAGTAGAGTCCTAAAACATTCTTTTCAATGTCTAAAAATTATTCCGTGTTGTAGATATACCACAATTTATTAAACCATTTTCCCAGTGTTGGGCACTCACTTTATTTCCAGTTCTTGGCTGCTATAAACACCCTTATACACATACTCTTATATGTCAGTGTCTTCATTCCTTGGCCTAGGACCCCAGGAGTAAAATTGTAATTCAATAAATGCTGCTATGTTGGCTCCCCAAAGCAGCAATGCTTCCCATTCCTCCAACAATGTGGGAGAACTGTCTATATATATAGTTACTCCTGGGTGAATCATCAGCGTTCCCCACCCCCGACCACTGCCCCGGGGCATAGGTCGAAACTCCTGAGACCGGGAGAGGGGGGCTTCCAAGATCTCGCCGCAGCCTCCTTCCCACACATTTCCCTTTTTCATCTTCCCCCAACTCTTGGTGCCCTTGCCATACACACACTGCACTCCGGGCACACTCAACCTCCCTATTTCCCAAACATACCATTCTCTTTTATAATCCCCTGTGGCCTTGCATGGACAGTTCTCTCAGATGGGAATTCTCTTTCTTTCTTCTCTACCTGGTAAGCTCCTACTCACCCTGCAAGACCTAGCTCTAATATTACTTTCTCTAAAAAGCCTCAGCCAGAGCTCATCAGCTGCTCCCAGGGCCCCTGTACCTCTCTGTGCATCCTCCAATGGAGCACTAACAACATTCTGTTGTAATTGGTGTGTTTGTCTGAACTCTCCAAGTCCTGTGAGGGACAGTCCCACATATCTAGTGTGTTGCCAGTGCCTAACATACACCAACCACTCAGTAAATGTACGCCAATGAATGAGGACCCGAATGGCAGGCATTTACTGCTATACCACTGCAGAAGACTAGTTATCCACCACTCAGGCTGCCCAGAGCGTGCCCCAAGACCAACGTGACTGGAAAAGGTATATGGAGGATGGAAAAACACATGATCATCATGTTCTAGAGATAGAGAACTGAGAGGCAAACTGACCTAGGGGCTTTTAAGAGGCAACAAATGAACTAGTCACTCACTCACTGACTCGTTCACTCCATAAACACTCTGCAGTGGACACCTGTGGTTTGGCATCCTTCCTCCTTCTTCTGTCAATGGCGAAGGTGAGTTACATTAGCCGCCTCTTTGTGTGGCCACCTCGGATCCAGCTTTCCCCTCCTCCCAAACATAAGGGTCCTCTGGTGCCCACGTCTGTGTTGTGTGAAAATGCCCCTGGCCATAGTTGGTGGTTGAGCCACAGGTGGGCTCCTGGACCAAGCTGCACTCATCCAATTCCCTATCCCCAAATGGTGAAACTTAGAACCAAGAGCTTCAGAGACTAGAGTTGTTGGACATGGGTTATGACGTTCATGACAGCAACTTCAGCTGCTCCACGAGGAACTCCAGGATCACTGGGGACTGGGAAATAAGTCCGAGAGTTAATCTCTATTGCTTGTAACCCAAAGAACCTTTCCTAAAACACAAGTACGCAGATAACTAAGCAGCACTGAGCCAGTGCCATCCCTTAGAAAACAGATTTTCTGGAAATTCAAAGAAGGGTGCTGTCTCTTCCAGTTGGAGATCAGGGGAGGTGCCTGGAGAAGGTGGCTTTAGAGCTGGGTGGGGTTTGGACAGGTGAAGACAGCGGGAGCATATTCCAGGGGGCAGACAACGAAACAAGGAGTAGGTCAGCTGGGCTAGAGTAATACATTCTGGAAAAGAGGGAATAGCGAGAGGGAAAGCTGGAAAGGCAGACAAGGGCCCTGATCTTGAGAAGCTTTGAATGCCAGAGTAGGGCTGGGCACCTAGGCTAGAAGCCCTGAGAAACTATGGAAGGGTGGCCGGGCAGGACAACAGAGCTGGAGCCGGTGGGGTTGCAAGACTGCTACATCACAGCACCTGGGACACAGGAAACACGTGGTGCAGGGTGGGTCCCACATGTCTTCAGGTGGAAAAGCTCAGGGACCCCCAGGCAGGAGACACTCACACCCCTTTACTTCCATGGGAAATGGCCAGGGAAGAGCCAGGAAGGGAGAAAAAGGGAGTAAGAGCCACCAAATGTCTCCTACCTTGGCCCACCCGGGAGGCCTGATTAGATCCCAAATTCACATTTTCATTACCACCTCCACCCCAACTCTCACAGAGGCATGCTCAGTTCTAGTCCTTTAAGATCTCTCAGAATTAAAAAGAAAGTGAGATTTCAGAAGCTGTGTTAATTAAAATCCAGGTTGATTTATCACTCTGCTGGTAAGAGAAATAGAATGACAAAACTATTGATTTCTCCAGTAGCTGAGTATTTGTGCCTCAGAGTGTCTGTGTTTGTGGATATGAACTCATCCAGGTGTCCGTCTGTATTATCTGTATGCTGGTGTCCAGGTGTCTGGGTGTGAGCTGTCTATCTCTACCTGCGCAAACACTCAGATGACTGTCTGTGTTTACAGGTCTTGCATCAGATAAACTCGATGATTAAAAACAGGGGTGGGGCCTGAGTGTGGTCTGCACTTAGTGACTCAATTCCAAAGAAAAGAGAATAGAAAGTGTAGGAAAAAAGTGACTCTGCAGTGGAGAAACCTGGCAGACAGCACCTGAACCAAGTGGTTAGAGGGAACCTGACACTGATGAACCATGTTGACAGCATGTACTCCTGATATGAGGTGATGAGAAGGACACTTCCTCACTGTGGCAGTCTTCCCCAAAACACAATAACCTCTGTGTCAGCATGGGAAAACCATCAGAGACCCCAACTGAGGGACATTCCACAAAATATCTGACCAGTACTCCTCAAAACTGGCAGGGTCATCCAAAACAAGGGAAGACTGAGAAACTGTTACAGACAGAGAAAGACCGAAGAGAGTGATAACCAAGTGTAAGAGGATATCCCGGATGGAATCCTGAAACAGGAAAGGACATTCATGGAAACTAGTGAAACCCAAATAAAGTCTGGAATTTAGTTAACTGTAACAGACCAGTGCTGGTTCCTCAGTTGTGACGAATGTACCATGCTCATGTAAGACGTTAACAATCGGGGAACTGGGTATGGGGCATGTGGGACCACTCTGTACTATCTTTGCAACTTTCTGTAAATCTAAAGCCTTTTTAGAATAAAAAAGTTTCTTTAAAAAAAAGTAGAGTTTGGGTAGCGAGGTAGAGTCTAGATCACAAGCCTGAGGATTTAACCCCATCCCTCCAGAAAGAATTTCACTGCCCTTGCTTCTTCCCCAGCCAGAAGCACAGGCTGAGACTGGCCATCACTCTGACTTTGTGTCATGAGCCCCATGGAAGGAAGACCTAGGGAATTCAAGCACCAGTGGATGGGTAGGTGGAACCCGGCTAAGGAGCCAGGAGTGGAAGCTTCCTTAAAGAACCTAGCAGTGGAAGGAAAGAGGGTCCCCCGCTGGGCTAGGGGATGAAGTTGTTCTCTCAGGGGAAAGGAACATGGCAAGCCTAGCAGGCTTTGTCTTCCAGTCAGTCCCGTTATCTGCCCTAGAGCCCAGCAACAGCTGAATCCCAGGCGAGCCTCTTGGACCTGCGCCCTCCGTGCTTAGCGACCTCAGGGAGGCCTCCCTCTGGCACAGTCAGGCCCTCAGACTGCTCACGATGAGCCTGCTCCCTCCCTATTTGCCTGAACAGGTCTTGAACCAGAGCTTCCTCGGGGTGGGACGGAACAGCCCGTTGTGTAAGGGCCTTGAGCATAAGAGGAGCTTCCGCAGGCCCAGGCCAACAAAGCTGGCACGCTGGCACATGGGGCAGAAAGAGCTGGCTCTGCTACTCGTAGTCTGTGTAATCAGAGGCTGCTGCTGCCTTTCTTGTTCCCCATTTCTTCAATTTTTATTGCAATAACATATGTACGTAAAAGTGAACAAATCATAAGATCAAGCTGCAGTTCGATGAATTTTCATAAAGTCAACACACCCATGTATCCAGGAACCAGATAAAGTCTCCCTTGTGCCCGCTTCTGGTCACTCCTCAACCAGGATAACCAGTATCTTGACTTTTAAGAACATACATCAGTCTTTTGAGTAAGTTTATTAACCAACGTGAACCTCAATTTCTTCATCTGTAAAACAGAGATAATAATAGAACCTTTCACACCAGGTTGATGGAAGAATTAAAGTAAGTGGTGAACGAGAAGGGCCGAGGACATTGCATGGCACAAATGAGATACTCAAAAACGTTAGTTCTCTTGGCTGCCTTTCCTCATAGGTAACACTTAGCACCTATGATAATAACTATAATAAGAGCTAGCATTTACTGAGCATACTGCATGTGATGAGCCACGTGCTAAGTGCTTTTCATGAATTATTTGATTTACTCCTAGCGACAATTGTCTGATTTAGGTTTTACTATTATCCCCATTTTACAGATGAGGAAACTGAGACGCAGAGAAGTAAAATCATCCAAGTAAAAAGCAGCAGCACTGAGGTTGAAATCTGGTCTCTCTGACTTCAGAGTCTGCTCTTAACCTCCCAGCTTTACTGCTTCTCACTCTGCCCAGCCCTCAGAAAAAGGAGAGGAGCAGAGAGCGAGATGAGGCAGCCTTAACACAGGGAGACAGGAAAGACCATTTTCCCAAGCAAGAACTTCAAGGCTGTTTACGAGCAACAGGAAGATGAAGGGAAACTGTGAGCCCCTGAATCTGCCTTCAGCTCTGGTGTGGCGGGCGGACCAGGGTCCCGGGCCCCAGAGATGTAATTACTGCTTTCAAGCCAAACCCACTCCCGGCTGTCCAGTTGCAGGAGCCGCCTTCCACGGTGACAGCCTCAGAAATGAGGACAGACAGGGGGCGCCTGTGGGGAAAGCAGAATCTGGTTTTCTTTAAGAATGAGCTTAAAATAACTTCTATTTCTAGAGATTGGTTAAACAAATACCTCCTCTTTCTCCCCAGGCAGTAACCAAACACACTGAGAAGAATAAATCGAGCATATTAGGAAACCCATGGATCCCTGCTTCCTCTTAACCTCACTCAGCGGCTGGTCCTCAGGCCCTGTCAAGCAGGCACATCCCACTTAGGTCCAGGGCCAGCTCTGAGCAGGGCAGGGAGGACATCAGGAGGTTCTGGCCCACCAGTAGGTGGAGGGCAGAACGTGTTGGCAGCTCAAGACATATATATACCTCCCACCCAACCTGACTTCGTCCAGCAGGCTCTGCCCAAGTTACAACTAAACCATTGAGATTATAATATAATTATGTTTTGCTAAAAAAAAAAAGTGAGAACTGGATGAAAGCAGCTCTGAAGTCACAGGGAAAAAGAAAGTAGACAAAAGCCACCACCAGTAATAATAACTAAGATGCATTGGACCCTTAGAGTGCCCCAAGGGCTGTGTACTTATCACACGTTACTTTAGTCTCACGACAACCTGATTAGGTGCACACTCCTATTGTCTCCATTTTACAGATGAAAATGCAAAGGTGCAGAAGAGTTACATGATTCAAGAGAGCCAGAACTCCATGCAGGCAACCTGATTCCAAAGACTGTGTGTCTACCGGCCACACAATACAGTTTCTCCACCTGCCTCTCTCCTCCATCAGACTTGGAAATATCCTCAAACGCAGGCACTGTCTGACTTATCTTAGCATCACCAGTCTTCAGCACAGGGCCTGACACATAGTAGCCATCAATAAACACTTAATTGAATCAAGTAAACCAGAGACTGCCTGGGAAACATGGATTGTAAGCCTTGCCACACGAGCTAAAATATTTTCTGAGCTTGCAGGGTGTTACGAAGATGAGCGTGAGCGCCCTGGCCCGGCACGTGGGCACCCCCTGCACTCACCCCGCTCTCTGTTCCGGGACTGCATTTCAGGAGATGCAGATTCTGTCCTTGCCTGGGATGTCGGAGAAAGGATAGGTGAGTTCTCTGCTATATTTTTTTCCTAGTGGTAAAAGTTTGAGAGTTGGGTAAGTAACTAGATCCCACAAAAGACACGATCATAAAGTTTTTTGTTTTAAATAGAAATACTTAAAAGCTGGTGTCAGTAGAATCAGAGAGAACTTTTGTACATGCAAATGTTCCTACATTCCACTAAGCAATGCTCTGGTTGGGTAGAGCTTGGTCCCTAAGCAGTTATTGTCCCAATTCTCAGAGTCTGACCTAAACTTACAGGCAAAAGGTTTTCCAGTGAGGTGTGGACATACATACTCAAGCCTTGGGGAAGTGGCTGAAGGGAGATCTTAGCTCCCAGGGGAAGTGCCTGTCCCCACATGACAACAGTAACAAATATAAAATATTCTCAACCAGTTCGATAAGGTTTGAAACATTAAGCAGTGTCTCCCAGACAATCCCTGGTCAACCTCATTCAGTGGAACACTGTTGATGTTGATCATGTGCCAGGCCTTGTACTGGTGATCCTGCCCCTAGGAAACTCACACGTTCTAAAAGAAGAGACAGACATGAACAAATAGAACCCAACTTCACTCTCTTCCCAACACGACACGCTATGTGTCTCAAGTATTTCCAGGAGTCCCCAGAGTTCATTTCATATATATTCCCCCGAAAAAGCTAGTTCAGTCAACCACCGGTTGCACTGGATGATTCTGTCACCCTTTCTTCCCTTAGCACCCTTACACTCGGTATTATTCTAGCTGCCAAGTCCTGCCAGGTTCACTCAGCATGGCTGCCTTTCCTTCTGGGTAATGTAATGCTGTCCGGACTCTACTAGACATCTCGGGCTGTCACAGCCACCACTTCTTCTCTTACTGCTGCATCTTCTATGTACAATTGTACCACTTTCAGAGCCAGGCATGTCTCTGGTCTTCTAGCCATCATGTGGCTTCTGTTGGGTACCACTCCTCTCATCAGAGCATGAACTCTGGAGCCGGATTGCCTGGATTAAATTCCAGATCTGCAACTTGCTAACTGTATCACGTTGGGCAAGTTACATAACCTTTCTGTGCTTCAGTTTCCTCACTGGCAAAAGGGAATGACAATAGTACCTAACTCCTAAGCTTTTTGTGATCATTAAGTGAATATATATGTATAAATATGTATATACACGTACATACACGTACATATACACATATATGTATACATATATTTGCTTACAAGAATCCCTGACAGGCAGCTTTATATATGTTAGTTATTATTAGAGCAGTTTTAATTAAAGAAGCTCTATCATCAGAACTTAGTTAGCTAAAAGAAAGACAAATAAGGAAAATTCTAGGAAGATGGCAGTGGTGGCAGCACAGTTTTTCAGTCTCTCCAAATCCCCACATAAAAACTGACAGAGCAACTAGATAATAAAACAAAAACCCCATGGAAAATATTTACAACAAAACTAGATGATAAAACATCTCCACAAACCTGAAAATACAGGAGGTGGGGACAAATCACCTCCAGCTTCAAGACCTGCTTGGTATCATCTGTACAAGAGAAAGAAGAAGGAAGCGATAAAGGCGTCTGATGAATATGAGAAAGGAGAACCCCAGAGTAGCCACTGGCTATTTATTGGGAAGCACAGTATGAAAATTTGAGAATAGTAACTGAAACTAAAATGGGGTTTGCCTCTCTAATGAGGTGAGGGCAAGGCACCTACTCTGAACACTCAAAACTGTCCCAACAGGAATCTCTTCTACGGTAAAGTGCCACACTGAGAAGAAACTTCTGGAAGTAGAATCAGAATTGAGTAGGGCATGGACGCAGATACAAAGGATGTTCAGCTCAATGCAAGGGGTGGAGGCAAAGCTAGGAACTCAAAAACAAAAGACGATGGGGCTCTGGGAACTTAGAACAGCTTTCCTGAACCCTCACACCCCATAAAAGCTCATGAAAATTGATTTCACATATAAATCAGCAACAAAAATATTACTGAAGTCTCATCCTATATATAGCTATTTTAAAAAGAGAATCAAGAGCAGAATAATATCCCTACAATGAGAAAATGCCAGGAAAATATACTCACAAAACAGAGGAAAATATAACTTGCTATCTCAAAATGAGCTTAAAATTTTAAGTAAATGATATAAGACAAGAAAGAGAAGCATAAAACCTCAGAAAGGTCCTAACTCAGGAAAGACGTAGAAATAAAAGGGAAACATCATTTTAGACACAAAGACCAAACAAGAAAAAACATGAGATAATGCCTTAAAAAAATCAAACACAAAAAAGAAGGAACTATTGAAAATAAAAAAAAAGAAAGAGATAAAAAGGATTTGTGAGAAAGTGACAAATATTAAAGATAGGCAAAGAAGATCCAACGTACATACAACAACAGTTCCTGAGGAAGAAACTCAAAACACAGGAACAGCATACATACTCAAAACTATAAGTCAGGAAAACTTTCCTGGAAAAAATTTTTTTAACTATGTATTGAAAGAGCATACTACATACATGAAAACAAACATATAAGACATATTCTAGTAAGATTATTGGGCTTTTAAAAAGAAAGAAAGAAAATCCTTCAAGCATCTAGAAATAAATGCATGTTACTTACAATGAACGAAAAATTCTGCTATGATTTTTTTTTTGAGACCAATGCCTTATATCAGAAAAAAAGTGGAGTAACATATTTAAAATACTCAAGGAAATAAAATGTGAGCCAGGGTTTTATTGTCAGCCAAAATGATTTTCAAGTATAAGATGAGAAGGACTCTGACTCTGGTGGCAGCAATGACATTGGAGAATAATCATTCAAGAATAATTAAGAAGATAAAATCAACAGAACTTGGACGCTGACTCATATGGATGATGAAGGAGGGGAATAGTCAAAGATGTGACTCAGATTTTTGACTTCAGCAGTTGAATGGATAGGAGAAATAAGTTCGGAAGACAGGAAGACAGGTTCAGTTTGAGACATGCCGAATCTAACGGGCCTACCATCTCTTCATTTGAAGAAGTCCAGTCCCTCTCCTAGACTGGACCTCCCGTAGAACTTCATTCCAAAGACTTCCAGACACTCCCAGCATCCATGCAGAGTGTGCAGTCAACATACTCTCACAAGTTCTACGTTGAATATTCATTCATTCATTCAATAAATATTTCCTTGGTGCCTACTATGTGCCAGGAATTGTTCTAGCTACTTGGGATACATTAGTGAACCAAAAAACAAACATCCCTGCCCCTGTGGAGGGTCCATTATAGCAAGGGAAAACAGAAAATAATAATAAATTTAAAAGTATATGATATGTTAAAAGCTGATAATTTCTATTAAGACGTCGAGTTAGAATAGGTGGGGACAAAACTGTCCATGTGGGAGGCAGGGAGGTAAAATAAGTGGTCAGGGTAGGGCTCCTTGAGAAGGTAAGACATGAGCGAACGCTGAAGAATGTGAGAAGATCAGCCAGGCTGAAATATGGTGCTGAGCATTCCAGGCAGAGGGAACAGAGAGAGCAAAGGCCCCCAGGTGGGAGCACGCCTGATTTGTTCCAGAAACAGTACAGAGATAAGTGTGCAAGGGAGGGAGCAAGGGAAAGATTAGTAGGAGGTGAGTTCAGAGAGGGGACTCGAGCTAGATCACGCAAGGCTGGAAGCCACTGCAAGCACTCAGGGTTTCACTCCAAGTAAACAGGAGAATTCCTCCAGAGACATCCGACGACTCTATCCCTAGATGTCAGCTGGGTCCACCTACCCCTCACGCTTCTGTACAACCCAACCTGGAAGGCTCTCTCACTAAAGACTTCATAAAAACAACACATGGATTAATTTAGAATGACTTAACCTCCGCTATGCAGTGAATTATAAACTGTTTACTAAACAGTTAATTTAAGCATAATTATTTATGCAACAAGCTATAAATAATTTACAGTGTGGTTAGGGTATTGAGTTCCAGCCCCTCCTCACTCAGGCACTGGTGAAGCCCCAGCCATCTGTGACTACAGGAAAGGCTGCTTCTCTGATCTTGTTCAAATCTTCCAATGTTTTTGTTGCCCTGCTTCTGACCCACTTCTGAATCCCAGGCTGAGCTGCACAGGCCTTTCTGTGCATCAGGGCTTTTGTGTAAGAGACAGACAATTCTCCATTTCTCCATCTCTAACCACCCCAAGTTCACATTTTCTGTGCAATGCCAGAACCAGGAACGAGGCTTTCTCTCCTGCAATGGACTCTGCGAAATGCCTCCTGCACCCACCTATTACTCTAGGGCTGGCCTCTTCCCTCCGTGAACCATGTGTTCTCTGCCGTCTCCTGCTCTCGCCCTCTACTCCAAGCTGTAGCACGGGAAAGGGTGTTCAGATCGTTGCCAGAAATCCTCATTTTCATTATTCATCCTACCCACTTTGATATATGTGTTCCATACTATCTTCTGTGAATTAAACGGTTCAGTATAACACAGTAAGAGAGCTGATCCTACATTTCAGACATTCCCAGGAGAGCTGGGGAATGGAAACAGGGCCCACCAATTCACCTTGAAGCTAATAACTCGGAGTAATTTGTGAAAGGGGCTGGATAACGGCACTACAGTCACTTTGCCCCACCCATTTCTCCAGGTTGTGGCCTTCCATCAATCTACAGCGGGGTTTGAAGGTAGAGAAAAGCCTTGACCACTCTAAAAAATCAGTTAAAAAAATATATCTAGCATAGTTCCAAGCATGCTATAAAGAAAAGTTTATGGGGTACCTTCTGTGTGCCAGGCACATATCAAGGTTTGCACATAGAATATCTATCTTGTATTCACAGAAACACTGTTTATTATCCCCATTTTACAGAGGGGGAAAAACTGAGGCTCAGAGAGCTTCCTACAGCTAGTCAGTGGCACAGCCTAGACTTCAATCCAGGTCTGCCTGGCTCCAAAGCCATGCCCTCGCCACCTCCCCCATCTGTCCAGCACCCTAATGGAGCACACTGTTGTTTCTGTTTCAGAAAGCCAAGGAACACGAATTTGGCTCCAGGTAACTATTTCCAGTCCAATGAGCCAATGTGTACATTTAACAGCTGCCTCCTCTCTGATGATTCAGAGACCATCTTATTAACTCTGTCAAACTCTGGTGTGTCAGATGCCCTCAGAGAGAGAGGGGACATCATTAACACTCGCTGGCCTTTTATTACTCAACATCTAAGAAGGATACGTGTGTATACGCATTGCCAGTATGACTGCGAGAGCCGGCATGATGACACTAACAGCAAGAACGCCTGATGAGGAACCCTCACCTGTGTCCTTGGCCCACTTCCACCTCTTAATAGCTGTGTGCCCTTGCACATGACACCTGACCTATCCGAGCCTCAGTCCCTGGCCAGCTCTCCTGCCCATTTCCAACCATTTTCCCAACCACACTGAGTTCTCTCAGTCCCTCTGCAGTGACTTCCAGCCTCTCAGCCTCTGCATATACTGGTCCCTCTCTCCCCATCTCCTCTTCATCCTACAGACATCTATGCATCCTTGAAATCTTGGCCTAAATGTCTCTTCTGAAGGAAGTTTCTCTGACTCCTAGATGAGCTTATGTCCCATGTGTCTGTAGCACCCTGCCCTTCCTCCATCATGACACGGGTCTCAATTGTTTGAACTACTTGATTAAAGTCCACTTTATCCACTGGACTCTAAGCAGGGTAGAGCTTGTGTCTGTCGTGTCCTCCTTACATGCCAGCCCTAGCCCTGGACCTGATACGTTGAAGATGTTCAACTAACAAATGGGAACAACAATAACCTGTAGAGTTGAACTGTCTCACTGGGTTGTTGTGAGGGTCAAGGGAGATAAAATCCATAATCATTATTGCTAACGCTTATTGAGGCTGGGCCCTGTGCCAGCTGTCACGTGGACGGCTCCACATACGTTATCTCATTAGTTCTTACAACGACCCTGTGAGGAGGGCACTCTTATCTTATTTTTACAGAAGAGGAAATTGAAGCTTGGAGAGGTGAAGTGAGCTGTCTGACATCACTCAGCTTGTAAGTGGCAAAGTTTGGCTGTGAACCCAGCCCATAAGACTCTAGACCCCATGTTTGTAAATGCTACCATAAATTGCTTTACGAAAGGCCATGCTCTGTCCAAATGGCATATTTAGTACCATAAGGTACAAATTATAGATGCATTCTCACAAGCTTGAACTCAAGCTTTGCTTGTCCTCAAGCTTCATGGCTGTAACACGGGACTTCATGTGTAGACTAAAGGGGGTTTGCGTGGTCTTGCGCATTCTGTTCTCCTCCTTACTTTAAGGAGAGCATTTTCACTTGCCAAAGTGGAACTTTTAGGAGATTTCACAGATCTAATGTGTCAGTTGCCATCCTGGTACCTTTGCATGGTTCTAGGAAATGCAGGTGAGAGGACAGTCATGCGTCACTAAACAACAGGGATACATTCTGAGAAATTCGTCATTAGGTGATTTTGTCATTGTGCGAACATCATAGAGTGTACTTACCCATACCTAGATGGTATAGCCTACTACACACCTAGGCTATATGGTACTAATGTCATGGGACCACCACCGTATAGGTGGTCCATCGTTGACCAAAACGTCGTTATGCAGCTTATGACGGTACAGAAATCACTACCAGAGGGTTTCCAAGAGACAGTATACACCTTTGGCAAGGCTCTGTAGACTCCTCATCAGCCTCCAGCCCCCAACACTTGGACCCCTTTCCTCCGCCTTGCTCCATCCTTGCTCCACCTCAAGCCTCTGACCAAGGGTTCTCTATCCCCAGTTGTGGGCAGACTCCAGGTACAAGAGATCCTCCACCCTGGGCTGCATTGGCAGGGCTGCCCTCCCAAAGGGTCCCCAGGTGCAGAGGCCAGGAGAAGTGGCCTCTCCCACCAGGTCCCCCAGCCAATACGTGCTGGGGCCGGGCCCGGAGCCCTGATATCCTGGTATTTTCTCCATGCCTGATCAGCACCAGCCTGTTCTAGGAGCTGAAGGTGCAAAGTTGAACAGGAGAAAAGCCCAGCACTCACACAGCTCAGCCAAGACCCTGAACAGGCAAGAAAGCACCAGAAATCCAATCTGGCAATAATTACAACAGTAGCTAATATATTGAGGTCCAGCAATGAGCTAGGCATTGTTCTAAGCCCTCTCTATATATTATCCTTTAATCCTCCCCACCATCCTGTGTGAGAGACTATTATTACCCCCACTTACAGAAGAGGAGACTTCTGTCAGGAGAGGTCACAGAGTGAGTACGTGGTGGAGCCATGACTCAAAGCCAGTCTCTAGAGTCCAGAGTCTCTGCTCTTATCAACTAAACACCACTCTGCCCTCAAGAAGCTGTGAGTAGGATCGTCTAGGATCACAGGAGACAGAGGGCCTGACTCGCCTGGGAACATGTACACAAAGGAAATGACATTTGCCCTGGTTCTTAGAGGGGAGGAGCTGGCCGGGATGACAAGGGCAAAAGGACCTCCATATAAATGTAAAAAAGCCTGGAGACACAAAAACAGTAGTAGGACAAGAAGTTTCCTTGGACTCAAGCATCAGGGGTCCATGAGGGGGTGGCCAGGAAGGGGCCTAAGAAGAGAAACAGGGATAGTTAATCAAAGATCTTGAATGCCATGATGAGGAATTTGGATTTAATCCTGAAGGTGATTAGGAGTCACTGAAAACATTTTAGAGCAGGGCAGTGACATCCTTGTGCAGAAAGTTAGTAGAACATGGGTCGGAGCAGGGTTAAATCTACACAGGAGGGCCAGCTGTCAGGAGATGATGGTTATAAAACAGCAAGAGGACAGAAGCCTGAACTAAGGCAGGGACATGGGCTAGGAGGAAGCGGATGACCTGGGAGAGGTGAGAGGACATGAGGCTGAAGCAGTGGAAGGAGCAAGGCTGACTCCTGGGTCTGGCCCAAGTGAGATGGGAAACCCACCCAGGGAGGAGCTAGTTTGCATTTTGCTTGGTTTCAGCGTGAGGCACTTTGACAAGTGGGATACACAAGGCCACAGCAGAAGCGGGGACCAGGCCCTGCAGAGAGATGCATCTAAAGGGCCCCAAACTTTCCCAGGGAAGAGACCAGGCCTGGTGAACCCCGCACAGCCCTGCCATGAGCCAGTCCACTCCCAGCTGCGGTCACTGTGCCGCCACATAATGAGCTGCTCTTCTCAATTTTGGAGTCTGGGAACTGCGGCTCATTAAGGTTTGGACTGTGTTAGCGCTGAGCATCCCATAATTGCATAGCTCGCCTGACTCTCTGTCATTAGCTCACTGGTTCTCTGGGCTTCACCTCTCCTATTAGATTTGCTGAATGACCCCGACATAAAAGTCTGGTTAAACAAGGCAGCTCTAGCTACGCAGTGGGGGTTGCCTGCCACCCCTGCACCTTGAAACTTCCAGTGGTTCAGCCGTCCTCAGCCATGAACTTTGAGCTGCCATGTCACTATGCTTGAAATCCTTCCTTTGCAAGTACAGACGACTGATCTGATTACTCACACAGAGGAAGGGAATTGAAAACTGAGGTCAAAGCAGATAGACTGGCAGTGAGTCACATTCCCTTCATGGTGGAAAACCACCATAGTCAGGAGCCTTGTAGGGTCTCCCACCAAGGAGCTGGAGGGGCCAGGGTCCAGGACAGAGTTGGATTTCCTCGGTCTCCACAGTGAATTGGAATCTGAGCCTGATGCTATAAAGATTGCTCTCACATCTGGGGAGCAGGAAGGGCATCCCAGACAGTGAACAGGGCTCCCAGGAGCTCTGCCCAGTTCTCAACAGAGCCCCTGAGAGAAGCAGATGCCTACTCCCAAGCAACCCCTCCTTACTCTCTGGTGGCAGCTTTCCTGGACATCTGGAAGGAGGTGATGGAGCCCCCAACTGGGCTTTCTGGAGTCTGGCAGATTCCAAACACAAAGCCAGATGTACCCACAATCATCTCCACATACCAGGCTACTGGTTGGATGTTTTTTTTTTAAGCTGGAATTATCCAGAGTGGAGTTGGGGTAGGAGAAGGGAGTAATGAAGTCTCATATCAAGGAATTGCAGTATGAAACAATGGGCTCCCCAAAATATTTCTAAAGTCAGGGGGAATTAACTACCCACACAGCAAGCAGGAATTACCAACAGTAGAGTACCTTCTGTGTACCTAGAACGCCCTCCTTCAGCCCTTACAGCGGTTTTTGATGGTTGGAGATTATCATCCCATTTTACAGTTGTAGAAACTGAGGCTTAAATGCATTCCACCACTTGTCCAAGACCTCACCGCTAATAGTGATAATAAAGCTAAAACTGATTGAGTGCTTATCGCTTTCTGGGCACTGTGCTAAGGGCTTGGTTCAATCTTAATTGCTCACTTAACCCTCAAAACAATCCCAGGAGGTTCACATAACTGAGATTTGGCAGGTGAAGTGACTTAGCCAAGGCCACACAGTGGATAAGTGGAAACAAGAGTCCAGGCAATCTGAGACCAGAGCCTTGCTCTTATCTATTATACTATGCTCTTTGATGTCTTCAGCAATTTTGCTGATGTTCAAACCCTCAAATCCACAGCTGGGGCTCTTTCTACTATGCTAGACTGCCCGTAGGTGATGTATCAATGTCTTTTTAAAGCTTGTGATCATTTAAAGACTACAGGATGTCTAGTCATTTTTCAAACCCTTGCTTCATTTCTTTCTGGGAAAGAATTGGGTGGATGGTGTTTAAACTCAGGACAGAACTCCTGGTCCACTGGCCCTATCATCAAAGACCTCTGATGAGATTGCTCCAGACATATGACCAGAGCAGGGAAGCCAGGGAGATGGTGCAACCAGAGTGGGAAGTGACCCCTTGAGGACTGTGGCTGCAAAGGGGTCTCCCCACCCCCTCACTGGCCTTGCCTTGCCTCTGCTCTTGCCTCTTAGATTGCCCCCTTCATTCTTCAAAGCCCATCACTGGGGGAAGGTAACTGTGTCTGACCCTTCGAATGCCAAAGGGAACAACTTTTCCCAGCTCAGCAGACCCATGCCCCAGCCCCCAGCTGCTGGTCCCAGTTTTTCATCCCCAGCTAATCCTGCTGACCTGGCATCCAGTGTTTCCCAAAACTTTGAGTGTCAATAGTTCATGGAAATCTATGCCTATGCTCTTGTTGGCTCATGTTAACCTCCTTTCACTTAGAATGGAACTTTATTCCTTCAAAGTCTGGAATTTAGATTTCTCTGCCTTGCTCTACTCTACCTGCTGTGTGAAGTGGAGAGTTTTCTGTAAAGGAATACTTGCTAAGCCAAGAACACTTTGTCATGGCCTCCAAACTTGACTGAGCACCCCAGTGTGCCAGGCACTGGTCTAGGTGCAGGATTACAGAGGAGAGATGGTGAGAATGTGATCTTCAGGAGGGCAGGACCTTCTGTTGACAGTGACATAGTCCCTTCACCCAGCACAGCACCTGGCTCATCATAGGCACTCAATAAACATGTACTGAATGAATAAATGAATGATTGTAAATAAACAATTATGGTTCACTGTGCCACATGGGGCATTCTGAAGTAAGTAGAAAGAATTGTGGGAGCACAGGAAGGGATGCTCAGCCCAAGCTAGGGTATCTGAGAAAGCTTCCCCGGCCAACACTGGAAGGATGCCTTCAGGATCACCAGCAGAAGCAGAGTTGGAAGAAGATAGGGTTTCAGACAGAAGAAAGAGCATGTGCAAAGAAGTGGAGGTGTGGAACCACATGTTGGGAAAATGGCAGGTTGCTAACTGTAGCCACAGGGATGGAGATGGAGTTGAAAATAAGGACTTCAAATCACAAAGCATGTTGAAATGCTGGGATTCATGGATTTATCTGTACTATATTCCATCAAAGCAGGGCACCCTATCCCCTCCACAGAACACTTCTCCTGGCAATTCCAAGGGGCTTCCATAAAATCTGGACAGGGCACACCCTCAGACGTGGAGGGGGCTCCCAGCTGGTGTGTCTTGCAATTTCCATCCCAGCTACAAGGCAAACACTAGACCTCTTTGTGCATTTCATAGGAAGGAATGAGAAGACCTTGTTTTGGTCAATAGGATTGCTTTCCCAGCCCTGAGGCACTAAAGTGGAATATTTTTGTCCAGAAAAGGCAACAGACTATCCAAAACTCACTCATAGATTCCTAGAATATTAGAGGTGAAAGGTCCCTCGGGAAACTTTTGCCCACCTCCTCATCCTCAAATGAAGAAACTAAAGCTCAGAGAGGGAAAAGGATTGTCCAAGGACACACAGCGAGTTAGTGCAGAGCCAGGGCTGGGAAGGAAGGGAGGGAGGAAGGGAGGAAGGAAGGAAGGAAGAAAGGAAGGAAGGAAGGAAGGAAGGAAGGAAGGAAGGAAGAAGGGAAGGAGGGAGGGAGGAAGGGAGAGAGGAAAGAAGAAAAGAAGGAAGGAAGGGAGGCCAGCCTCTGACTCACGTCCGTGCTCCCCTGCTCTGTGTTCTCCTGCAAAAGATTTAATGATGAAATTGCAGAGACTCTTTTTCCAGTGAACTTAAAACCAAAGACTAAAAATATTTCTCAATTACTATTCTTTAGAAGGAAAAAAAGATCTCTTCAACTGACTCCATCAACCAATTAAATGTTTGGCTTCCACTCAGAAAGAGTATTTAAGCTAATCAAGATAAAACTCTAGCTTACTCTTTCCCTCCAAGCAGTAGTTTTTTAACAAAAATAATGAGAATAGCTTGCTGGAGACAAAGGAACGTCTTGGAAAAAGGAACAAAATCCAAGCTATTTAATTTCTCACAGTCACTTGAGACTCCTTAGCTATTTGTCATTCATTCATCAATCATTTATTAAACATTTATTCATTCAACAGCCACTTATTGAGTTCCTACTGTGTGCATTCTAACCACAGTCAGTAGCACAAATATGGATCAGATTTGAATGCAGCCCTCAGGATATTTAGCATGAGTAGGAAAAATGATATTTACATAAATCATTATCATACTCTCCAGTGCTTGGCCCAAAGTTCTTAATCTAAAGTAAATCTCATTCAAATTAATGAATGAATAAAATGATATCTATTATAGATTATTGCTACATGAAAATTCCACTGGAGCTCAGACACAGAGCTTCTAGGATTTACTGGAGGCCAGATGGGAGTACGAGGATAAGAAACACAGCCCAGGGAAGGCAAGCCTCCACAATGGGTGGGGAGGGCCCGAAGAGTATTGTGACAGCTCCATACCCCTCTGTGGGTCTCAGTTTCCCCATCTTATAATGAAGGGAGGGCACAGGTGGGCTCTGAGGAAACTTCCAGCAACAACATTCAATGCCTCTATGATACCAGTTCCTGGTACTGTAAGGGAATTTAAATCCAACCTCTCTTCTTAAAAATAACTCTTGAATCATTATCCCTCTGCCTTCACAAGGTCACGCCTTGTGTTTCTGTGGATTTCTCTTGGGAGATGGGAGAAGGGAGGGAATTTGATTCTAGCTTTGACTGGCTTTCCTTTTGGTTTAAACAACAGAAAAATATCCAATTATCCCATTGACAATTACAGTCTGCACATTTCACCACAGGCACAGGAAACTGTCCAGCAGCAGAAAACCAGCCACAGACCAGGGATGCACACATGCAAGCCATTATCTACTTGGAGACAGGCTGGCCTGCAATGCGCGCATTGGCTCAGGAAACCTGGGCGGCTCCTCACCAGCAGGCCAGAGGCAACCCAGGAGGTCGCCTGCCACTCATAGCAGCTGCACCCAGCCCTGGCTTATCCCAGACTCCAGGCTGAGGGGAAACCAGGTGAGAAGATGATTCACTCCCAGTGAGAGGTCCCAAATGAAAGACCCAGGTTGTCATCCACTTTCTACAAATCCAGGCCCTATCAGGTTAACAGATAAATGAGTGAGTTCCATGAGGGAAGGGACCGTGCCCACTTGGGTCACCAACATGTCCTTAAGCACACAACCACCATACAAGGCACATGATCTGCACTCAATACATATTTGTAGAAAACTGTTTTGAAGCCTAATGAATAAATGACTACCTGGATAAATGAGTGAATGATTAGACATTGGGATGTGCTGCCCAGGTTCCCCTTTAAGGAAGGACTTGTTGCCTCCAGCTGCTGGGAGTATCATTAGCCAACCTCCAGCTGTCAGGCCCTCCAGATATTGTCTTAGAGCCACCTCACCCAAGGTCACGCCCTGCCTAGAGCTGCCCGCTCCAATGCAGATCAAGGTGGGATATAAAGGCCCTGGCTACTGTGGCCCATGAACAGCTCTGATTCCAAGGCTCCCTGCAAGGTCAGCTGAGGTCGTCGTCCAGCCTGCAGTGCAGCTTCCCTTCTCCCCCTGCCCGGGCCTGCTTCCGTCCTCTCCCTTCCACGGCTGTGGATCCCACAGGCACACCCTAATAACCATCCTGAAGGTTGGTTCCATCTCAAAGGCTGCTTCCCAGAGAGCCCAATCTGTGACCCCTCATTGGCACAATAGAGATAATAATAAGTACATATATGGACCGTCATGAGGACTAAGTGAGTTGCTGTGTGTAAAAGCACCCAGCTCAGAGCAAGTGCTGGATAAGAATGAGCCAACTTCATGATGGGGGTGAGTAAAGGCTAGTCCTTTAGCCAGTATCCCCACCCTCATTGGCAGGGGCCCAGAGAGAAAATGTCAAGGTGTTCCAGCTTGATCTGTGGGTGAGAGAAGTAACAGAAGGAAGGAAGGAGGGAGAACAGGAGGGAGGAAGGAAGGGCACGTCTGGACACAGCCCTGTGTGTCCTTCAGACTGGCCTCCATCCCGCCTCACAGGAACCTATCTGTCGAGATGGTTAAGTCAAAGCACTGGGCCGTCAGGATCCCTGCAGAAAATGAGGGCTATGCTGTGACAGTGGAGGCCACCACCCTGAGAGTGTACAGATAGGTGTCAACATGCCGACCACCATGGTTGGCCATCATCTAGGTCCCAGCACCACCACCACCATGCCCAGAGTCCACAGGAGGATCAGCAGCCCAGGCACAAAGTTGGCAGCCCAGAGATCCCAGAAGAAAATGAACATCAGCTAGGTACATATCAGCCACGGCCTCCTGCTCTCCAGAGAGCTGATCTCCTGCCCTTCACTCCCACCAATAAATCCTTGAACCTCCAGGGGCGTATCTGGACCTGAGCTGCAAGCGCTTCTCCTACTGAGGGAGGAGTCGGGGGTTGTTACTATTACAGGATGGCCTGGTGAAGTGTGGGGTGTGCACTGCAGAGCACGCTGGGCCCAGAGAGACCTTCCTTCCTGGACCCCAGTGCTTACACAGCCTTTTATTTATTTTATTTTTCCCCCCAAGACCCAGTAGATAGTTGTATGTCATAGCTGCACATCCTTCTAGTTGCTGTATGTGGGACGCGGCCTAAGCATGGCTGGACAAGCGGCGCATCGGTGCACGGCCGGGATCCGAACCGGGGCCGCCAGCAGCGGAGCGCGTGCACTTAACTGATAAGCCACAGGCCGGCCCTACACAGCCTTTTAAAGCAACAATCACTGCTGCCCTGTTACAGAAGATCAAGCTGGTGTTCAGACAGGTTAAGCAGCAGCCAAGGCGACACAGCTGGTAAGAAGAGCAGCTGAGATTTTAGCCCAAATCCCATTCCAAGGCCAATATGCTTTCAACCACTTAGGACCACAAAAAAGATTCTAAGAGTAGAATTTTGCTCTTCAGCTCATTTATTTTATTATTTTTAAATATCAAAGCTTCCCAGGAGATTCAGATGCACTCGGAGTTGAGAACCCTGTTACACCCTCTCCTGTTGCCCACGCCAATTCAGCATGGAGTCCAACCCCTGGCCCAGAACACTGTTGTTCCCTGCCCTCTATTCTCTTCCAGGATCCTGCACCTAGAAAAGCCCTTTTTAATGCTATTTACTCATAAAAGTCTCAAATACCAAAGGCCTAACCCATACGGTTCACACAGGCTGCTGGATGATCCCACATAACTGGACAGTGTTTATTTACTTTGTATATTGAGGTGAACAATGGCACTAGAGTGAAATTCAGTTTCAGTGGAACACAACAGAGAGACGTCAATTATCCAGCATTAATTATTTATCTAGGGACAATAACCACGGTGTTATTCCCCACAAGAGAGGCCTCTGCAGCTCAGAACAAGAGGAAAGAAGAGGTGGCTGCTATTGTCGCCTATCATGCAGGATCAGATTGGACATATTAACCCCTCTAACATCCTGTAAATACACATAAGTCTTCTCTGGTAACATGGCCCATGCACATGCCCCCAGAACACACACAATTAATAGGTGGGTAGGCCCAGGGATTGCACTCCCCCGATGTTCTGGGTAGGCCTGGCAATGCCAGCCTGTCAATATTTAAAGGAAACAGCCACCCTGCCCTATCAGAGTTGTGAGGCTGAAGACATTCTAAACAAACATTTTCGCAGGTTGCAGTGTCTGCGGCCAGAACTCTTGGAGTCATACTCGTCTGGGGTTTTCCTCCCAAGGTATTCGCTCTACAAGATCAGTTAGAAACCTTATCCTGCCTCCAAAGGAGTAACAATTTGATTCCTAAATCATTGTCATGTAATTTAATTTCCTTTTATCCTTAAAACTCCTGAGGAGGTTGGAAGTGGGAGAGAGAGTCAGCAGTTCCCAGAGGCTGAAAGGGCGCCAGGATCTGACTACCTTGGCCTCGTGGTCTCCACTCCTGTTCCTCATCTGAAGAAGTTAACACTGATTGAGCTGTTCTTATGTGCAGGCAGCTGCTTTATACAGATTATCTTAAATTCTCATAGCAATCCAATGACATAAATGTAAATATTCCCATTTCATAGATGAAGAAACTGAAGCCCAAGGTTACAGCTAGTAAGTAGCAGAACAAGAAGCAAGCTGAGGCAGTCCTGCCTCCTAACCACTGTCTTCAACTGCCCTGTAACAACAGCGCCCCAACCCCCCGCATGATGCTCTAACCATCCCAGGATCCATGAGCCCCATGGAGGTGTCCCAAGCCCTGTTGCCAGAGCTGCTTATGCCCATCAGGTTACACAGTTCCTGACCTACTGCCTGGACATGACAGGAGCCTGGAAGACTAAGATTCCACTTCATCTAGAACAATTCTACTTTTTCTTGGTTTAAAATAAAACAGGCTGCTGGGAGCGCCATCTGTGATTACTTATTTTCTCATGAGGTCACTTGCTGAGAGTGAGGGGTCAAGGGAGGGATTTCTGGAAGAATTCTCTAAGATCAGCTACATGAAGAGCCACAGTGGGCCCCTGACACGCAGTACTCACTCAATAAATGACAGCTCCTCTTATGTAGCTCTCGCTGTGTGACAGAGACTGCACGTATTAACTCATTTAATTCGCACATCAACCCTGTAGAGCAGGTACTGTTATCGCCCTTGTTTCATACATGAGGGAACTGAGGAGCTGATGGGGTTCAGGAACTTGCACAAGGCCACACATAGTAAGAGGTAGAGCCCAGCTCTGAAGCCAGGCAGACGTGTGATGCTCGCTCATCTCATGCAAGTAAGAGCCAAGTCCCCATTGCTGAGAACGCACATGTATCCTGACAGGTTTGCGTCTCACCATCTCTGAGCTCTACCTTAGACACACGGCGTGGAGACATGCTTGGGTCCTCACATGATGCCTTATCCTCCGCGTCAGGCTGCATAGGAAATACTTAACTACATTTCTAGCAATGTTCTCCGCCCTCAGCAACACACATGAGCTGCATTTCATATCCTCAAACCTCAATATGAGGATGGCTTTAGGGAAGCAGACCGATGTTCTTACACAGGTTAACCCAGTTTAGTCTATTTTTAGCAAATATTTAATAAATTTTTCTGATTTTAAAAGCAGCACACACTCAAAAAAACCTCAAAAACCAAACAAACGATATAGAAATGAATGATGTAAACAAGTTGAAATCCCCTGTAATTCAGGTGGGGGTCAAGGATAGAATAAGATAAGATGTCAATGCTACATGTGGTATGTAAAACAAAACAACGACAATGAGTTAAGAGCCTTGAAAGGGCCATTTGTATTCTGTTGACTCAAAACAGCCCCATCAAAATGTCTCAGAAAAAAAAAAGCGCTAAGCAGAAGCCCTGAGCACTCAGATTGCAGAGTTCTGCCACAGCCCAGACCTGCATTAGAGTGACCAACCATTCCAGTTTGCCTGGACAAGGACACAGGACTTTCAGTGCCAAAATCAGGACAGTCCCAGGCAGACCGGGACAGTTGCTCCCCAAAGGTTTGCTGCCCTGGTCCTTCTACCTTTGGTTCTGGTTCAGGCCTCCAGGACCAGCCAGGTCTCCACACTTTCCAGCCGTGTGAAGGCACCTCTGGGGCCCCCGAGTCTCTCCTTCTTCTCGCCATCATCATCTGAGCTTCACCTTCTGCTCGGTGTATACCTCCCTCCTCCTCCCCACACTGCCCAGTCAGGGCACAAGCATTTCCCAAGGGTCAGCTCTGTGCTCAGTTCTCTCCCTGGCGCTCTAGGGGAAAGAGAGATGGGGTCACCTGCAGCCTCAGGATCCTGGGGCTGGGCCTCAGCCAGAGTCTAGATGGAGTAGGCCTGGCCCTTAGAGACAGCTGTGGGACTTACCGCTGACCCGGCAAGGGCATGGAGTCCAGGTGGCGGCCTCCAGGCAGCGCCATCATGTTGATCCCAATCTGCAACAAAGCCTGCCCGCAGCGGTGGGGGCCCTGGAAAGAGAGCACAGGATGGGGTCAATGAGGGCCCCCAGAGAGGAGATGCAATCACCTTCTCTCCTGGATCCTGGCCACCAGGAGCCAAGGCCAGTGTGGAGGGAAGGACCCCAGGCCCTCCTCTGCTTTCTGAACCAGTTTACACTCTGCTATCCTCACACAAGTAATGCAGGACTCAGATTTGACCTTGGTTCTAAGTCCCCAGCCCACTATAAACCCCTACAATCTTTTCTTATGTCTCATTGCAAAACATTTGCCCAACCCATTTTGCTTTGTACCAAACATTGAGACACACAGACCAGCAAATATTGCACAGGACATACTTATACTTAAAAAGTATCTGTGGTTTATCTGAAATTCACATTTAACTGGGCATCCTGTATTATTTGCTAAATCTGGCAACTCTACATGCTAATTCTCTAACTATATACCGTCATAGCCCTGGTTTATTCACTTTGATTATGTCTGGGAAATGTGACTCTGTAATAGGCATGGTGGTTGCTTCCCAAACCCATTCCACCTCACATGACGTAATTTCACCCAAACTGCTAGTAATTGGTTCAGGAATAGGCATGGGACTCAGTTGAGACCAATGAGCCATGAAAGGATTGCTTCTAGGAAAAGTTTTCCTTCTCCTAACTGTAAGCCACAGTGTGGGTCAGTATCTCTCCCATTGGACCTGAAAAAGTAAGCATATCATTTTATTGCTGCTAGAGACCATCTTGCAATCAAGAGAGGACTTAGATGGAGAAGAAAGCTGGCAGACAGAGAAAAACTTCTAGGTCCTTAATCATGGAGCCACTGAATCAACTAACCCTGGAGTCTGGCCTACCTGTAGCCTTCCTACCACGTAAGATAATGAAGTTCTTGTTGTTTAAGTCAGTTTAAGTGAGGATTTTGCTTCTGTACAGCCAAAAGCAGCCTAAGTGATAAAGATGAGCCAGGTTCCCAAGCCTCCAATCCCGGCGCCGGGGACTCATGTGGCTTGCCTGTGCCCCACAGTTTAGATCAAGACAATAGCATCTTTCTTCCTCCATAAAACCAGCTCTCACCTGTTTGTCTCCTCCTGCCTCACCTTGTCCTTCCCCATTCCTCCCTCTTTGCTAGCTCCTTCTCCAAGCCAATGAGGAAGCCCTCCCTGAGGAAAATGGAGATTCTGTCACCTTTTCTATGTAAAGCAATAGAAGAGAGGGTTGGCTGTCACCTGTCCCCCTGAGCTTGAGGGCAGCAGATTAAGACATTCAGAGAAAACACAAGTATGAACTTGTGGAAAGATACTGCTAAAGAGAACAAGATAAATCCAGAAAAATTAAACTGTTATTCCCTGATTACAAGTGACCCTTATGAGAAAAGAGCGGAGGAGGACTTTAATAGTGACATGGTTGGACATAAAGTATTCCTTATGATGCTTGGAATAAAAAATAAAAGAGTCGATCTGAAAAGAATGGGGAGGCAGAAGCCCAGGATAAACCAGAGCTTTTGATAATTCCAGAGACTCTCTGCCACTGCCTGTTTTCTGATCTGCAGACCCCACTAGACTGTGAGTCCCTGGAGGGCAGGGATCGCTTGTGTTCCTGGCACTGAGCCAAGAGCCGGGCACTTAGCAAGCACTCTATGTGTTTGTTGAAATAATGAGTATTAATGTATTAAAAATTCATTTCTGTTGAGCCCTAATTCTTCATCGGCAACTGAGAATAATATCTATTTTCCAAGGCTATTATAACGATGACAGGAGATAAGGAATGTAGAAGTGTCAGGCCAGGGTGAGAGCTAAATAAACAGTAGCTGTTATTATGATGATGCCCTGAGGGTCTGCTGTGTGTTCAGCCCAGGGTCAGCTATGCTAGAGGAGAGGCAGGAACTTAGACAAAGGGTACAAAGCACGTTGCACATGAGGGTGCTTAGCGAGTGCTCATTGTCGTCAGTAGTGTCACCACTGTTATTTCTATCATTATTTCCATTATCGAGAAGGTATATTTTTGGAACCCAGTGAGTCAGCAGCCTGAAAGGATGGCACAAAGAAAAAGCTGGAAACAACCAAATGAGGTATTTGTTCCCTTTTTGATACGTTTGACTAAAGAACCAAAAAGGGAAATACCGACTTCTCAGAGTGAATGCCACGACGTGATCCGAGAGCAGTGAGCAAGTGTCTCCATCACGGAGAATAAAAAGCGGCCGAGTGAAAATGTTGAAGAGGGAACTCAAGCTTAAGGCAGGTGAGGAGACAGAGACAGCAAGGAAGCTCCAGGCCCTTTACAGTGCGGACCAGTAGGGATTCTGTAGGACGAGGTGAAGCATGCCCTAGAATATTGGCGGAACCTCTGAATCTGATCAAGTCAGATGGGACGGACCCAGAGAAAGGGAGAACAGTCATGAGCAGAAGCCTGGATGTAAGCAGATGCTCTTAATCTCAAAGAGGTAGATTCCAGAAACACAGCTTGGTGACTACAAAATTCTAGAACAGATTCCTTATCACTGATCTGTGTACAGAAGCCAGCTGGAGCATAGTAGGAACAAGTCATGCCCAAAGGGTCTACTTCCTTTTCAGTAGGGACCACTGGACTCTTAGCTGAGGGGAATGTAATAACCTAATATATCTTGATTTTGCTAAAGGACCCTGGTGAGATGGCCCTGATCATCCATTTCATCCATAGCTTCCCAGCAGTTATCTGGTGGAGCCCGCTAGCTAACAAAACCTTGGTTCATGTGATCGCGTGTGTTCCCAGAGGCTGGGGAGGCCCCCTGGGGACATCTGGGCTGCATGTGTATCACTGCCCTAGTCACTGACTGTATTAGTCATGCCTGCCTCTTTCCTCCAACAGCACAAGACTCCTTGATGTCTGAAACCATATCTTGCTCAATGTGGGACTGGGCACAGGACTTTACATATTGACCTGTGTGGTTGAAGCCGGGATTGTGAAGCAGATTAGCTCTCAGAGGAGCCACAGCTCATGTTCACTGGGGACGAGGAATGGGTAAAAGAGAATATGTGGAAGGCGAGACAGAGAATTTTAAGAATTTAATCCAGCCGATGTTTATAAAGTGTCTCTAATATAATAATAACAACAACAATAAGAGCTAATATTTATTGAATGTGTACTACGTGCCAGGCACTGTTCCAAATGCTTCATATAGTATTAACTCATCTAATACTATCATCATCCCTTTGTTACAGACGAGACCTCTGAAATTCAGCTGAAGTATGTGCATTGATGTGCAAGATCACACAGCTAGTAGGTGACAGAGGAGTAGTATCCAGGTTTTATGATTGGAGGGGAGGTGCCGGAGCAGTGAAGACGCTGAAAGCAACAAACAGGTGACATGTGTCCGGCATTCGCTGACAGGCAACCTGACTCCACTCCACGGTGGCCACACTCAGCCCCACCCCTCACAGACGGCCCAGCCCTTTTCCTCTCACCAGGGCCTCCACTGCTCCCACCTCCCGGACAGGGAGTCCTTCCAGCTTCATCTAGTGCCAGCCTTCAGTGACACAGAGGACAGAAGAACAATCCTCGGAGAGAAGAAGAAAGAGCAAGCACTGCCCTTGACGGCAGGAGGAGGAGGGGCATGGACAGTGGAGGCCTCTCTTCTGCTCCTCATTTGTTGGTTCCTTTTGTGACAGTCATACAGAGTTAGGGGCCCTAAAGGGATCCAGGGGTGGAGGCCACAGTCCCAGCTGAAGCCTCAAAGTGTCACCAGTTGCACATTGAGACCTGTTTAAAGCCTGTGGCCCCCAGGGAAGCCCCCAGGGCCTGCTGCCTTTGCAGCCACCCCCTCCCTGGGTCCTAAACCAACTCATCCTACTGAGCCGAGATTCAGAGTAGAACCCTTCCAAAGCTACACAGCATATCAGGATACCAAGAAAGCACTCAAGGTAACCCCTTTGCCCCACGCCGTCTGTCCTCACTGGTGTTGCAAAAAGAACTTGAATTTGGGAGTCGGATAGATTTGGATTCAAATCCTGACTCTGTGCCTCATTAGTCATGACCTTGGGAAAATCATCCACCCCTGTGAGTATGGTTTCCTTGATTATACCTGCCTCTCAGGAGCTGCACGAGGATGAAATGAGATCACTAGTAAAAGTACCTGATAGCTGGTATAATAGAATATAATATACAGTCATGTGCCACATAACGACGTTTCTGTCAATAACGGACTGCATATATGATGGTGGTTCCATAAGATTAGTACCATTGAGCCTAGGGGTGTAGTAGGCTGCAACATCCAGGTTTGTGTAAGTGCACTCTATGATGTTCACACAACTATGAAATCCCCTAATGACACATTTCTCAGAACATGTCCCTGTTGTTAAGCAACGCATGACTGTAATATGATATAATATCATATGCTTGGCACATAGTAGCTTCAAAGAGGGAGCTTCCTTCCTTGTGGAAGGAGGAGTTGAGAAACAGATCTCAGGACAGAGATGCTACTTTGCCCATGAGAGAGGTAAAAAGGATATATATAGGAGCCAGCAGGAAAGAGGAACTCCAACACCTCTGCCACCTGCCCGAGGGCCTTCCTAATTCACTGGAAATCCCACCCTGGAGCCTGCAGCCTTGGTTCTGCAGGGCTCTTGGCTGCACCTCCCCCAGCAGGAGTGGCTAGTTTAC
The DNA here is from genome assembly GCF_057802395.1 of Ceratotherium simum simum. NCBI lineage: Eukaryota > Metazoa > Chordata > Mammalia > Perissodactyla > Rhinocerotidae > Ceratotherium > Ceratotherium simum. Next base: position 15,052,169 of record NC_141906.1, read on the forward strand.
AAGAAGGACTTAAAGCCTTAAGTGTGTCTGATTTAATTCAACGCCTACTGCGACAACTGCTCGTTTGGACAGCCCATTTCTGCTCCTGCATCCCATTAGAGGCAGCCCTTGCTCACCTCCATTTGGCTAACAAGCCAGCCTGGGCTCTGGAGGAAATGCAGGCTATTTACAGTAAATTACTCAATTAGAACCAGGAGCAAGGGCAGCTTCTGCCATTGTCTGATGGGCCAATCCGAGGAAAGCTTAAAGCAGGGCTGGGACTGTTTAATCTGCAGAATCCATTAGGCCTGTCAACAGGGCCGGGACAGTGAATATTGTAGAAAGCAGTTAAGCTCCAGCAGCAGCGCTCGGGGCTCGGGACAGGGAGGAGGCAGCTGGGGCGTGGGGAGTACGAGAGGAATGCGACTGGGGGATTCAATCAAGTCCCTCATTATAGGATCCCCTACCCCCTCATTATTTCTCCTCCAGAGAATTTATCACAATTGTAATTAAACAATTAACAGTGAAATTAGCTTATCTTTCTCCCCTGAGGATCCCAGTGCAGGGACTGGAGGTCTGTCCTGCTCACTGCTGTATCCCCCCAACCCCGTGCCTGACACAGCATCTGGGGCATAATGATCAGATCAGTCAACACCTGTTGACTGGGTGGGCTCTGGCTGAAGGAACCTCAGCTTTCTCACTGGTAAACGCGAGACGAAGGTACCTATTTCATCACGTTGTTTTGAGTACCCAGTGAGGTGATTACTGGAGGAGGGCATTTTGCAACCGTACACACTGCATGGAAAGGGCTCTGGCCCCTAACATCCACTGAGACAAAGCCACCTTTCCCTCCTGAGTTCCATAGTCCCCACTGTCTGGTTGTACCCAGCTGGGCAGCCTCCCTTCCCACTCCCAGCTCTGTGCTCATCAGAGTCTCCCAGACAGGTAGACAGAAGGGACAGCAGACAGTCCAAACGCTGCAGGAAAACTGCAATAACAGGTAACCAAGGAGATGCTAAGGGAGGTCCAGAGGGCTTCCAAGCCATACTAGGCCAGAATGGAAGGTGGGGAGAAGGGGCCATGGAAAGTTGCTCAGGGCATGACCCCAAAGCTGACACTTGAAAGAAGCACGTGGAAATAGAGGAAGGAGAAGGAGCTGGAAGGAAGGTTGTGAAGGAAGGTTGTACAGGCAGAGGGAAGAGCATATGAAAGGCACAGAATCATGAGCATGGTAAGATTAGGGACCTGCAAGTGTTTCTAGAAGGCTAGAGCACTCTGGGCTGGTGGTGGAGTTTAGAGGAACTATCCAAGTGGCATGGGAATGCAGAAAAAGGAGTGGTCACTTTAGCTGAGAGAGTAGGCCAGACTTCTTAGAGGAAGAGACATCTGAACTGGGTCTCAAATGCAGGGCGGGATTTTGACAGGTAAAGATGGGACAAGGACATTCAGAGCCAAGAGAGCAATGTGAGCCATGGCAAGGAGATCAGAAAATGTAGCAGGTATTCAGGGACCCAGATCTCTCCCAGGTGGCTGCAGGAAAGGTGCCTCTATGGCCCTGCACATGAAAGGAACTGATTCTTTGGACTCTCTCCTGTGGGTGGCAGGAGCCATTGAAGGTGTTTAAGCAGGGGAGTGAAATGATTAGAGCGTCACTTCAGCTCCCGTAGTGACCAGTGGAGTGGATGGACTCCAGGAAGTGAGACCAGCAGCGGCATTCATTTAAGAGACAGATGCAAGGTCCCAGGGGAACCACAAAAGCAGTGTGGCTGGAGAGGTGGGGACCTGGGCATGGAAAGGAGGGCTGCAATGAGATTTGGGAAGTAATGACAGTAAGCCTCCCTCCTCCCCACAACTCTGAGCCCCTGATTGACCTGTGGGAGGTGGCAACGGTCATCAGAGATATTTCAGTACTGCTAGCTGTGGTGCCAGCATCCTACAGCAATCAGATACTTTAAGAACCCTCGTTCCCAGGGAAAGTGCAAGAAACCAAGCAAGCTGCCACCCAGCCCTGCCGAATGGACTGAGCCTCATGAAATATAGAGAGCTCTGGCTCCCTGGAGGAAGCCCCGATGGCCCCTTACAGCTGTCAGGCGACAGAACCCAGCAAGGAAGCAGAACCGACCTCAGAGCTCACAGAGCTGGGCCTTGTCCACTCAGGCCCTGAAAACCCTGACCAGATAGCCCAGAAGCACTGTGCATCAGGTAGAGGGGGTCCACCCCGACCTCAGCCCTGCCCCTCAATTCTGGAGCCAGAAGAGTTTCCACAAAGCACAGACAAGGTCCCAAGCCTCCACCCGATTAGCTGGATGCATCTACTTTCTAGGCCTTATCCAGAAGGCAACAGGAATCCCATCTGCACAAACATATCCATGAACTTGACAGGGGTAAGACTATAGCTCCCAGCCAAAATCCAGGCAGCCTTCTTGGAGGAGTTCACATCATAATCTGAGAGTATAAGAATTAGTAGGGGGCCCTAGAGCTTACCCCCTTGTAACAATAACCACAGTAATGATAACATTAAAACAACAACAATAATAAGGAGGAGGAGAAGGAGAAACACCCATTGGGTGCTAACTATATGTCAGGCCCTGTTCTAAATGCTTTACATTTAATCCTCAAAATAACCCCATGAAGTAGGTTACTATTATTATCCCCATTTTTTAGACGAGAAAACTGAAGCACAGAGAGGTTAACGTGGACAGATGGAGAGATACATTCAGAGAGGAGATGAGATTTGCCCAAAGTCACACAGCAAGCCAAGCGACACCTGGGACCTGCACCCAGGTTTCCTCACTCCCATTAATTCCTCCCATGGGAAATCCAAAGAAGGCTTTACCTCATAGGAGCCCAGAGAGACCCACCTGGGTGCAGAGTGATTTACCCTAGGAAATCAATGGCGCTGCAGCTCCCCATCTGTAAAACGGGCTCATTATTCCTGCTCTTTCTCCTTTGATGTCGGTATCAAGCACAGGGAATGGGCAGTGGACAGGGAAACTCCAGAGATTCCTGGTCTGACTCGGCTCAGCCTTGGAACGGGACAGGCATGTTGACTCAGAGGTGCCCACGAGTCCCAGAGGTCGGAGAGGAAGGAGCTCAGAGTCAAGCTCTCCTCCCTGAGGCCCACGTGCCCCAGTCCCTGATTGACATGACCACTCATCCTCAAAATGGCTCCAACTTGTGAAAGGCAGTCCCCAGGCAGCCTCCCCTGAAGAAGCATGTGTGGCGGTCCCAAAGGGAATCCCAGGCTCCTGGAGCCAGGAGAGCCATGTCTCCTCCCATCTTGCGTCTCAGAGTGGGCCCTTCCTGGCTCTGGGGCTCCAACACCCCAGCTGCCTCTCAGAGGAACACCCGGCCCTGAGCAGCCCAAGGAAACTGTGGTTACTGGCATCTGGGAGCTGGCCTTGGGGATTTTCTAAGGTCAAAAGTGAGAGATTGGTGCCCCAGACCTCCAAGACTTCAGGCAGAGTGCGGCTCCTGAGGGAGGCTGGGCTGGCCTTTGGGCCACCCCATCCAGAGCTCTGTTGGGTAAGAATGCAGATTCGGAGTCAGACTGTCCAGGTTCAAATCCAAGTTCCACCAGCTATTCGCTGTGTGACCTTGGGCACTGGGTTTTCTTATCCATAAAGTGGGATATATAATAAGGATAAAATGGAAGAAACGGTTCTTTCTCCATGGCACTGCTGTGCAGACCACTAAGACCACATATGCCAAGTACCTGGCACACAGGGTGCTTGATAGAAAGATTGGTTCCATTTTTCTTCCAGTGAGGACAGTACTTAGCAGTGGGGAGGCAGCCAGACAGAGGCCATTCTGCCACCTTCTCAACCATGTCCAGCTACTCAACTGCTTTTTACTCTTTAACTTTTTAATTATCCCTTCTTACTTTCGAACTTTTCCTGATGTGAATGTTATCCAACTGCTCAAATATTCCTTAGCTTCGATTTGCAAAAACAAGAGCCCTCTCTCACTGGGCCCAGGTCCCAGGGTGCTAAAATTAACAATCAGTATACTTTAAGCTAATGACTTACTGGCTGTGGCTGCCACGAATAGACATAACTCTGAGATAAAGGCCATTGGAGAAGATTGAATAGCTCCAACATGGTGAAAATCTGGATACATCCTGTTTCATAAATCACACTCAAAGGTCACACTGGACAAGCTATTTCCTTCTCTGAGTCATGGTGAGGACCCAGGTTGAGGGGGTCTACATAGCCTTGGGGAACAGGACATAGGGGAAGGAACTGTACAATCTTTTGCAGTTTCACAAATATGATTTTCTCTTACATCTAAAGCCATGAGCAGATTATAGTGCTATATCAGCAACCATGATAATGCAACTTTCTCCAATTTTATTTTTCCCCCAAACCCTCCAAACTGGAGTTTGCTCAATAACATTTGGACAGTAGCATGACGAGGTCATGGAAATCTAAAAGGTCAGGATTGGGATGCCAATTCTTGTTCTGCCTCTTACCAGGCCTCTCTGACCTTAGCCTCTTCCTTTGTAAAATAGGAATAGGACCTATTCTCAGGATTGTTGTGAAATTCACATAAGATCACATAGCCTGCATGATGCTTAAGAGCAAGTGAAATAGTAATACCCTAAGCTGCTTTGATCTGGGGGGCCAGTTAATGGTGCTACAAAGGAAGTCTCATAATATCCATCTTTGTGCCCAATGAAAGATTTATCTTCTACCCAGATCTCAGGCCCAAAGAGCTGCTTCCCATGAAAAGGGATTAAAAAGAAGAATACATTAAATATATTGGGAAGAAGAAAAGTCTTCCATAGAAGAGATTTGATAAAGACCTAGTACACAGAGACCATGCTTTGAATGAGCACAAACAACAACACTAAGACATTTTCTGTGATTAGCAACATTGGCCCTGAAGAAATAATTAACATCCTGGCTCATACCCTGTGTGACCTAACTTGTGTGGAGCATTCAAAGGAGAATCCAGACTGAACCAGAACCTTGGTTCAGCCACAATGGCCACAGGTTCTTATCAGCTCATTAACAAAAAGGAACCAGAAAGAGAACCAGAACCCACCCTAGGGCCTCTGTATGTAAATAGAATAATCCAGAGTTATTCTATTTCTATTCTATTCTATTCTATTCTATTCTATTCTATTCTATTCTATTCTATTCTATTCTATTCTATTCTTCAGAGTTATTCTATTCTATTCCAGAGTGAGAGCACAACACAATCACTCTCAACAAATCCTACTGTCATTGTCATACATTCTCCAATAAAGAATCCATTATGTTGGGGCATGATATCAGGTACATAGACCACATGGTCCACATATGACTCTTTGAGTTAATTAATTGGGGCACAGAATGGGCCAAAAATGAAAAACAGCCCATTCACAGAATGCTGTCTTATCAGGGTTCATTTATGTCTAATATACCACATATGACAGTACCATCTGAACAGTGCATTGCACAGTGTCTAGCACAGAGTAGGAGCTCAATGAATGTTAGTCATTCCCCAACAGAGTGTTCCATGGTTCTCCAAAAGCATTTTGCTCTTCTATAATTCTATGCTTTGGTCGTGGCATCCCAGCATAACCAGACTGAAATCTCCTTAATTCTCTTTTTCTATCTCCAGGTAACACCAGTGTTTCAGGACTCAGCTCCAATCCTACTTCATCTGGGAGGCCTTCTCCAACAACCCTAACTTATAGTAATTTCTCCCTTCAAAATGTTATCTAGGAATAAATAAAACTCTGAGATCTTGAACAATTTTAAATTATATTGTAATAGAAGGTATGTTTCTCCATGTTCCCTCTCTCTTCCCCTTTCTGCTTACTGAGTGATGCCAAAGCAACTGGAAAGCCATGATATGGCAAGGCCAAAATATGGAAAAAGATGAGTCCTGAGTCACAGTTTGGAGGACAGCCACCCAACCAACATCAGTCTGTGGGGTAGGCAGGAAATAAACACAATGTGCTAAGCCACTAACAATTGGGGGGTTCTTTGTTACAGCAACTAATCTTAATTAACCTGACCGACTGTGAGAATTAAAGTAAATACTATATTTAAAGCACCCATAAGTATGCTGGACACAGAAGTCTCTCAATAAATATAAGTTCCTTTTCCCTTCTTCCTCAGTCTTGGAGGAGATGATGGAATATTGTGTCTGTCTTCTGACAATTAACCCTCTGGACACTGACTCTAGTTCATGCACAATACAACCGGAGTCCAGAAGTTGATGAGGTGAGGATGGGATGGAATAATACCTACAAACATTTAACGTCCTATCAAATCTGAGACTAAGACTGTTTCTCAACCACTGCCTTTTTCTGCTCATATGCATCCATTCATAATAACAGCTAAAATGTACTTTAGTCAGCTGGTTCTAAGATGCATTTTTTTCATATTTTAACATCCAAAATCAGGATGTATGTTTCAGTTTATGGCATCTTGGCATTGCATCATAGTTTAATTGGAAGCATATTTTCTTTTTTATGAAGTAACAGGGCATCTTACAATCTATGGCATCTTAAATTCAATGAAATATGGTATTGGGAACTTAACTATGTGACAAGCACTCTTCTAAGTACTTCACATAAATAAATCCATTTATTTCCTCCACAAAATAATCAGTGCTACTATTATCTCCATTTTAAAGATGTAGAAATGAAGACGCAACGAGATTCAACAATTTGCTAAGGTACATAGATAATAAGTTAAGTGAGGGTAAAAACTATATCCTCAGACGGGCCAAGTGGTGCAGTGGTTAAGTGCGCAGGCTCTACCTCGGTGGCCTGGGGTTCGCCAGTTTGGATCCCGGGTGTGCACTGATGCACCGCTTGTCAAGCCATGCTGTGGTGGTGTCCCATATAAAGTAGAGGAAGATGGGCATGGATGTTAGCCCAGGGCCAATCTTCCTCAACAAAAAAGAGGAAGATTGGCAACAGATGTTAGCTCAGGGCTGATCTTTTTCACAAAACAAAACAAAAGTATATCCTCTCTTTAAGGTCCTCTATACCATGCCACTATTTTTTAGCACCTGATTTTTAGTTGACAATTGAGCCCTCTTCTTATAGAGAAAGCTCACATTGGAATTTTAAGTTCAGCAATATGGTAGACTAGATATTCTAAAATACTTCTCCATGGGAAGAATTTTAAAGGATTGATAAGATGTTCTTAATATTTTTAAAATACATCACTGAGATGGAAAAAAAATGTAAGAAATCTGGAGAGGCCAAAGGCAAAGCAAAAGCAGGCACCAGGGATAATAAGCGAGAGTTGAAGGGAGTTTTTGCCCCGAGAACATCTGCTGACTGCTCTGCTCCCTAAGCTTCCATTTCATGTGCGTATGGAACAGAGCAGACCAAGGAAAAGCCCAAAGACTTCTCAAGGGAAGGAATCAAATAGAGGTCCAGAAGGCCAGAAACTCAGTGTAGGGGTAAATGAGAAATAAGTCTTCTATATGGAAGATGTCAGCAAGAAAAGTTGTGTGTCCTGACCTTGGTGCTGGGTAAAAAGAAGTAGAATTAATATCCACAATATGACCCTCATAAAGGCTTTTGGCCTGAATTCACATTATCTGTGAGGGGGGAGAAAAGCTCAATTAGAGAATTTAGTATCAAGAAATAAAGTCTTGGAAATATTTTCAAGAAACACAGGCTATAAAATATGACTAAACACAGTTGAGAGAGAACCACATAGAACTTCTATAAATTAAAAATATAATAATTAAAATGAAAAACTCATTGGACAGATTAATCAGAGCTAAAGAATTAATTGTGTATTAAAAGAGAGAACAAAAGAAATTATCCAAGAATGCAGCCTGGAGAGAGAAAATATGAGAGAAGTAAAGCTAAGGAATAGAGAGTGAAGTAGTCTTCCAAAGGGAGATAAGAGAGAACAGAGGAAAAAGTGATATTCAAAGAAATAGTGGCTGAAAAATTTCCCAGAATTTTTAAAACATGAAACAATTTTCAAATCCAGGAATCTCAATGAATTCTTGGCAGAAAAAATACAAAAGATATACACAGTCTAGACAACTCATAAGACTAAAGATCACCAAAGACAGAGAAGATTTTGAAAGTATCCAAAGGAGAAAAAAAGAGAGAGAGAGAAATTAGATTGACAAGTGACCATTTAATAACAATGATGAAAGTCAGCAGACAATGGGAAAATGTCTGATTACGGAAAATAGTTGTCCTAAAATTCCATCCAGAGAAACCCTCTTTCAAGAATAAGGATGAATTAAAAGCATTTTCAAACAAGTAAAAATCCCACACTAAAGAAAATTACAAAGGATTTATTTCCAGCAGAAAGAATGTAATGCCGGATGAAAGGTATGAGATACAAGAATGATGAGCAAAATTACTTGTACCCATGTGAGTAAATCCAGACAAACCTTGACTATAAGAAACAATTACATTACCTCATTTATGGGATGAGGAAACAAAGATAAATCTAAAATATTGCACGTAAAATCAGAAGGGGATGACTAAGGTAAGTTAAAGTGTTCTAAGATTCTTTCATTTGAGAAGGAGGAAAACAGAGATGTAAATTAACTTTAGACTTATTAGGTTATTATTAATGCTATAATATCTAGGGTAAACAACTAAAAAAAATACATAGAGGAAGAAATAGGTATTACCCTTTGAATATGTAGAGAAGAAAAAAATAAATGAGTAATAAGAAAAAACAATCCAAAAGAAGAAAGAAAGAAGTGGAGAGGGGGAGTATCAATGTAGAATAGTAATCACAGTAAGGGGAAATGGACTAAACTAGCCACTTGTAAGCAAAGATTATAAAGCGTGCATTACACACACACAAGCAAAGAGAGAGAGAGAGAGAAAGTGTGCTATGTGCTGGCTACAAGAAATATCCCTAAGACAGAGAGACCCAAAACAGCGTAAAGTTTAAGGCAACGAAAGGTATACCATAGAAATATTTACCTACAGAATTCTAGTGCTAAGGTATTCATATAATACAAAACAAACTTTAAAACAACAAGTATTATAGAGATGAAGAGATTTACTACATAAAAATAAAAAGTTCAGCTCATCAAGATGATAGAATAATGAGGTTGTACCCAACGACGATAAAACAGTCTTAAGATATACAAAGTAAAAACCAAGGAGAAATGAACAGTCCAGAATCACAGACGGAGATTCCAACACAATTCTGTCATTAATTGATAACTCAAGCAGAAAAATTATCAGTAAGATATAGATTTGACTGGAACAAATAAGTTAGATTTAATGTTTATGAATGGAACACTGCATTCAACTTATCAGGAATACACATTCTTTTCAAGGATTCACGAATCATTCTTTTTTTTTTTTAATGACTAATGCTAGATCTTAAAGGAAGCCTCAGCAAATTTCAAATGATTGGTATCTCTACTCCAATATAAATATTCCCATACATTTGGCTATTTTAAACATACAAATCAGAGGTGAAAGAAAAAATTAGAAAGCAAATCTGAATGATTATGAAAATACACATGTAAAAATCATATAATATGCAGATAAGTAGAATTAAGAGCAAAAATTACAGCCTTAAATTAGAAAATAAGAAAATCTAAAAATTAAAAGAATTTCTAACTTCTAATAATATAAGAAATGTTAGAAAGAAGATGAGAATAATTCCGAAGAAAGTAGCAGAAGAAAAATAGTTAAGATAGGAGCTAATATTAAGCATAACAAAACATAAACACAAATAAATGATCAATAGAGTTAAAGTTAGTTTTTGAAAACACAAATAAAATAGACAAACTTCTGATAAGATCAGAAAAAAATCAGAAAAAAAAGAAACAAATAATCAATATTAACAACAAAAGGGAGTTTATTACTACAGATGCAGCAGAGCTAAAAAGAATATTATGGGTAATATATGGATCAGAATATTATGCAACATCATTGAAATCATAAATAAACTGGATAAATTCCTAGAAAAATACAATTTACCAAAATTGATTCAAGAAAAAATAGATATAATTTATATTTCTATATAATCTATAACCACTGAATAAATTAATCAATAGTTTAAAATCTTCCCATAAGGAAAACACCAGGCACAGCGTTCATAGATGAATTTCTGTCATTCAAAGGAAAGATAAACTTACTCAAACTCTTTCAGAGAATAAGAAAAGAGAAACCACACTTCAATTCATTCTATGACATAATTTTGACACTGAAACTAAACAAGAACACAAGAAAAGAAGTTTATATGCCAATCTCATGTATAAACATAGATGAAAATATACTAAACAAAATATTAATAAATGGAATCCAGCTTACATGAAAAGGATAATACATCATGTAATACATCATTCTAACGTTAAAACATGGCTGTTTTAACGTTAGAAACTAGATTAATGAATCTCACTACATTAATAGGCTAAAGAAGAAAAACCTTATGATCATCTCAATAGATGAAGAAAAATAATTTTAGAAAATTCAACAGCCATTCATAATAAAACCATTTAGCAAACTAGGAACACAAGAGACCTTCCTTAACCTGATTAAAGGGCATCTACCAAGAAAAAAATATACCAGGAACAACATACTTAATGATGACATGTTGAAAGCATTTCCTGTGAGATCAGAAACAAACTAAAAATGCCTGGCTCCCACCAACTTCTATTCATTTCTGTATTACAGATCATAGCTAGTGTAGAAAGAAAGAAAATGCATCAGAATGGAAAGAAACAAAACCATCATTATTAGCAGTTGATATGATTTTCCACAGGGCTACCACATCTGCCTGTGCACAACAGCATACAGCCAAGGGGGCAAGTGGAGGCTGAAATCGGCCTCTGCGGTGCCCACCCAGCCACACACCCTGCACAGGGCTGGGTCCACCACTGGGCAAGCCACGTTTCCATGGGTCTATCTATGTCTTCCCAGACATGGTATCTTTCTCTAATTCTTATAAAAATGTAGCATGAACTAGCAGGTCACCCTCATGGTGAATGTAGAAAACCCAAAAGTATCTACAAATAAAATATTTTAATTCACAAAAGGGCTTAGAAAGTTGGCTGGAAATGAATATACAAAAATCAAGTATAGTCCTAGACACTGCACAAACATACAGTGAAATTTAGGAGAAAGGACATTAACAAGAGCAACAAAAATATATAAGGTATATAAAAATGAATCTTAAAATGTGCAAGTCCCTTATTGAGAAAATTATAAAATGTTATTAAAAGATGTTAAAGAAGGTCAAAATAAATGAAGAAGTATTTCACGTATATAAACAAGAAAATGTCAGTTCACCATAAACTGGGTATACCTTCAATACAGTCCCAATCAAATCCCCACTGGATTTTTTCCTAGAACTTGATGAGTTGAATCTGAAATGTATAACCAAGATTATTCCTAAAAAAGGAAAAGAAAATTGAGGAGACTTTCCCTGCCAGATAATAAGACATTTTCAAATAGTAAATACAACGTGATATTGACCCTGGAATAAACTTAAAGAATTGAATAGCGAGCTCCAAAATAAGCCAAAGCACATGCGGAAACTTGACTAATGACAGAGGAGGGGAAAATAGAGGGAGACAGAGTCAGGGCACACATGTACATCTCAAACCACAAACAGAAAGTGAATTGGGGGTCAAGGGGGTGAGTGATGCCCACTGTTGCTTCTGTCCACTATATAATATGAGCGGAGAGCTCCTTCTTGCCCCCACACTCCTGCTCCTGAGGCTCTCTCTTGCCCCAGAGCAAAGATTTAGCCGGTTTGACCTAGAGAGAAATGGCCAAGAGGGTTGCTCTAAAAGCCCCCTTCTGCAGACAGAAAAGGCCAGCCCATCTCCAGGACAAGCAGATGAAAAAGTTTCTGAAAATAAGAAAGGGAAGGTTAATTAAGAAGACTTGGTATATGATCTTTTTAATGTGCTGTTGAATTCAGTTTGAATGATCAAGTGGGATTTATTCCTGGAATGGCAAGGATAGTTCAACATACACAAATTAATAAATTTAATTTATTTATATACCACATTAATAGAATAAAGGATAAAAATCATATGATCCTCTTAGATTCAGGAAAATCATTTGGCAAAGTTCAATACTCTTTCATGAAAAAAGCTCTCAACATATTGAGTATAGAAGGAACATACCTAAACATAATAAAGACCAGATATGACAAACCCACAGTTAATATCATATCAATGGTGAAAGATTGAAAGCTCTTTCTCAAGAGCTTTTTTGTCAAGAACAAGACCACTCCTATTCAGCACAATACTAGAAGTTCTAGCCAGAGCAGTTAGGCAAAAAAGGAAATAAAAGGCATCCAAATCAGAAAAGAAGAAGTAAAACTTGCAAAAAAAAAAAAAAACTGTTTGCAGATGACATGATCTTATATACATAAAATCCTAAAGATGCCACCAAAAAAAAGTTAGAACTAATAAGCGAATTCAGTAAGGTTGCAGGATACAAAATCAACATGCAAAAATCTGTTGCATTTCTATACACTAACAACAAACTATTTGAAGAAGAAATAAAGAAAACAAACAAACAAAAATTCCATTTACAACAGCACCAAAAATAAAATACTTGGGAATAAATTCAACAAAGCAGGTGAAAGATATGTACGCTGACAACTATAAGACATTGTTGAAAGAAACTGAAGACACAAACAAATGGAAAGATATCCCCTGTTTGTGGACGAGAAGAATTAATATTGTTAAAACGTCCTAACTACCCAAAGCTGCCTACAGACTCAACGTAATCCCTATCAAAATTCCAATGGCGGGGGCTGGCCCCGTGGTATAGCGGTTACGTTCTTGCACTCTGCTTCGATGGGGTTTCACGGGTTCGGATCCCGGGCACGGGCTGACGCACCACTTGTCAAGCCATGCTATAGCCTCGTCACATACAAAGTAGAGGAAGATGGGCACAGATGTTAGCCCAGGGCCGACCTTCCTTAGCAAAAAGAGGAGGATTGGCAATGGATGTTAGCTCAGAGCTGATCTTCCTTACAAAAGAAAAAAAATTCCAATGGCATTTCTCACGGAAATAGAAAAGCAATACTAAAATTTGTATGGCACCACAAAGACCCCAAATAGCCAAAGCAATCTTAAGAAAGAAGAACAAAGCCAGAGGCATCACACTTTCTGATTTCAAACTATATTACAAACTATAGTCATCAAAACTGTATGGAACTAGCATAAAAAAAGACACATAGACCAATGGAAAAGAACCAAGAGCCTAGAAATAAACCCCTGTGTATACAGTCAACTAATATTTGCCAAGGCAGCCAAGAATACTCAGTGGGGAAAAGAAGTCTCTGCAGTAAATGATGCCAGGATAACTGGATATTCACATGCAAAAGAATGAAATTGGACCCGTATTTTACACTACTTACAAAAATTAACTCAAAATGGATTAAAGACTTAAATGTCAGACCTGAAACTATAAAACTCCTAGAGGAAAACAGAGGGGAAAAGCTCCTTGACATTGGTCTTGGCAATGAATTTTTTCAATTTAACACCAAAAGCACAAGCAACAGAAGTAAAAATAAACAATTGGGACTACAACAAACTAAAAAGTCTCTGCACAGCAAAAGAAACAGTCAACAAAATGAAAACGCAACCTATCCAATGGGAAAAAATATTTTCAAACCATGTACCTGATAAGGGGTTAATATCCAAAATATATAAAGGAACTCATACAACTCAATAACACAAAATAAAACAAAGAGTCTAATTTTTAAAATGGGCAGAGGGCTTGAATAGACATTTTTCCAAAGAAGACATACAAATGACCAACAGGAACATGAAAGGTGCTCAACGTCACTAATCCTTAGGGAAATGAAAATCAAAACCACAATGAGATATCACCTCACACCTGTTAGAATGGCTATTACCAAAACGGAAACAGATAACAAGTGCTGTCAAGGATGTGAAAAAAAGGGAACCTTTGTGCACTCTTGGTGGGAATATAAATGGGTGCAGCCACTACGGAAAATAGTGTGGAGGTTCCTCAAAAAATTAAAAATAGAACTACTATGTGATCCAGCAATCTCACTTCTAGGTGTATATCTGAAGGAAATGAAATCACTATCTCAAAGAGAAATCTGCACCTCCGTATCCCTTGCAGCATTATTCAGAATAGTCAAGACGCGGAAACAAACTCAGCGTCCTTCAACAGGTGAATGGATAAAGAAAATGTTGTATACACATGCAATGGAATATTATTCACCCATGAAAGGAAGGAAATCTGCCATTTGTGACAACATGGATGAACCTTGAGAGCATTATGTTATGTGAAATAAGCCAGACAGAGAAAGACAAATACTTTATGATCTCACTTATATGTGGAGTCTAAAAAAGCTGAACTCACAGAAACAGTAGATTGGTGATTACCAGTGGCTGAGGTGTGGGGAAACGAAGAGATGTTGGTCAAAGGGTACAAACTTCCAGTTATAAGATAAATAAGTTCTGGAGATCTAATGTACAGCATGGTGACTATAGTTAACAGTACTGTATTATATACTTGAAAGTTGCTAAGAGAGTAGATCTTCAATATTTTCACACACAAAAAAGGTAATTATGTGAGGTGATGGATGTGTTAATTCACTTTATCATAGTAATCCTTTCACAATATATATGTATATCAAATCATCACATTGTACACCTTTAACACAATGTTATATGTCAATTATATCTCAATAAAGCTAGGGAAAAAAGGGAGAAAAAAAAAGAGACCTGGTCTTGGCCAGATACCCACCACCCCGCTAAAGCAGTCTACAGCAAACAGTAGTGCAGGATGGGTGGTGAAAGTTGTTCCAGACACCCTGCTTTTGGCCCTGACCTGCCTTTGCGTATCCAGGTGCAGGGGCCAGCACAGGTCCTCACCACTGTGCGCAGGTTGAGTGGGGCTGCCCCAAGCTAAGAACACGTTGGCCTCACATGGCACAGGTATGTGGGGGCAGATGCTCCCATCCTGATAGTTCTGCCACCTAATGAACACCACAACCCCCACCCCGTGCAGTCCTTCTCACTCCTCTTCCCAAATCCAAAAGGTTGCACAAAAGCACACAGACCAGCAGCCACGAAACCAGCAGCCTCGTCTCAGCTCTGCCAGTAACCAACTCTGTGAATTTCGTCAGTTGCTTAACCACTCTGAGCCTCTTTTCTCATGCAAACTGGAGATAACAACATATCTTTGATTATCCAGCACAAATGTTGTAAAGATCAAAATATAATAATGAAGATGACACTGCTTTGTATCCCTATATGAGGTCATAAAAATAAGAGGGATTTTGTTAGGCAATGTGGTCTACGAAAACACAAGTCTCTTGAAAGACCCAAAGGAATGAATCTTCAAAGGCAGAATTTCAGGCAAAGTGAAAAATGAGCCCTGGGCCAGGATAGAAATCTGGAAGTTAGGGTCCTAACCAAAATTCCTGTTAGTGTAAGGTAAGTAAGAAACCTGGAATGTTATAAGAGGACAGGTCCTTGAGAAATGTCTTTTCTAATCCTGTAGTTTATGCAAAGGGAAACAGAGGCCCAGGGAGGGAAGTGACTTGCCCAAGTCACAGAGCAAATTGGTAGCTGAACCCAGACTAGAACTCAACTTTTGTCTTCCCTCGCTCTCAAGTTCTGTGCAAAACTTGGCCTAGTCCATGACGCCACCTTGGAGAACATAATGACCTCATACCTGAAGAAAACACCACTGCCTTCCCCAGGACTTCACTGAGTGATGCTGAACTGGGGGCACTTATTTTCCTGTGTCTACCAGTTCGGCTTGCTCACGAATATAACTCACTCCCCTCCATGTGGAAATCCTTCTGCCAGCTCCACAGCACAAGACAAACAGAACGTGTTGACCAAGAGCTTAAGAACCAATTAGCCATCGGGCACTGATGCAGACCCCGGGGCCTGGGCAGGCTGGAGCTACAGTCCAAACCCCTCTGACTTTTCAGGAAATCGACTCCAGCTCAGCCCTCCCCACTAGGATCCTAAATGTGGGCATGAAGGCACGTCAAAGGACAATTCCACGTGAAATCCTGCTGTTATATCACAGACTTCTGCACGCTGTGGGGAGAGAACAGGACTTGTTCTTAAAGCAGTGGCCTTCAGCTCCTTTGGCCAGCTGGGGAGCAAATAAGTGGGTCTGGTGAAGTCCCTGGGGGTCCAGCCTCAGGCCAGACCAAGCACTGGATTTAACCCCCAAATATGCATCCCAGGTGCCCTTCTAGAAACTGTGACACCCCTTGTGGGCTGCTCTCTCTTGAGCCTGGCAGGACTTTCTCTCTTGCAGTGGCCTCAGGCATACAACATGCCAGCCTCTCACCCACACCTGTCTCCTCTCCCTCTCCCTCTCAGCAGGCGCCTTCATGGCAGCAGCCCCCTATACTCACTCCCACTCATGGCCCCCAGGGAGCCTTTGCCAAGGGCTGTGAGTGTAACCAAGGTAGAAATGGTCACAGGCCAGACCACGTGAGTGCATGAGGGATCCAGAGCCAGGCTGTCCCCCCATGCACAGGCAGCTCCTTCTGATCCCACATCTGGCCCACTCTGAGAGCAGTCTAACATCAGCCTTGGTCTGGGTCAAGAGGGCATCTGCTCTGCATCAGGCCCCAGCCAGATGATAGAGAAGTAGATGAATAAAACAATTTTCTTCTTAGAATTTCCTCTTCCATTGAAAGAAAGATGTAAATGCATAATTAAATAAAACATAGTAATTCCTCCAACATGAGTTCAAATAAGATGCTTGACCTTTCCCTGCCACAAGGGCTCTGTATGGCCTGGCACAATTAATGCCTTTTCTGGGCTTCCAACTTTCCAGTCTGTAGGAGGAGAGGGCTGGATTAGATGAACTCCTATTGTGACTCTATGTTCCTACAACACAATGATTTCCCTTCCCAGAAGCTTCTAAAAGAGGCGTTCATGGCCATACCCAAACTTTTCTCCAGCTTGCTCTGCCCAGACCCAGGCTGCTCTGTGTTCTTTACTCAAAGACAGTGACAGCCACTCACATCACCTGCTGCTTGTGTTAGCCAGTGGAGCCCCCACATCATTGCATCCTTGCCCACTGTGCATCTGGGGGCCACCCCAACAGTCCTCCTAACCTCAGGGACCCTGCTGGCCATAAGGCTAAGACTTAGGCCTACACAAGGTGATTGTCTTCCTGCTGGCCTCCCAGCCCCCAGCCTATCCCTCCTCATTCTGATGTTAGTTTCAGCCTCTTAAAACACAGCTCTCATTGTGCCATCTCCTTGAAAACCTGTGATGTCTTCCCAGTACCTCTCCACTCAGGTCTGAACTCCTTAGCCTGGTGCTCATGACCCTCCAGACTCTGTTTCCAGCCCACCCCACTTCTTTTGGCATTACCATCCTGCACGCCCCAACGTGTCCCTTATGTGCAGGCATCAAGGCAAGTTCCCTGCTGGTCTTCAGGATTGACTTGCTGTCCCCACCCACCAAATTCAACTTAAATGTGGCCTCCTCCTGCAAGCTTACTGTGACCCGCAGACCACAGGGCACCTAAACACTGAAGTGCCGACACCATTCATCTTGGGCTTGCCAGGGCCTGCTTGGTTTTGTAACTGACTGCTGATCTCCTATGGGTGCCTCTTGTCTCCCCTGCTAGGGACAAAGTTCTAGAAAGATATGCCCATATCTACCAGCATCTAGCATAACATTCTACATGTAGCAGGTAAAGACTTGTTAAAAAGCAGTGAAGATAGCTGGGCAGATCACTGAGGGACAGAAAGATGGATGAATAGTGATGAAGAGCCTCACAAGTAGGCAGTGTTAGATAGACATTGGTAGAATAAAAAGTGAAATGGATGGATAGATGAATTGAATAAGTGTACCTTGGTCCCAGCCACCACCATCTCTCACCTACTTTACTACAGTAGGCTCCTAACTTATCTTCCTCCCCATCCTCAACAATCTATTATCTTCATAGCAGCCAGAGCGTGTCATTTCTCTGCTCAAAACCGTCCAACGTCCACCCATATCACTTAGATTAAAAGCCAAAGTTCTCCAAATAACCTACATGATCTGGCCCCCATTATTGCAATGACCTCAACTCCTTCGACTCTCATTTCACTCCCATTATATTGACCTTCATCCCGTCATGTTGACCTTCTGGGTCCACCTCACACGAGCCTTGGGGCTTTGGTCTTTCCTCTTTGACTGCTCTTCCCCCAAATATTCACACACCTCACCCTTTCACTTCCTCTGGCCTCTGTCTAAATATCTCCTTATCAGAGAGACTCTCCTGACCCTGTATAAATGTACAAACCCTCTCCCACCCTCAGAACTCCCTTGCCATGCTTTATATTTCTCTATAGCAATCAGCACCATCTGCATACTGTACATCAACCTGTTCGCTGTCTGTCGTCCCACATCAGAAAGCCAGTTCTACCAGGGGTCACTGCTGTATCGCAGAAAACAGTGCATGGCACAGAGTAGGAGCTAAGTAGATAGTTGTTGAATGAAAGAGTGAGGGAGGGAACGAGTGAATGAGACTGTAACTTGGATACTCGGCATCTTTGGGCATTTTTCCAAGATGCTCTTATCTGATGTGGCTGCCATTGTCCTGTGTCTGCTCAGTTCCAGCCCTGCTCGATGTCACAGCAGATGGACAGCACACATTCTGGGGGGCTTTCTGTAAATGACAAACCTCAGAGAACTGAAAGAGCAGCTTCTGGAGGGGCGGGGCCAGGATTAGTCTACTGCCTGGTTTCTAAATGCCACATTTTTAAATGCTGCTCTCTCACCCTCCCCCCAGCCTCCCTGCAAATTCCACAGGGTTAAAAGTGCAATCCTGGTAGAAAATGAAGAAGAAAACAAAAGCATCCTCTTTTCCATGGTGGGGCTCATAGGGAGCTGGGTTTCTCTTTCCCCTTCAGGCCTGAGCCCTGAGCACCTCTGCAGAGATCAGCTACCACCTTCTATCTCTCTGATCAAGGAGCCTAATTCCTAAGATCTCATCACCAGTGAAAGAGGGAACAGGACTCTAGAAAAGCAGAAAGTGAGATAAGAGGAGCAATCAGTGTGGCAGCTTCTGGTCCCCCTCTCTTCCTGTTAACACCCTGCAATCACACAGCCCAGCACTCAAGCAGCACAGTGATATCTCCCCACCCCGACGGTCTGCTCACCTAGGCTTCTGGGCTGTGAGGACCATATGCAAGAGGGATAAAGGAGAGGGGGTGAGGGTGACTCGACAGCCTTGAGTCCTGCTATAAATCCAACACAAAGTCTTGTTTGTGGATGAATAGGTGGATGCTGGATGGGCGGGTGGGTGGCTAAGTGACTGAGTGAAGGCAAAGTAGATAATTGAATGAGTGAGAGAGGAATGCAAGAGTGAGTGAGCCAGAGTGACTGGATGGGTTCTCTGTCCTAGTGCTAATGGCATCTTTGTAAGGATAGCTCACTGGGCTTAGTAACACCTTCTCTGAATTCTCTTTTAGGCCTATGCCTAGTGCAGTCTCAGGCGCGGGGAGGAGGGTGGCAGCTCCTGACTGATGTGAATCATGCAAGTAACTCTTAAGCTCCAAGGAGTCTTCATAAAGGTTTATAAAGATCCCTTGTACAAGCAACCAAGTCAGGACCATCTGGAGGCCCGTCAGGCCTCCTATATTGTCTACAAACCAGAGCGGGGGGTAGATGGTGAAGCCATAACTCAGTGATGCCATGTGACTTAGCCAGAATCATCCAGGACTTAGGTGTCACCTATCACCAGTCCCCCAAAAGCTACTGAGTGACAATATAATCTGTTTGCCCAGAAGATGGTAAGATCTTTGGGGGGCAGACATGTGGCTGACAGGCACCTCAAATACAACATGTCCTAAAACGAATTATTATCTTCCTCCTCAAATCTACTTCACCTTCAGAATTTTTATTCTACTGAATGGCACCACCACCTATCTGATTTCTCAGCTGATAAAGCTTCATTCATTCATTCAACAAATGTTTGTGGCATGTGTCAGTAATATGCTAACTCCTAGGATAAAGTAATGAGCAAAACCAGACACGGTCCCAGCCCTCAAAGAATGCATCATCAAACAGGAAAAGTAAGCATTTATTATCATATAATAATTTCAAATAAATGAAAAATTGCAACTACGATAAAGCCTTGAAGGAGGTATGTGGTGTTTTAAAGTCTTATAAAATGAGATTTGACCTAATCATGGAGGTCATGGAAGTGACAATTGAGCTGAGAACTGAGACACAAGTAGGAATTCAGTAGGTGAAGACATAAAAGAGGAGCATTCTAAGCAGAGGAACAATAAATGCAAAGGCCTATGGCAGGAGGGAGCCTGATAAGCCCAAGAGACTGAGACGAGGCCGGTGTGGCAGAAGAAAGAACAAAGAGAGTGCCAGGTAGGAAGATGTAGGAGATGGTGGCAGAGGTCGGACGAACAAGATCTTGCAGCACTTATTAAAAAGTTGGTCTTTATCTTAAGATAAATAGGAAACAACTGAAGTATTTTTAAGGCGAGAAATGACATGAACAGAGTTGTGTTTTGAAATGCACTCTGGCCGCTGGGTGGAGAAGAAATTGGAGAGACCCAGCGTGGATATAGGTGGACCAGTTAGAAGGCTCTTGTGGTACTTGGGAAAGATGAAAATGGTACCTTGAACTAGGGTGATGCTGGTGGAGATGGAGAGAAATGATGGATTTGAGAGATATTTACAAGAGAGCATCAACAAGACTTGGCGATGGATTGGACATGGGCTTTGAGGCAGAGAGGTTCTGAGGATGACTGGCAGCTCTCTCCGACTTGTACAGCTGCGTAGAGGAAGGAGCCCTTCAATGAGATTTGAAATACCTGAAGAGGACCACATATGAGTAGGATAGT
Organism: Ceratotherium simum simum; assembly: GCF_057802395.1. Classification (NCBI taxonomy): domain Eukaryota; kingdom Metazoa; phylum Chordata; class Mammalia; order Perissodactyla; family Rhinocerotidae; genus Ceratotherium; species Ceratotherium simum. The sequence continues at coordinate 15,072,937 of NC_141906.1, forward strand.
GCAAGGAAGAATGCAGAACTTCCGTTTTGGACATGCTGAGTTTGAAGGCCTTTGAGACATCAATTTGGGAGTAACTTTAACTCCTTCATCTCCCTCACTGTCTGCATTCAACCAGTCACCTGATTATACCTCTTCTCTATCTTGTCTTAATTCAAGTCCTTATAATTATTTCCTAGCTAATTAAAACAATCTCCAGGCTCTCCCTCCTTCTAATCCATCCATTCCACACTGTAGGTCTTTCTAAAAGTCACCTCTTCAAAGAGGCCCTCCGTGACCACCCAATCTAAAGTACTTTTATCCTATTACTCTCTATCGCAGTCACTTGGGATTTTTTTCTTTCTAAAAACATATAATAATTTGTTGTTTTTTATTATAGAAATAAATATGGACAAATATATATATGTCCTAGCTCTGCTTGCTAAGAGGGTATAAAAGCAATGACACACAAGAGCAAGGAGCATGTGTAGCCCCAGATCTTGGTTTCTAAATACGATTCTCCACTAAAGGGATCCAGGGCTCCTTGGATAAATGGTGAATTCCAGGGTTGGTGCAAAGAAAGAGTGAAATGAGCCTGGAACACCTTGCTACAGCAGATAGTAAGCACGTGCTGAGAAAATCACAGGACAAGTCAGAAAGAAACAGGAGCCTCCCGCTGATCAAATCTGGGATAATTTGAACATTAGAATAAAATATACTAATGGATTATAACCCATGAATAAATAAATCAAGAATTCATGAGTCCATAGTAATGGAAGAAAGAAGGAAGGAAGGAAGGAAGGGAGGGAGGAAGAGAGAAGAGAAATGTCTTTCTTACCAGCAGATGCCAACTAGTAAGTATAGAAGAAATGATGGATTCAAAATTATCAATGATGATAAAACTAGTAGATGCAAGTTTGACGAGGAACAGGATATTTACATAATCTCAAAGCATCTCTCCACAAATTACTTACTAATTACGAAGAGAAAAATAATTTCACAGGGGAGAAACTGGTGAACATCACCTTAAGCAGGTGACGAAGGCTCCCATCACCTGCAATAGGACAGTCCCCACACCCTGTACTTCTTGATATGATAACCGCACCTCACTGGGATTCCCGCCCAAAATGTATAGCTTGAATCTAATCATGTGGAACCACCAGGCAAACCCAAATTGAGCAAGATTCAACACAATAACTGGCCTGTACTATTCAAACACATAAAGGTCAAGAAAGATAAAGCAGAGGAATTGCTCTGGATGAAAGGAGATGGAAGAGACACCACAACTAAACGCAGTTTGTGGATTGGATCCTGATGTGGAGAGAGAGGCAAAGACATTGTTAGGACACAATTGTACAGTGGTAAGAGAATACCCTTTTTTTTTTTTTTTTTTTTTTAATTTTTTGTTTATTGCAGTAACATTGGTTTATAACATTGTAAAAATTTCAGGTGTACATCATTGTACTTCTATTATTGCATAGATTACATCATGTTCACCACCAAAATACTAATTACAACCCATCACCACACACATGTACCCAATTATCCCTTTCACCCTCCTCCCTCCCCCCTTCCCCTCTGGTAACCACCAATCCAATCTCTGTCCCTATGTGTTTGCTTATTGTTGTTATTATCTACTACTTAATGAAGGAAATCATACGGTATTTGACCTTCTCCCTCTGACTACCATATGATCCAGCTATTCCACTGTTGGGTATTTATCCAAAGAACTTGAAAACACCAATTTGCAAAGGTACATGCACCCCTGTGTTCATTGCAGCCTTATTCACGATAGCCAAGACTTGGAAGCAACCTAAGTGCCCATCAAGGGACGAATGGATAAAAAAGCTGTGGTATATATACACAATGGAATACTACTCAGCCATAAGAAACGATGAAATCCAGCCATTTGTGACAACATGGATGGACATTGAGGGCATGATGCAAAGAGAATACCCTTTTTTTAAGGGAATACACATTGAAGTATTTAGGAGTGAAGATGCATCACATCTCCAATTTACTCTTAAGTTGATCAGAAATACGAATATTTTATATGTATTCCTATATATACATATATGATAGAAAAAATAAATGAACAATAAAATATAAATTATATAGACAATTAAAATCTACATAAATAAAAAAATAATGCATTTTTATATTATTGGAGAGAGAGAGAATGAAAGCCATAAAGTAAACGGAGCGTCCTGTAAGCAATTAAGGGATATGGACAAAGAGGGGTCTCTTTTACCAGTCTTGAAAATTTTCATTAATTTGATATGATATCAAAATTAAAAGTGACATAAAAATTGTTTGTTTTTATGTTTGTTGAATGAATGAGTGAGCCCCTGTCACATGACCCACCTCTGCTTAAAATACCTCAGTGGCTGCCCATATCTAACATGATAAAAATTCAGACACCTCAGCACAGCCTTCAAGGCCTGACACCCATTGATAGCCCTTTGTAATGCCTCCCATCTTATTTCTCACTACTGACCACCCACACTACACGCTCCAGTCATACTAATTGCTTAAAGTCCCCCACGCTTACCGTCCTAGGCACCACTTCTGTGCCTTAGCGTGTGCTGGTCTCCCCGCCTAGAATGCCCTTTTCTTATCTTCCTGGCAACTTGCTGCTGTGTTTCAAGATCCAGACCAAGGATTGTGACCTCTGGGAAGGCCTCTCTGATCGCTCCAGTTGGAGATGACACTTGCTCTTCTAGTACATGAATGTTTCCAGTACCTGCCATGATCATGTCACTCTTGGTTTAAAAGGCTGTCTTGCCACATGGTCTGGTCGCTGCATGAGGACCAAAATAGTCCCCACACACGTGTATGCCCAGTGCGTTGCACAGGTCATGACACATCACAGGATATCAATTAATATTTGAGGCTTGAATAAATGAATAATAGTGTCTGAACTTTCTGCATCTTCCAAGAAAGCCCCTAACTTCAGTTTCCTTCATTATCTTCAAAAAATACAGAAGAGTGACGGAAGTTAGTTCTTCCTTCATTTTAGACACAAGCAAAGTGAGACCCTGAGGGTAAGATAACATAGTGTACCCAGAGGCTGAGCTAGAACTGGAATCCAGATCTCTGGCCAACCAATCAGTCCAGCGTTCTTTCCCAGAAGGTGGGCAGGACAAGAAGGAAGGATATGCCGTTTGTGGCTCACCCATTCCATGCCAGACACCATACTTCAAACAAACTTGCTAGTTCTAGCATCACCATCGCGTTATGAGGAGCCCCATTTTACAGATGAGGAAACCGAGGCTTCAAGTCAGGTCTGTCTGATCACAAAGCCCATGCTCTTTCCTCTGTACCCTGCAGAGGAAATATGTGTGGCCCACCTCTGACCTTCCATCAGAGCACGTGAGATAGCCTGAGTCGATCGTTCTGTTCCCCAACGAAGTCTTTCAAACCAGCACCACACACAGGCCCACGATGCAGCCCACACCCTCAGACCACAGGCTGCATTTCACATGGTTTCCAGACCCAGGATATTTGGTTTGTAAGACAAAACCTCCGTTCCTCCAGCAGAAAATGCACACTATACCCAATTGCCCAGCCAAACTGCTGACGCCTACAGACACTGCATCATGCTGAACAGGGTCTGCTCTGCCTGGAGACACCCTCAGGGGATCCAGGACTCCCCCAGAGCTTGGCACCAAGGAGATGGTGGAGCTGGGGGAGGGGACACCAGGCTGGCTGGACCACAGAGGCTGGGTGGAGGCTGGGTTCCCAGGACAGAGATTGCTCCAGGGGAGAAGTGAAGCCTCAGAAGCCCAGTGCTGCCCACCCTGAGGGAGGAGGGGACCCCTGCCCCACCCAAGAGCCTCCCCCACCCCCACCTCTGCTTCCCACAAAGCAGCCATCTCCGTCTGAGGCTGGAAAGGCCAATGAAGCTGATGAAGTTCAGGTCCTGGAGCCAGACAGACAAGTCGGGCACTCAGCCCTTCCCCAGTTGGCCCAAAGGGGCGGATTTTCCTGCCTTCAAGGTCTTTGAACCGGGCAGTGGTCAGTGGGCATTCACCACAGACTCTGGCGTCAGACGGACCTGGGATGTAATTGTTGCCAGCTCTGAACTTGGGCGAATCTTTTAACCTCTCTGTGCTTCCATTTCCCTGCCTTTAAAATAGCAGTTCCTGTCCCACAGGCTTGTTCCAGAGGTTTCGTGAAACAAAAGATGCAACGAGCCTAATGAAGGGGTTGGCCTTTAGTACATACTAAATAAACGTAAGTCACTGTGAGTAAGCCTTCTCCCACAGAAGTTCTGACCATCTCACCTGATGGGCTCTTGCTGGATTTTAAACCTGGTTCACTTGGCTGGGCTTAAAGCCCAGCGAACAATCAGAATCCTCAGCAGAGATGCAATCAAGTCTTAGTCTTACCTTTTTCAGATGCCATTTACCTGGGAAGGAACAAACTCCTCTCCCGCACCAACCCACCAGCACATCACCCAGCGCCAGGCACTTCCCAGGGCCTCAGGCCAATGATTCCTCCTTGCCACTTTGTCACCAAATGCTTCTGGGGGGATTAGTCTTAAATGTGGGCAACAGCCACCAGTGTGGGGTGACTTACTGCATACTGAGAAGCAAGATCCCAACACAGTGCCTGAAAGCCCCCCATTGAAGTCCTTCTAATCCTTCTTTAGGGCTAAGCATTGCCCCCCACTGCTCCCCTTTCCAAACATTAAGAGCCTTGGGCAGGTAAGATAACCAGGCTTGGAGTGACTTAGGAGTTTCACCAACTTCGCCATGTGGCTAGAGCCCCGCCATGCATTCAGATGCCCCTGGTGACCCATATCTCTTACAGGTAAGAGGCAACAAATGACTCCCTAGCCACCTGGCAGACTGGAGACCCTCAATGGGAAAGAGAAAGGAGTGAGCACCAGCCTATGGCCTCACAGATCCAGAGGAGGAGGCAGAAAAGCCCCCTCACGTGTTTCTCCACATTCCAAAACCCATGTTCCCCGTCCTGAGCTCGGGCTCCAGAAGGGCCATCCCTGATCAGAGACCGTGTAGTCCATGCAGCGGGAGGCAGAGCTCAGGTCCAAGAGACACAGACCTCCCAGCAGAGCCCTGGGCCTAGGCAGGGTCACACAAAGAAGGGGTGGCCATGGGGCCAGGGCCAGGGAGTCAAACTCCTTCGGGCACCCAGACACTCACGCTTTTGAGACAAGGAGGAGCTGGCAGCTGAAGCACTCAGAGCAGAGGGCATTTATCAATGGCCCAATTCATTCTCAACAAGCCCCATTGTCCAAGCCAGGACAGAGATGGGCATTATCTCCCAGAACTGCAAGGAAGAAAAGCCCCAAGACATGGTCACGAATCACAGTCCAAAGATATAGCAGCCCAAATTGAGACACATGGTTTGAAAACCAGCTGAAATATTTGAAATTGGAGACAGCTCAAAAAAATCCATGCAACACAGTTCCCATCCTCAGAGACCAATAGAATGCTTAATTGCTGGTTGTTCATTTATTTATTCTGATCTCTTTCTACAAAGGATGTGGGAGTTGACAGTTGAAGATGTGTATACTGTACAGTTGTTAAAGCAGAAACTAAAAGTCAAAGCCAGGGTTCCAACTAACACAGTTACTAGGATGGAGCAATATGATGGACTAAGAGCTTCCTAGCAGCCAGAGTAAGAAGGGAAACACACAGGTCACGCTATGAGCTCAGGAGTCACAGAGACCTGTAGAAATCCCTTGAGCACTCTAATCCTCAATTTCCTTGTCAGAAAAAAAAAATGAGACTATTAACCTAATAAGGTTGTTGTGAAAATAAAGTATACATTAAAGACTCAATAAATAGTTGTCATTGTTATTACCATTATTCTGTTGTCTGATTTCTCTTCTTTAAACTGGAACTGTGTTGACTTAGTGGGGTTGCCATGACGCTCTATGATTCCTCATTGTTGCTCTGAAATTCTGGTTGACAGGTATATGTATTTGATTAATTAAAACATGGGGGAATGGCCCGGTGGTGTAGTGGTTGGGTTTGTGTGCTTCAGCGGCATGGGGTTCGTAGGTTTGGATCCCGGGCACGAACATACACACCGCTCATCAAGCCATGCTGTGGCGGCATCCCACATACAAAATAGAGGAAGATTGGCACAGATGTTAGCTCAGTGACAATCTTCCTCAAGCAAAAAGAGGAAGATTGGCAACAGATGTTAGCTCAGGGCCAGTCTTCCTCACAAAAAAAAAAAAAAAAAAAAAACTTGGGAAACAGCCTGGGACTCACCATGACTCCTCCAGTTTTCCAGAGCCTTTCTTGAGTCCTAAGGTGGCTGGGACCCCACAAAGGGGAAGGTGCGCAGACTTCCTTCCCTCGCCACCTTCACTCTGCAAGAAGGCTGCTGGGCTGACCACAGCCTGCCCTTACTTAAACTTCCTCAAGAGTCCGGCTGAGGACCAGGTCGTGGGAGGGTGGATCCCAGCACCTTCCCCGGGAAATGGCTAGAGCCCATCTGCTCCCTGCATCTTAGGGCCACTGGCGTGCTGAGGGCTCAGGCACTCCTTGGACCAAACCACAAACACCAAGGAAGAAGAAAGCCAATGTCGTCGTTCTAATTTCCCAACTGAAGGAGCACATAGAGTCTGGGCACATCACTGAAGCCTGTCCAGAGGAGAACGGCTGGGATGGGAGAGCTCTAGAAGCCGTAATAATAATGATAATAACAACAATGACCAGCTGATATCTGGGGCACCTACTTTTCCAAGCACTGTTTAGTGTGTCCTCAGTAGTCCCCAGGGGAAAGAAGTCAGGGGAACAAGATTCTGTCAAGAAAAGAGATACCACTGGAAGAGGAGAGAGGGGCAAAGCAAAGGCTAGCCCTTCCAGCCTCACCTGCAGATGGGCGACTCAAACAGGGCTGATTAAAACTGAAGAAGAGACAGAGGCAGCCCAGCTCAGCTCTCTGCTCCTCCCTGTCAGGTAACCACCCAGGCCCCAGCCCACAGGAGGCTCACTGCTTTCTGCTGCAGGGGGATCCGGAGTATAACCTGGAGCCTGCAGCAAAGTACAGGGGCTGCTCTCGCCTCAGCCTTTGAGACTGGCCTTTGCTCTTCTGACAGAGCAAAAGCCACTTCCAAGTCCCAGGGTCCGATGCCCAGGCTCCATGAGCAGCCTCAGTTCCAGGTCAAATGGGGCATCCTGAAGGCACTGTATCACCAGCTGCCTCGACCCCCCAGCCAAAGCCCTGACTTAAGATATTCCCTATCAAGGCCAGATTTTTGGGCTCATCGTCCAAGGTGCCATGTGTAGGCTAAAGGGAGCATAAAAGGGCGCCTGGAGTCTGAGAGTGGGTCAAGCCAAGGGTGCGTGTTTGTGTATATGCATATTTTACACACGTAGGTGCCTATTGCATACATGTCATTGTCCACATATACATGTTGCAAGTACGTGTTTGCATGGATGTCCTCAGAGGAAGTGTGTGCAAGACTGGCGTGTGTGGGCAGGAATGTGTGTACAGGTGAGCAGCTGTGAGCACGTGGGTGTGAGTGCCCTGGGAGTGTTTGTGGGTGGGCATGGCTGTGTGGTCTGCTCATCTCCTTGTCCTCCTGCCTCTTCTCTCAGCATGAGAGTGGGGTCCCCACTAGTGGTCTCCCCCATCCTGGTCAACCAGATGAGGTTGCCCAGAGCCCCATTCATTCCAGCGTTGGCTCTGAGCTCCTGTCCTGCTCAAAGTCCTGAGAAACCAAAGCCGCATGACCCACAGAGAAGACACCCCAGCTGGGGACAAATCGGGTCACAGTAGAAAGTCTGAGTTCAGATAACACTCCTTATCCCCCAGCTTCTGCCTTCATTGGCTCACACACACATCCATCTGTCCACACATGCACTGGCTCAGCCCACGTGGAGCCTTCCTACCACACACACGAATGCACTTCCAGGGCAACAGACACGGTCCACACAGGGCAGCACGTGCCACACAGACACACACGCCATCGGTAGGCACTCTCCAGGCCCACGTACGTGTAAGTCCCCACAGACACTGACACACTCTCCACCCATACTTACACCCAGGGACACATGCTAGAAAGTTCCACATGCTAACACACCGACCCGGACACACTCCCTCCCACTGGCTCTCACTCATATTCACAAGCACTCACACCAACACACTTACACCTACTACCCAAATAGTCACAAACGTGCTCTGTCCAGGACTAGGCTGGCAGATCCCGCACCAGCCCCTGAACTCTGTGTCTACTAGCGGAGGGTGTCTACTTACTCCGAGCCAGCGAGGCGGGCGAGCCGGGTGGGTGCAGCGGCCGGCGGTGGCAGGGCGCAGCTGGGCTCCAGAGGCCGCGCGCAAGTGGCCCCGCTCGGCCGGCCCAGCCCCAGGGGCCGCCCGCCGCCCGCGCCCCCGCCCCGCCCGGCCCCCGCCCGCCCGCTCCCCGCGACTGCAGGACCTTCCACAACAGCGCGCTCCCTGCCAAGCCTCCGTCCCGCGTCAGCCACCGCTGCCTGGAGTCTCAGCCGGGCCGCGAGGCTATTTTGGTGCCCCCGGCAGTGGAAACATCGCGCTCTCGTCTGTGGGGCGCGCTGGAATGGGGACGCGGTCGGGTCTAATTAGAGACCTGGCTCACCCCGGAGCAGGGGGGCAGTCACTGCGGGTAAGCACCCGGGAGCCTCGGAGCCGTCCCGGCGGGGGTGCCCACATGTGCCCCGCATGCCAACATCTGGAAAGGGAAGGAAATGCGCCGCGATCGTTTTTCCTTGGAGCTGAAACCAAACAAGGAGGGGTTTGGGTGCGGTTCACAGGCTCTGCGAGGGAGCCGCCAAACTTTGAGCAGCCCCCAAACTCCTGGAATGCGACTTGGTTTATTCACCACGGGTGCTTCCCTTTGGGACCTAAGTCACCCACATAAGATCACCCACCTCCAGGTCGCTGATCTGCCAAAAATGACAGAAGATGCTTGCAAAGACTCCTTCTAACTTGGGGCCCGTCAAACTTCCCCTCTGGACTTCTTCCTGTCAGATGGCTAAGTCTAGAGAAGAAGCCTGATTCCTACCCAAAAACTCAGGAATGTTGCATTCTTGAACTGGAAGGAAGCTGCAAGGCCATTCCATCCAACTCCCTCCACCCTGCCATGAATCCCGAGTGGAGGGCCTCTACCCACTCTCGGGGATCACCAAGGAAAAGCATCCTCTGGCCTCCCTTGGCCCTGTTCCCAAGCTCAAACTCTTATTGGCAGGAAGTTCTCCTTGGCATCTAACCTAAATCCCTCATGTGCAAACTATGTCAATGTGCTCACACTACATGCTCAGGGACAGGGAAGCCAGCCCCATCTCCATAACGTGATGACAGCTCCCTGGTCCACCTCAGCCTTCTCTTCCTTGATGCTAGTGTCCCTGTTCCCTTTTTCAGGCCCTGGCTAAGAATGATGACTGCTCCTGGCCCGGGACACATGGCAGCTCCTGACAGTAACTCAACTGCCTCAGCTCTCTGGGCACCCCAGGCTCTGTGGGTGCCCAAGTCACTCCCTCAGACAAGCCAGCTTCGACACCAGCCTCCATCCTTCCGGACAACCTGATTCTAGTCCTCAGACCCTTGAGAGGGGCTTCAGTTCCTATCCCAACAAAGGTCATCTCAGGGCCTGGGGACAGAGCCTGGGCCTCCAGCCACCCACCTGGCTGGGCATTAACACTGGTGCCACAGCCTTCCTCAAATGGGCAAAGTTTGCAGAATCTTTTCTCTGAGTCAGTTTCTGGTAAGTCAGATAGCCTAATAAAAATAACCTGGAAGTTGTCCTCAGACGCTTGACTTTGTATCCTGTCTCTACTACTTTCTAGCTGTGTATCCTTGGACAAGTCACTTAACCTCTCTGAGGCTCAGTTTTCCCATATTTTCAACGAGGATCATAATAATCTCTGCCTACCTCATGAGGTGGTTAAAAGTATGAGATGAGATCAGGAATGTAAAAGTACCTGGAAATCTAAGGTATCTTTTAATATGCTAGAAATAGGAGGAGGCTTAGATCATACAGGATAAATGTTAGCAAAACGCCTCAGAGAGCTTTTATTTCTGGGTCCAGACTCTGTGCCTGGGTTTCATGGCAAGAGGGGAACAGTTTGCTAGGACTGATTTGCTAGATGTTTCTCTGCAGCACTTGGTATGAATGCCCGTGACCCTGCATTCCCCAACACACACACACACACACGCTTTCCCAGATACATACGGCGCAGCCCAGCCTGCTAGGCTCCTGTCGGCCCCATAGGCCCCAAGGGCCTATAGGCTCGCTGGCCACCTCTCTGTTCCCGGGGAGCCGCCTCATGGCTCCAGTCTTGGCTGCAGCAACTCCAAGTCTCCCTACAGAGGCCCCTGCATGCAACTCCTCTCTCCTTGACCATCCTTCTGGGCCATGGCCCCAGCAAGGCCTGTGCCTCAAGGCAGAAGTGGCGGAGGACTTCTCCAAGGCAGTTCAGAACTGAGGCTGCCCCAGGGTAGCTTGGAGTTGAAGCATCATCCCCCTCGACCCCCTCCCCTCTGCCTGCCTGGCTTCCCAGTGCTGTCCTGCTTAATTCTTAATGGAAATTCCATCCCCGGCGCCGGCCCTGGCTGGCTCAGGGAGTCCAGGCTTGGGCCAACAGCAAAATCCACCCAGAGACGGGGGGCCTGCTTGGCCCTATAAACACAGACATGCACATGTACACGCATACATACACACACGAGCAGAGAGAAGTGCCAGGAGACGTTCACAAACTCAGAGATTCTCACCCAGGCACATCCATACACAGAAAGATAATATGCATTATAATCACTAACATTTGTTGCATGGTACTGAGTACTTTCTAGGTATCAATTTCTCTAACGCTTACAACAACACTGGGTTCTGGTATTATCCCCAATTTACACATGGGGAAACTGAGGTGTGGGGAGGTCAAGTAACTTGCATTAGGCATCTAGTGATAATAGCCTAACACATGAGCACCAGGAATTGTGCTAAGGGGCTTATGTGCATTTTTCATTTTGCCACCATAGTAACTTTTTGTAGACGTTATTATTATTCCCATTATACAGGTAAGGAAAATGGAGCTCAGATGGTTTGAGTCACCTGCCTGTGGCCTCACAGCTTGTGAGATGAAGGGAGACATTATACAGATGTGCACAGGACCCTCGTGGGTGAACCAGGAGGCAGAGGGGTGGAGAGATGTGCACACTCAGAGGCACAACCACAAATGGCTTCTTCCACCAAAGCAGATGGCTCAGGAATGGTCCAGAGCTGCATCAGACAAAGGTCCCTCTAGCTTGCCTCCATGGTCTTCTTCCCTCCCAATGGCCAAGCCCAGCTTCATCAGCTTCACAAGTCACTTCAGGAAGGACAAGTCCAGAGCAAAATGGAGGGAAGATTTCAGGTTTACAGCTCAGTCAGCCAGGTCAGAGTCAACCACCAGCCTCAGCTCCAAGTCCAGTTTGCACAGCATCCCCTACATGGTCACTGGAAGAAGGCTCAGGGGCCCTCTGCTGAAGGCATCATGTAGGGTGCACCTCAGAGACTCTGGGCACTGCCCAGGGGCTGGCTAAGGAAGACTCCTGGCCCCCTGGCCCAGATGAGACTGGCCAGAGCCCACAGGCCCACCACTAGAGCCCAAGCCTCCAGCAGAACAAAGCCTGTGTTGCGAGGGGAGCTGGAGCCACACTGCAGAGAGATGGCAAGACTTTGGTAGAGGGGGAATGTGGAGGGGAGGGGGCAAGGCCATAGTGGGGAGCAGAGAGCAAAGTCCAGAGCCCCAGAGTTGAGGGGACAGGCCTACAGATGAAGACATCAGAAGAGCTTAGCAGTCCAGGGACTTGTCCACTGCTGGAAGTTTTCCCACTAAGCTAGACACCTCCAAGCAGAGGCTGTGCTGGCTCGGGACTCCGCCCAAGCAGCCTTACTAGAGAAGCCCGGGAAGGCCTGTCCTGTCCCGGGCCATCTCTATTGTCTCCCGTGGTTTCCCCCACCCCCATCCCAGGCTTCCTGATTGTCTCTGCTGTCACAAGCCCATCTACTCTGTGGTCTGAGGATGACTCAGCATGGCACCTTTGTGGGGCATCTGCATTGGAAAAGGGTTTTTCCAGACAGGAATATTTAACCTGCACCAATGAACCCAGAATGTGGTGTCAGACAATGGCCCTAAGAGGAGGAGACATTCTGAGCCCAGTAATTTGCATTTCTGAAAAGTTCCCAGGTGATGCAAATGCTACTGGTCTGGGAGTCATATTTTGAGAACCTCCGCCTTATAGAATAAGAGAATGTCAGAGGTCATACCAGCTCAAAACTGAATGTGCAACCTAAATTCAGAGTGCAAATGTTTCTTCTGAAATGTCCCTAAAGAAAGAATTTAGATTCCTGTCAGTAGTTTTACTCTTCCCTCCCCAATTCCATCTTCCCAGCTTCTGCGCTGGCCCTGCTGTTGGTGGGTTCCCATGGGCTCTGTGATGGCTGTCTCTGCCTCAACACATCTCAGGTAAGAGATGGCATCTTCCACTCTGTCCTCCACCTGCTCATAGAAGGTTATCAAGATGAGGGATCTGCCCAAAAATAGTTGATGACCAGGCAGGGTCTCAGGTCCAGGGGTGGAGATATCGGATCAGAAGGTCATGATGATAGCAGCTGAAATGCCACCCCGCCAGAGAGATGAGAGATGGGCAAGGATCCCAGTACCCACAGCTGCGACCTCATGTCCCGCAATCCCCTCCTGCATCCCTGAGACATTCACATCGAGATGCTGCCTTGCCTCCAGGAGTGATGTGAGATAGGGCACTCAAGGAGGGCAGGGAGAAGTGAATCTGGTCACAGAGGACCAGACAGGCTGATGCGGACACACCGTTGACTCACTCTTCCCCAGCTCCCAGAGCCAGTGTGAGAACCTATAACATGATCAGAATGAGGCAATGAAGGGCCAGAAAGGCCCTCAGAGATCTCTGGTGGGCTAGAGCCTGGGAGCACCTGTGTTCCCAAGACCATGTTCAATGACTTCACGATAGTAGCTTGAAATTGGCCATGGTAGGAGTATTCAACACCACAGAATTGGGCAAACACTGCAAATCGGGGCATTTTGTTTGTTAACTTTGCTTTGCTTTGTTTTGGAAAGCATGGCATGGACCATTTACCAGCACACCAAGGGGCATGTGGGTCTCTATTTTCACACATTTCAAGCAATTATGATGCAGGTCCACTTTAAGAAACACTGGTCTAGTGATGAGGTTCTAACCTAGACCCCCCATTTTACAGATAGGGAAACTGCAGCCCAGGGAGGAAAAGAATCTTGGTCAAGGTCACCATAGTGGTCCCCTTGTGGGATCGCAGCTGCTCAGTTCAGAGCAGTGGGGGCTGGGGGCATCCTGCCTATTTTCTTGACCGTCTGCAACATCCTCTCCAATAACACGCTTGCTTGCGTGCCTTATTGGCTAGGATAGGGATGGCAGGAAGGTCCTGTCCCCTATGAGCCAATCAGATTACCTCTCAGCAGCATCTAGAATTTGACTAGGCTGGACCAGAAGTTATTAGTGGCCAGATCACCTGACTGGAGTGCCCTGGACAGCAGGCACATGAACTCCAGCTGCTGAGGGTCCCAGGCTGCCCTGCACTTCCCAAGCCTTAACTGTTCAACACTTCACTGAATTCAGAGAAGTTCTCAAGCATCCTCCCAACAATTTCCTTGTCTTACTTAAAGTAACAAGCTTACTTAAAGCAACAGCCACAGAGCAAGTTAGTGAAAATAAGAACCCGAGATTCCTGCTCCTTTGTCTTGCCCTACGTCCAGCCCTCAGACAGGATGCAAAACCACGAGCAAGTGTGCAAATATACAGTTCCCCAGGGTGGTGGTCTTCCAAGGGTGGTCCTAGACCAGAAGCATCAGCAACCCCTGGGATCGTATAGGAAATACAAATTCTCAGGCCTCACCCCAGAACTACTGAATCACAAACTCTGGGGCTAGAGTCCAGCAAGCTGCATTTTAACAAGTCTTCCAGGTGATTCAGATGCCCACTAAACTTTGAGGACCACTGCTTTCAACCACAGGAGGGGCCATAGTTTCTGCCTCGCTCAAGATGAATCAAAGGCTGTTCAGTTCAGGAGGAGAGGTCATCAGGGTGCCAGGCGAGCACTAGCTGTGTGGCCAGTCATACTCCTTCCTGGCAGCCCCCTTAACCCCACATTCCTGGGGAATCTCAGGCATCCAATTAGTGGCCCTGTATCCTGAGCTGAGACAGTCCCTCTTTCCAAAGTCTAAGCGGCAGCAGGACAACTTCAGCAGAGACACGGCAGGGAAGTGCTACTCTGTCACTGTCTTGGTGCCTAATTGAGGAGGTGACTCAGCGGACAGGGCCTTGCTCTGGTTGGCCTGGGGACAGCTTCAGATGTCCTTCTGGAAGGAGGCCTGCCAATGGCCTGGCTCTAGAAGGCACTTTGGCTCTCCAGCATGAGTCTTCTGTTTCCTCCACTTCTTGTGCTTCCAGGTTCAGAGATAAAGATGAGGTTTGAGGGTAACTGAAGTAGTGAGGTCTTGAGGAGAGGGGCAAAATAATAATAAAAATGCCCACTACTACATGAACAGGCATTGACTTCTTCCTGTACACCAGCCCTGTCTCTACTAGTACTTCTGCTATTCACCTTGTTTGCATCTCACCACGATCTAATGATGTAGTTATTACTATCCTGCTTTGGAGGTAAGGAAAGGGGACTGAGAGTGGTGAAGTACTTCTCCCAACTTCACACAGCCAGTGAGTGGAACATCAGAGATTTCACACCCAGGTCTGTATGACTCTAGGCTTCATGAGTTTCACAGGGTACAACACAAGGACACAGGTGCAGAGGGTCACCGGGGGGCAGGAGGAAGTGCTCCTGCTGCTGAGAGGGAAGGCCAGGAGCTGGCTCACATAGGATGGGGGACGAGAGGCAGAAGGGTCATTTTCTAAAGGGAGAGGCTGGGTGACTTGTGGCGAATAAAGGGGCAGAAGTGGGGTAGGGCCTTGAGGAATCAAGGAAGGAACAGCCCATCTCCTCTGAGAAGTAGGGGAAGGAGTAGATTAGGAATGACAATCGTGACCAGGTTAGACTTGAAAGACATAAATTTGAAATGAAGCCAGCGAGAATAATTACACAAGCCAGATCTCGGTGACTCCAGATCTGAGTTTGGGGACAAGGGCTAACCCCATGTCTGAGAAGTGTCCCAGATTGGGATTGCAGGGAGCTTACCATCTATCAGGAGAAGAGGAAGTGGCTGAGGCCCTGCCTCACCACGGCTGGGGGACACTTTATGTGGGGCACCGTGTGTGCTGCTATGGAAAACTTTGCTCCCACCCTGGTAGAACATGGGCCAGATTCCTGGAGAGAATGGGGCCTGTAGATAGAGGCAGTCAGGGTGGGCACTGGGAGCCATTGAGGAAGGGGTAGAGCCTTCTCAGGAAGGAACCTTTCCCACCCAGAGAGTGGGAGGCCTAGAAGTGGTTATGAGTTGGAATCAAGGCAAGTCACTAAATGGTACCACCTCTACCTAGCTGATCAAAACAAAAAGCTGAGTCATCTTTTTATTGCTCTCACCCCACCATCTCCTTCCCTTGACATCCAACCATTCAGCCCATCCCGTCTGCTCTACCTCAGTGTTGAATCCCTAACCATCTAAACTCCATTAACCACGAAGCAGTCAGAGTCATCCCTTAACAATGTAAACGAGATCACGTCCTCCAACCTAAAACTGTTCAACAGCTTCTTATTAGTGCACTTTCCTCTGGCTCACAAAACTCACGTACGTGATTCTTCTCTCAATGTCTTAGGGTCTCAGGTGACATCATCTTCCTGAGACAGGTCTTCCCTGACCACCCAAACCAATAGAAGCATCCCTGTGAGCCGCCTGTTAATACCACTTATCACTCTCTGAAATTTCCTTATTGATTTATTTGTTGGATTATTGTCTGTCTTTCCCACCCTCCACTCCACAAGAACAGAGGCCCTATCTTCTGGCACATACTGGATACTCAGTAAAGCTCTGTGGATGGTTCAAGCGTGGTGGAGGAAGTAGCTGCCCCACGTGGCAGAGCAGAGGCGTGGCAGAGATCATCCAGGAACCAGACCCTAGAACAATAAAGGGAGCCAGATACAAAAACCGGCCCCAGAAAGGAAGAGGACTCGACTTTCCAAGAATTTTCCCTGAAGAAAGGCGTTTGCACCCCTGGTTCTTGAGACCCAAGAGCTTCCCTGTCCTGAAGGTTCCAGGAGACAACCCTATATTCCAACAACATTTTTCTCTTGTCCCATAAGCTGGCTTGAGTTTATTTTTTTTTCTTTTGCTTACAAGTTAAAAAGTCCTAAAGTCCTAATTTGTACCCCTCCCCATGTCTCCTTAGTAACAACAGCACCAAGGGAAGGCCCAGCAGTTAGTGGGACAAACACATCATGGGATATAAGGATCTGAGGCTTATCTCTTACCTCTGTGAGCCTAGGGAAGTGTCTCTCCTTCTCTGAGTTGGCATCTATAGCACCTGAGATCTAGTCTAAGAGTCCTTCCAGGTGTATCTGACAAGGACTCTGAGCCCATAAAGTAAGTAAAGGGGTCATCGTTCTGGCAGAATGCATAGTCTGTTCACTTTCATATCCCAGGCAGATCCCAGCAGGAAAAGAAGTCCACTCAGATGGAATTTGGAAGACAATTTAATGAGGGGCTATTTATGGACAGAGTTAAGGGAATAACAACTGGTTTGAGGCACCCAGGCATTGATGACTGTGGGAAACTGTTATTACCTATAAGTCTGGCTCACTGGTGTTCCAGTGGAACCATGGAAGAGGCTGTGGAACCACAGAAAAGGTAATGACAAAACTGTGGCAACAAAGTGGGAAAGAAATTCCCTAACCTCTCTCTGCTCCTCCCTCTGATCTCTAGCCAGTGCTGCCATTGGCAGAATCCAACCAGAGAGCATGTGATCTGAGAATCAGCTTTCCAGGACACAGAGCAGAGCAGAGAAAGATGGAGAAGCTATGAGGGAGTGTACACAGTACACATGGAAAATAACCAGAACCCAAGAGAAGAACCAGGACCTACAAACTCTCTAAATCCCCACAGCCTCCCTCTCTTTTAAATCTCTCTGTAGAAGCACTGAACTCTCGAGAAAGCCACTAAATTGCCATAATGGTCTTGATAGACCCAGATTTACTGCCTTTGGCTAAGGACCTGCCAAAGACAAAGGCAAGAGCTTTAGCTACGCTATTAAGCACACACAACAGCTACCACAAGAGCTTCCAGAAAAGCTTCACCAGTAGATGAAAACTCTGACAATTTGAATAATAGAAAAGCCTTAATGCCAACCACCAGATACATTATTGAGGATGGATGGATAATTGCCCAGAAAGGATCCTTCTAGTAGAAACCATACCCAGCCTAGGACTTTGTAGGAAAGAGAAAACTGATCTACTTTAAATTCTCTTCAATTAATACCCACCTATGGTTTAAACGGCCTGGCCTCAGACACACTCATTCTTTCTGGAGGGAAATTCTCCAGAACCCATCCATGCCAGAGTCACACTACCAAGGCGCATAACCAAGAAAAGCTAGAGAAAGCGGGGAGGACAGGTTTCAATCAAAAAGACTAAGATCCTTCTAAGAGTAAGAGCATTCCAAAAGAAAGAATGTGCTACTTCAGAACGTATTGACCTCGGTATTTCTGGAGGAAGTTTAGTCCAGCAAACAATGAATGAAAGCCAGCCCTTTGCCTGGCACTATGCACATCACTTGGGATACAAGTGATCAAGGCAGTCTCTTCCCTTGGGATGCTCACAGTCTAATAGTGGAGAAAGAGACATAAATAGACCATTCCCACACTAGGAGGTAATCAGAGACGTGCGTTAAAATGTTTCATCATAATTGTGGATTTCTGATTTATATATTTTGAGGCTGTGTTATTAAGTGCATATATATTTAAAATTCTTACATCCTGTTGGAAAATTTTAAATTTTATTATAAGGTGGCCCTCATTATCTCTATGATGCTTTTTGCCTTAAAGTAAATTTTATTTAAAATTAGTATAGCTACACTACCATTATTTTGGTTGCTGTTTGCAGGGTAAATTGTTCATTCTTTTACTTTTGCCCATTCTGTATTCTTGTTTTAGATATCTCTTGTACAGAGCCTACAGTCAGACTGTTTTTTAAATCCAGTCAGTGTAAATGGAGGCGAGGAGGTTATGTGTTATGCAGATAGTTATCTGTGAGAAGAGCTTTCCAAGAAAAGGAAACAGTCAAAGCAAAGGCTCTAAGGCAAGAGTGTGTCAGGTGTCTGAGCAAGAGGGAGGAGACTAGTGAGGTGGAGCAGAGTGAACAAGGGTGGAGGGAGGGGAGCAGGAGGAGATGAGGGCAGAGATAGAGAACAGCTGGAGCAACGCCCTGGAGTAGTGGAAAGGTGATGGGATCCGGTGCACAAATGGAAGAAATGGCTCTAGCTAGGAGCATGGAAAGTTCATCTATGGCAGCTAGTGGGAGAAGAGTACCTGGGAACAGATACCGCTAGTGTATAGGAGTTTTGGGGGAGTGTGTGGAGGCTCTCTTCTGACAGATGGCATTTTCTCAGTGAAGTAGGAAGCAAGGTCAGGAGCTGAGAATTAGGATGGCGGAGCAGGTTTTGAGGAGAAGGTGTGAAATAATGATCTAGAAGTAAATGGGAGAGTGAATGAACTAGGGACGTACGATGTCCTGGCAACAATAAAGGCATAGTTACAGCTCATGGTCATGGATTCATAGATTTAAAATGAGGCAATCAGTCAACATGGTTGTGCATTTTTCTCCAGGTATTAAAGGTTCTTGGTCCAGATGCCAAGTTGCCGAAACTTTCTCTACCGCATTGTGTTGAAGGGTCATCTGGCCTCTCCTTGAACACCTCCAGTGACAGGAAGCCTGTCAGTTCCTGAGAAGCCCATGCTATCATTAGACAGCTTGGACTGTCAGAAAGTGTTTCCCCATATCGAGCTGGCATTTCTCTTCCCATCTGTTCCCCCGATATTTGAGCCTCTGGGTCTGTTTCTGTTGTCTGTTTTTCATGTTGCTCTGTCTTCCCCTGTGTCTGGTCATCCAGAAATCTGAAAACATATCCAGTTGGTGAGGCTGGGGGTAAAAAGAACTCTTACACATGGCTGGTGGAAATGCAAAATGATATATTGCCTATTGCTATATCTAGCAAAATTATATATGCATTTACTCTGACTTTACAGTCCACTTCTAGAAAGGATAAAAAATGGTGTCACATTAGATTAAACTTAGATTAAGATGATCCCAGATTGTACCCATGCACATTCGCCCTAAGGATATAAATATGAATATTTTGAAAATTTCAGCTCCAAAGATGATTATTATAGCATTTTTATAATAATAAAAAATCTGGAAACAATTTACATGTATATAAGGGATTGATTAAATAAACTCTGCCACATTTATTCAATGGAATGTGAAATGAACATGAAAAATGATACAATAGGAGAACACAGAATGGCATAGAAAAATGTATACTGAAAAGGGCAGGTTTCAAAGAAGTAAGTTTGGTGTGATATAATTTTATAAATATGTACATGAAATGTAAAAGAAAGAATACACACCAAACTATTAATGGTGGATTTCTCTGGATGATGAGATAACTACAAAACACTCTCCACTCTCTTTTTTTTCCCTTCCTGTAGTTTCTAAATTTTCTATATTATTTTATTTTATAATTAGAAAAAGAAGTTATTTAATTTTTTAAAATAAACTTTAAATTTTAGAACAGTTTTAGATTTACAGAAAAATTTCAAAGATAGTACAGAGACTTCCTATATACCCTGTACCTTGGTTCTCCCATTATTAACAGCTTACATGGGTATGGCACATTTGTTACACTTAATGAACCAATATTGATACATCATTATTAACTAAAGTCCATACTTTATTCATATTTCCTTAGATTTTACCTAATGTCTTTCTCTGTTCTAGGATCCCATCCAGGAGACCACCATGACATTCAGTTGTCATGTCTTCTTAGGCTCCTCTTAGTAATTTTTTTAATTAAAAACAGACACTACCAGCCCTTCCACATTGAGTTCAAGACTACCTCCTCCATAAAACCTCCCTAATGTTGTCTTCTCCCACCCCTACTCCAGCCAGGAGATCTCTGGGCCTCCTCTGAGCGCAGACAGCGATTTCAAATAATAAATCTTACTGAAGAAAGTCTCAGGAAGAAGAGCAGTCTGTGTCAAAATGCAGGGATCCCCGTCCACGCCCTTAAAGCCTCCCCACACCACCACTCCTCCGTCTCTGCCCCAGCCTTTGTCCTTTGACGGAAATAAGAAGGCAATAAAATGGGTCTCAGTCCCCCGGTGTCTTAGTCAAGGCCCCTCAGACAAGAGGAAACTTCCCGTCTCCCTCCTCCCTGGGACTACCATCTGCCACAGAATCCTAAGTGCCTTCGGCAGGACGTTGCTGCACATCATAATCCCAAATTTACAGGACAAAAAACTAAGGCTCCGAGAGAGGGAAGAATTAGGGGTGAAACTGGGAGATCTGCCCGGACCCGACTGGGAGAGGATGCCAGAAAAGCAAGTTTAAGAGCCTGCTTTGTGCGCCCTCTGGTGGAGAAGATGTTGCTTTGCACTCAGCGAGAGGGAGTGGAGCGAGACAGGGTATTAAGATTCCCCCAGGCCCCTGCGCTTGTATTTTTGACATCCTCACCCCACATCATATTAAAATGCACCTATATCTCAAATTAAATATAATTTGTTTACAACTACATAATAGTTGTGTTGGAGTAGACCAATGGACATGTAGATATTTAAATAAACATTTTTTTAACTGTTTTACCATTTTCATATCTTAAAGCCAATCACATACTTTGGAAACTCCAACATTTTCACCGGTCCTTGAAAAGTTTTTAGACCTTTAGCTCGTCGTTCTGGGAGGTGAGTGATAAGAAGTCCAGACCCTTGCCCCAGTGGATACAGCTTAGGTTTGGGGTCCCAAGGAGGAAGCAGGAGCAGGGACCAGCACTGTGACCACGGTCTGGCTTGGAGAAAGCCCACACGGCTGGGGCAATGCTCTGGGCATGGCCTCAGAGGTATGTGGAAAGGCATGGTACATGTCCATGCTTTCCACTAAACTTCACTTCCCCATTCTGCATCCCCAGTGCAAAAACCCTGCTGGTTAAGAGCGAGTGGACTATGGCTTCTCCTTTATATATAAAGGTTTCTCTATATATGGCTTCTCTAGCTCATGCAGAACAGAGACCCTTCCCCAGGCATCCACTGAGCTCAGCTGAGACTGTCCAGAACTTTCACAGATTTTATTGAACCCAGACAGAGAACAAGAGGTAGATAAAAACTGAGGGAATAGGAAGTCTGGGTTTACTTTTCAAGACTGGGTTTACCACAAGGAACTCACTCCCAGGGCTCAAAGGCCTGTAGCACTTCACTTCTGTCCTAGAGAGATTGTCATCAACTAGCTTCAAAGGGTTGGCCACCTTCCTTGGGTGCCTGCCTGCTCAGCTCCCAGCCTGCCTCCACCTGGTCAGTGTCGTCTTAACAGCCATCATCATGAGCCTCCTCCTGGCCATCCTAACAATCCTTTCCTAAAATCAAGACCAAAGAAGAGATCAATTCCCTTCTGGTCACCTGGGCCTCTTCTCCTAGGTTCTAGGTTCTGATCTGAGAAACAGGCCTGTTCCCCCAGATAACTGGGACAAGGAATAAGTTTACCCTACAGGAGATATCTTATCTCCTACAGAAGGGCCCTGGCTTTATCCTTTACTGGCATATCCCAATAAGTGAGCTCAATCCATGATATTTATTCGATAAGAATTAAAAGCAAGCAGTATGTCATTCCCCAACACAAGACATATCAAACACTAGAAATTTTGTCTCTATCTCTGCAATGGATCAAGGTATAGTGACTTCTACTATCTTTTTACAGGTTTGGATCTGAGGGCAACTCAAGAATCATCAGATGGGGGCCTGCCTGGCGGCATAGTGGGTAAGTTCACGTGCTCTGCTTCAGCAGCCCAGGGTTTGCAGGTTTGGATCCTGGGCACGGACCTATGCACCACTCATCAAGCCATGCTGTGGCGGCGTCCCACGTGTAAAATAGAGGACGATGGGCACAGATGTTAGCTCAGGGCTAATCTTCCTCAGCAAGAAGAGGAAGATTGGCAATGGATGTTAGCTCGTAGCCAATCTTCCTCACAAAGAAAAGAAAAAAGAATCATCAGATGGATGCTGTTATTTAGAAAGGGTTATTCTTCTCCAAAGCAAACTCTGAAAGACATTTGCTGCATTGCATTACCTCCTATTCAAATTCCAATGATTACCGAATCTAGTTATTCAGCATGGGTCTCTCATAGCTGAGAGCCACTAGGAAGTCCTCAACTCTGTATGACTCTAGCCACTATTGTCCTTTTTTGAGGGGGAGAGGAGGCATCTAGCATTAAGCCCTTCTTTCCTATTAGCACCTTGACCTCCCACTTGGAGAATTCCTTGTTGTGTGTAGTCTTGGTGGAAGGTAGTGCTTGCTTCTCACAATGGAAGCTGAATGTCTCCCTAACCCAACACGGTGAGAACACAAGCATATGAGGCGGGCTCAGGTGAGTGAATGACCCAATAATATAGAGATTGGAGGTCATATTCATCACAGTGGTAACAACAGCATAAAGACCCCTCTTCCCATTTTGTGACATTTTTTGAAATTTTGCTGGCTAGCCCTCAAGAGCATGCCTAGTTTCTTCCTGTTTCTTAGTTTTGTCTTCCCCTTACCCATTGTAGTAGGCAGCCTCCAAGATGGCCCCCATTCATCCCTGCTCCTAATATTCACAGTTTTGTGTAATTCCCTCCCACATCATACCAGCCTTGGTCTGTATGACCAATAGCATATGGCAGAAGTGACTTAGGTGTAAAAGATACTGCAGCTTCCATCTTGTGCTCTCATTCTCTCTTCCCAACCAGCCATCCTCCTCCTTCAATCCATTTTGCTCTGGGGTAAGCCATCATATGAACAACCTTGTGAAGAGGCCCACATGGCAAGAAACTGAAACCTCCTGCCAACAGCCACACGGGCGAGCTCAGAGCAGATCCTCCAGCCCCATTGAAGTCTTTGGAGACTGCAGCTCTGGCTAGCATTTTGACTGCAACCTTGTGAGAAACTGTGAGTGAGAACCACCCAGCTAAGCCACCCCCACATTCTCACCTTCAAGAATTCAGTGAGGTTCTGATATGCTTCCAGTAATATTGCCTTCCTGTATGAGAAAGCCTGAGTCCATTTCTGTTGCTTGCAGCCAAGAACCTTAACTGATATACAGATTGATATCATGAGTGGGGTGCAGGAAACAGACACTCAGGGAAATGTGCAGAATGTGGGAAATGTAGGATCATTTATCTAGCTGATGTGTGGCAAATAGCACAAAAGGCCTTTCATATTGCCGAATGGGAATCTAGCAACTGTGACACTCGGTAAAAAATTGGTTACCTGGAATCAAGTTCCCATTGGGTGGAAGAGTATGGAGAATCCAAGGATCTCAGGATGGAGGTGGATGCTTATGCCCCTAAAATCCCAAAATTCTCAAGATCAAGACATGAACTGAAACTCAAGGACTTTCGGGGATAGTGGTAGAGAAATTTCTCATCAATTGTAAGGCCAACATGACCAACATCCAAACATGAAGTTTGAGCCTGCTGTCATGGAATTATAGCAGATGATCACCAGGTGTCTTATGTGAAATTAGGACATTAATCAGGAATGAGATGATCCTGAGACTTTTGAAAGGAGATATTTAGATAGATTCAGGAGGATTTCAAATATCTAAAGTCCCCATTCCTCTATTGAAGCTTTAATACCTCAGAAATAAGCCTCCCATACCCAGCTCAGAAGGCTGTTCTTCCTCTGCTTGAGGATACATTTTCTTTGCAATAGAAGGACTATTCCCCTCGTGCCTACTATATATGATGATAGATAGATGGATGGATAGATAGGTAGATAGATAATAGATAGATACCTACCTCCTATATATAGGATATAATACTATCCTATGTCTATTATATATGTTGCAAATTTCTCTATTAGTTTGTCAATTGTTTTTTCACTTTCTTTATTACATTCTTTTTTAAAAAATAGAAGTTTTTAATTTATTGACTTTTTTTTCTGTGGTTAGCACTATCGAAGTTGTTTAAGATGACTTCTTTGCTCTGAGGTCAGAAAGATTTCTCTTATGTTTTCTCCAAAAGGTTCTAAATATTTGCATTTCACAGTAGAGTCCCTAACCCACGTTGAATTGATATTTTTACAAAGTGTGAGATAAGATCAAAGTTCTTTTTTTACATAAAGATAACCAATTTCCCAAACACCATTTATTGAATAGTCCCTCTGTCATAGGCCAAAATTTTATACATGCATAGCTCTATTTCTGGGATTCTGACTATTTTCCATTGGTTAATTGTAAGACCGATACCAGTTTATCTTAATTACTATAGGTTTATAATGAGTCTTAATAACCATAGGGCAAGCCAATCTCAAAAAAATTTACTATTTTTCTGGAGCGTTTTAGCTGTTCCTTATCATTTTCTTTTCTAGATAATTTTAGAATCAACTTGCTAAATTCTAAGGAAAATCCTATTGACATATTTATTGAATTTGCATTGAATTTAGTTATATATGGGACACGTTTATGATACTGATTCCAACCATGCACGTGGCATGCCTCTCCTATTATTTAGCTATTTTTTGTGTTTCTTAGTAAAGTCTGATGATTTTCTCAGTACAGGTTTAGCACATTCTTTGTTTAATTTATTCCTAGATTCTTTGTATTTTTTGTTGCTTTTATCATTGGTAGCTCTTGTTGACTATATTCTCAAATACATTTACTATAAATTAGTCAATTAGACATATATTAATCTCATAGCCAGCCATTTTGCTAAATATTTTTATTAATTCTAATAATTTTATTAGTATATTATTTGGAGGATTCTGTGTATATAATTATAAAAACTTTTCTCCCCTATCTTTAAGGCTTCTTTTCTCTTCCTTGTTTTAGTCAATTGGCTAGAACCTCCCATAAATTGCTGAATAGAAGCAGAGATAGTAGACTTTTTTACCTTTTTCCTGATTTTAAAGGGAATATTTCTAATGTTTCTTCACTAAGATTGATATTTGTTGCAGGTCTTCAGTAGATACCTAGAATCAGGTTAAGAATGTTCCTTTCTATTCTCTGATTACTCTAAGGTTTTCTCAGATCATGTCATCTACTGAGCCAATCATAGTATTACAGAATTTATGAATTTTTTATGGATTTTCAAATGTCAATTCATTCTTATGTTTTGAAGGCAAGCAAATATTGGTCATGATGCATTGTTTTATGTATACTATTATATTTTGTTTTCTACTATTTTGTTCAGGATATTCGCACCTATGTTCATGGGTGAGATTGAACTGCAATTTTTCCTTCTATTAAACATATTGTTTGGTCTTATTACCTTTGTCACACTGGCCTCCTAAAATGAGTTGGGCAGTATTTCTTCTTTTTCTATTCTTGGGAAAAATTTGTATATAAATGGAATAAGTTCCTTGAATATGTAGGAGAATTCATCTGTAAATCCAACAGTTCTATGTCATCACTGTGATAAGATTTTACAAAACTAATTCAATATATTACAGTTATATAATCATTCAGAATTTCCATTTCTACCAGAGTGAGTTTCAATAGGTTTTACATTTTCTAAGAATTTGTCCATTTAATCTACATTTTAAAATTTACTGGCATCCAGTTTGTTGTAGTATTCTTATACGATCATTTCGTCTCTGCTGTATCTACAGGAATGTTGTCATTTTTATGCTTGACATTATTTCTGTTTGCTCTCTTTTTTTACTGCTCAACCTCACTAGAGGCTTGTCAATCTCATTAGTCTTTTCAAAGAACAAACTTTTGGCTTTGTGGATCCTCTTTGTTCTATCTTCATCTTATAGTTCATTAATTTCTGTTTTTAATTTAGGTGTTCAACTTAAAATTTAGCTCATTTAAATTTTTCATTTCTAACATTATTGTATAGGGCTATAAAATTGTTTGAAGTTATCACTTTCACTGCATCCCCAAATTCTGATGTGAGGTGTTTTCCTTACCATTCAATTCTAGATATTTTAAATTTTCCATTATGATTTCTTCCTTGAATTCTGACTTGTTTAAAAACCTTATATAGTTTTCAAGTATTAAAAATTTTATTATTATTATTTTCTTACATCTTCATTGCGTTATGGTCAATAAATATGCTGGCAAAGATGGAGCAAGCCCACTACAACCTGTCTCTCACACTGATTACAGCTAAAACCTCCAGAGAGAATACAAAAAGGATCTACTCGAGGACTCTTGAAAGTAAGCAGTAGCAGGTGCACTAGGGAGGGAAAAAGAATGACAAAAATGCCAGTAAGTTCATTGTTTTTTTTTTTTTTCTCTTTTATCTGAGGAAGATTGGCCCTGAGCTAACATCTGTTGCCAATCTTCCTCTTTTTATTTTTTTTCTCCCCAAAGTCCCAGTACACAGTTGTATATCCTAGTTGTAGGTCCTTCTAGTTCTTCTATGTGGATGCCACCTGAGCATGGCTTGATGAGCAGTGAGTAGGTCCATGCCCAGGATCCAAACTGGCGAACCCCGAGCCACTGAAATGGAACGTGCAAACTTAACCACTATACCACCAGGCTGGCCCCTCTCTTTTATCTTCTAAACTTAGCCTAAGGGTGGCATCAGTCATGAAACTGTGTAGTGGGCACAGATAATAAAACCCTGAGGGCCTCCCCCTCTTTCTGGCCAGAGGAACAAGAAGAGGAGTCCCTTTAGTCTAAAATCTCCATTGTTTTTCCCTTCCTTTTTTTCTCCTGGTCCTGTTTCAATGCCAGCCTGAATGTCAGAGCTGCAATGCCACAGTGATGGCAGCAGTGCTGGTAGCTAAAACCTGTATCCCTGACAAAAGGTACCATAAAAGGGAGTCTTTGAGTGCTAAGGAATATGTGAGGAATTTCTTTTTTCTCTCTCTTGTCTCTTGATACTTTGCCCAAGGGTAACTTAAGTTCCACAAACTCAAACCAATGCATCAGCATGTTCTATGAAGTAATAGTGAACACTCTTAAAATCAATGGAAAGATATTTATTGTTAGCAAGGAAATAAAAACTATAAAAAAGAACAAAAATTTTTAAATTGAAAATATGATATCAAAACAAAAAATTTCACTGAGTGGGCTCAATAGAAGAATGTTGATGACAGAGGAATCATTAAACTTAAAGATAAATCATTAAAAATTATGTAATGAAGAACACAAAGAAATAAGATCTAAAAAATGAACAGGATCTCGAGAAATTGTGGGACAATGTCAAAAGGCCTAGCATTTGTCACTGAGGACCCAAAAAGAAAGGGAAATGTTGGCAGAGAAAAATTAATGGCTAAAAACTTCTCAAATTTGATGGAAGACATAGATTTACAGATTCAATAAGTTCAAAGGACCTCAACCAGGAAAAAAAATCAAAGAAAATCATACTCAGACATATCATAATTGAACAGTAAAAAATAAAACTTAAGGAAAAAATCTTGAAAACAGCCAGAGAAAAACAAAGCATTGCATATAGAGGAACAAAGATTCACATGGATGCAGATTTCTACTAAGAAACCATAGAGACCAGAAGAGAGTAGAACAACATCCTAAAAATGCTAAAAGAAAAAACTCTTAACCCATAATCCAATATACCATGAAAATATCCTTCATGAATGAAGGCAAAAGGAGTATTTCAGTGAAAATGGTGGAGTAGGGGCCTCCAAAAATTCTCTCCTTCAAAAAAGCAATGAGAAAAGTAACAAAATTTTCACAGTTCACTTTTTCTAAACTCCGGCAATAGACCCAAGTCTTGCAGCAATCCGGGAAGCATTTAGCTGAATTGCAAAAATAACAGTGAGTGTGCTGGCTCACTGGCATAGTGGTTAAGGTCGTGTGCTCTGCTTTGGCTGCCTGGGGTTTTCAGGTTTGAATCCCAGGCATGGACCGACGCACTGCTCATCAAGCCATGCTGTGGCGGTACCCCACATACAGAGAGAGAGATGGGCACAGATGTTAGCTCAGAGCCAATATTCCTCACCAAAAAGAGGAATATTGGCAACAGATGTTATCTCAGGGCCAATCTTTCTCACCAAAAATAAATACATAAATAACAGTGAGCTTTGTGGCATTTTAACCTGCCCTAGTCCCATGTACTATTCTCCAACTCTGTGATAGCTTTGAAAACTAACAGCCCACTTTTGTGGTGAAACCATCAACCTAGCAGCTACTGGAAGGAGAAAATGAGGATGGCCCTCCTTCAAAGCCTCGCTCCCAGAGTATTATCATTATTTTATCTCTCTGGTCATTCCTTGGAAGACTCCATTTGCAATGCTGTCTTTATTTGATCTTATGTGGAGCTTGCCCAATGCAAAAAGCCTTTTCCCTAGGGGCATTTGTTGAAAACAACTACAGGCAATTCTTTAAATTTGCACATGCCTGAAGTGGTGGATAACACTTGGGGTAAATAATAGACTAACCAAAAATATTCAAAGGAAAATCTGAGGAATGTGATGTCTATAGGTGCTTTGAAAAGGTCTAATACATTTCTGGAAATCTAGAAGACCACACACATGTGTGGAGCTGTGTGCATGCTCAGGAAAAACCTGAGACGGCCCCGAGTTCTCACCTCTCACTGACTTTGAGGCTGTGTGCAAGCAGGAAGTCAAGACTAAGGCAGGGTTGTCAACTGCTTAACTCAGTGTTGAAGGCATGCCCCAAAATGCATACAGAGCCCCTTGGCAAAGACTGAGAGACTTATTGGTTCCAGATATTAAGGAAATGTTTGTTCAATCATTAGTTGACTACTAAGCTAACCAAACAGACCTTTCACAAAAATTAACTCATAGTAGATCACAGACTTAAATGTAAAACACAAAACTACAAAATTCCCAGAGGATAACATAGGAGATAATTCCTAGAAGATACCTTGCGTATGGTGATTCCTTTTTAGATACAACACCAAAGTCATGATCCATGAAAGAAATAATTGATAAGCTAAACTTCATTAAAATTAAAAACTTTGCTCTGCAAAAGACAGTATCAAGAGAATTAGAAGACAAGTCACAGACTGGGAGAAAATATTTGCAAAAAACACTTCAAGTAAAGGCTGATTCTCCAAAATATATGAAGAACTCTTAAAATGTAAAAAACTGGGCCAAAGACCTTAAGAGACACCTCATCAAAGAAGATATACAGATGACAAATAAGCATATGAAAAGATGAGCCACATCATTTGTGATCAGGGAAATACAAATTAAAACAGCAATGAGATACCACTACACTACTGCTAGAATGGCCAAAATATGGAACAGCGACAACACCAATTACTGATGGGAATGCAAAATGCTACCGGCTACTTTGGAGTACTGTCTGGTGGTTTCTTAGAAAACCAAACATACTCTTACCATACGATCCAGCAATTGCGCTCCTTGGTATTTACCCAAAGAAGTTGAAAACTTATGTCCATACAAAAGCCTGCACACAGATGTTTATAGCGGCTTTATTCATAATTGCCAAAACTTGGAGGCAACCAAGATATCCTTCAGTAGGCGAATGGATAAACTGTGGTATATTCAGACAATGGAATATTATTCAGTGCTGAAAATAAATGAGCTGTCAAGCCATGAAAAGACATGGAGGAAACTTAAGTGCGTATTACTAAGTGAAAGAAGCCGATCTGAAAAGGCTATAGACTGTATGACTCCAATTATGTGACATTCTGGAAAAGGCAAAACCATGGAAACAATAAAAAGATCAGTGGTTGCCAGAGGAGTCAGGGCAGGGAGAGTGATGAACAGGCAGAGCACAGAAGATTTTTAGGGAAGTGAAATACTCTCTATGATATTTTAATGATGGATACAGGTTATTACACTTTTGTCCAACCTAAGTGTCCTTTGACATCAACAGGTAAGTGGATTAACTGACTGTAATACATCTCTACAATGTAATACTACCCAGCAATGAAAAGAAATAAAATATACCTGCAACAACATAGATAAATCTCAAATTAATTATGCTAAGTAAAAAAAAATCAAACTCAAAGCTACATACTGGTTCCTTTTATATGACTTTCTGGAGAAGGCAAAACTATATTCAGAGGATCTGAATAGACATTTTTCCAAAGATGGCATACAAATGGCCAACAGGTACTTGAAAAGACACTCGACATCATGAATCATCAGGGAAGTGCAAATCAAAACCATGGTGAGATATCACCTCATGCCTGTTAGAATGGCTATTATCAAAAAGACAAGAAATAACAAGTGTTGGCGAGGATGTGGAAAAAAGGGAACCCTTGTGCACTGTTGGTGGGAATGTAAATTTGTGCAGCCACTATGGAAAACAGCATGGAGTTTCCTCAAAAAATTAAAAATAGAACTACCATGTCATCCAGCAATTCTACTTCTGGGTATTTATTCAAATAAAACAAAAGCACTGGGCCGGCCCCATGGCTTAGTGGTTAAGTGCGCACTCTCTGCTGCTGGCGGCCCGGGTTCAGATCCCGAGCGTGCACCAACGCGCCGCTTCTCCCGCCATGCTGAGGCCGAGTCCCACATACAGCAGCTAGAAGGATGTGCAACTATGACATACAACTATCTACTGGTGCTTTGGGGGAAAAAAAAAAAAAAAAAGACAAAAGCACTATCTCAAAAAGATATCTACACCTTCATGTTCATTGTAGCATTATTTACAATAGCCAAGAAATGGAAACAACCTAAGTGCCCATCAACCAATGATTGAATAAAGAAAATGTTATATATATATAACATTGTGTAATATATATTATATATAACATTATATATAATATAATGTATAATATATATAAAACATATATTATATGCATATAATGTTATATATATAAATGTTATATATATAAACAAGATAAAAAAAGAAGGACATCCTGCCATTTGTTGCAACATGGATGGACGTTGAGAGCATCGTGCTAAGTGAAATGTCAGTCAGAGAAAGACAAATACTATATGATATCACTTACATGTGAAATCTAAAAAAAAAAAGACTGAACTCATAGAAACAGAGAACATGTGGTTGCCAGAGGCAGGGGGTGGGGGGTGGACAAAATGTGTGAAGATAGTCAAAAAGTACAAATTTCCAGTTATTATAAGATAAAAAAGTCCTGGGGATGTAATGTGCAGCATGGTGACTATAGTTAATAATAATATATTGTATATTTTAAGGTTGCTAAGAGAATAGATCTTAAAAGTTCTCATCACAAGAAAAAAATTATAACTACGATGATAGATATTAATCAAATTAATTGTGGTGATCATTTTGCAATATATACATATATCAAATCATTATGTTGTACACTTAAAACTAATACAATGTTATATGTCAATTATATCTCAATTTTAAAAGGTTAACATAAAAAACAACTATAGGGACAGAGAACATAACAGCTGTTCCCAGGGGTGGAGGGTTGAGGAGGCAATTGACTGCAAAGGAGAAACGCAGGGCACTTTTGGGGACTGATGTGTCTGTTTTGTACCTTTCTTGTGGTGGTCATTACACGACTCAACATATTTATCAAAACTCATAGAGCTGTACACCAAAAAGAATCAACTTTTCTGTATGTAAATTTAAATAGTATATTTAAAAAGAGATACTGGGGGGGCTGGCCCAGTGGCATAGTGGTTAAGTTTGCATGCTCTGCTTCGGTGGCCCAGAGTCTGTAGGCTCCAATCCCGGGCGCTGACCTATGCACCACTTATCAAGCCATGCTGTGACAGGCGTCCCACATATAAAGTAGAGGAAGATGGGCACAGGTGTTAGCCCAGGGCCAATCTTCCTGCAGAGAGAGAGAGAGAGAGAGAGAGAGAGAGAAAGAAAGAGGGAAAGAAGGAAAGAAGGAAAGAAGGAAGGAAGGAAAGAAAGAGAGAGAGAGAGAGAGAGGGAGGGAGGGAGGGAGAGAGAGAGAGAGAGAGAGAGAGAGGGAGAGAAAGAAAGAAAGAAAGAAAGAAAGAAAGAAAGAAAGAAAGAAAGAAAGAAAGAAAGAAAGAAAGAAAGAAAGAAAGAAAGAAAGAAAGAAAGAAAGAAAGAAAGAAAGAAAGAAAGAAAGAAAGAAAGAAAGAAAGAAAGAAAGAAAGAAAGAAAGAAAAAAAGAAAGAAAGAAAGAAAAAAAGAAAGAAAGAAAGAAAGAAAGAAAGAAAAAAAGAAAGAAAGAAAAAGAAAGAAAGAAAGAAAGTAGAGTGATACTGGGGCTGGGACTCTGCAAACCACATTTTCCTTTGTCAGTAGATTATTAGAGCCAATTAGCCTCTGCAAATTGAGAGTCCGAAAAGGAGAGAAGAAGGCATGAAAAAGAAGAAACTTGCTCCTTTCAATTTTTATTTCTGTCTGTCGGCATCACCCACAGAGTTTCTTTACTCTGGCGGGGAAGCTGGTTCCAGTTTCCAATTTTGTTTTGTTTTCCCTTACTCCTAG